>NC_134698.1:18334242-18669242 GCF_050947455.1 Rhinoderma darwinii
GCAGTAGTCATCTGACTACAATGGTCAGGGTTAATTAAAGGGGTTGTCCGAGCACGTGGCGCTTTATTATACTGATGACCTATCCACAGGAGAGGTCATCAGTATATGATCGGTGGTGGTCTGGCAAGAGCACCCCGATTAGCTGTTCCGGCTGCCTCCAATCACCGGATGTCCGTGCCAGAAGCAGATGGCTCTGGTCACAGTATAGCGTCCGTGCTGCAGCTCTGCTCCTATTCAAGTGAATAAGAGCAGAGTTTCAGTATTGCAGCATGGCCACTATACAATGGTCAGAGCAATCTGCTTACGACACCGGCCACTGTATAACATCCAGTGCCCGGCGGGAGCTGGAACAGCTGATCGGTGCAGGGTCCAGGTGTCGGACCCCTACCGATCATGTACTGATGACCTATCCTATGGATAGGTCACCAGTATGAAAAACCACCACGTATCCGGACAAACCCTTTCAGGCTGCATTCACACAATGTTTGGGAGATCCACTCTTCGTGTCTTTTTTTAAAAAAGCAAAAATTAAGAATGGATTCCAGCAAAAAGGAAAGGGAATCCACTCTAATTTTAGAAGAAAATCTCTCAACCTCAGTGTGTAATGAACTTTTCAAACCTCACTGCTGTAAAGATATCTCCGTCACCCCCCTGCTGGATTCTTAGCTTTACTGCTGCATAGGCTCCATGTTGCTGATATATATATATATATATATATATATATATATATATGTGATAGATAGAGATAAGAGAGCAGGATTCTCCTCTTCTATATGCGCTGTGTATAGAAGACATTATAGCCCTTTGGCTCCGCCCACTAGCTCAGAGAAACCATAAAATTAGTGCTATATATCGTGCAAAGGGGAAAATTGCTAAATAATGCAGAATACAAGTCAGATAATGGTCAGAAATGGTTATTCCTCATGTACACACATTACAGCTTATTCTGAAAAGTTAGGTGCACTTTAAAGGGGCATTCCACTCTTAAACATTTAGAGCAACTCTACAGGATAAGGCATAAATGCATACGAACTTGAGCCGAGTTCCCGAAGGCTACATTCATATTTACGAGCGTAAAAAAAAGTGTTAAATCTGTCTGTGTGCGTTGCGATACGCATCAGTGTGTTTTTCATGCACTCGCAAACATCCGTGTGCTGACCGTGGTTTTCACGCACCCATTGACTTCAATGGGCGACTAGGTGCGTGAAAACGCACCAATATAGGACATACAGTGAGTTTCACGCAACAGACACTCGCTGTGTGAAAATTCACATGTGTGAATGGCCCCGTCTAAATCACTGGGTCCGTGTGCTGTGCGTTGTTTCAACACACGGACGAGAGATTGACGCTAGTGTGAATGAGCCCTTATTCACAGGGGCCACTTCCCCATTGAATTCTCTGCTTGCTCTGCTTTTTCCCCGTTCCATAGACTTCAATGGGAAAGGGCGCCTGCAAGCTCAGCCACCTCACCATTGAATTTCATGGTAAAGCGGCCGTTGTTAATTGGCAAAAGGGGATCCCTGCTCTCAAAGGTGGGACCTGGACCGGAATTTGCGGTATATCCTGAGAATAAACCATAAACATTTGAGATGGGAATACCCCTTTAAGTCTTATGCTATTCACTCTGTAATACAGTAAACCTGTATATGAACTGCGGATTGAAAATACGGCTATATATTATATATATACACACATACAGTGAAGGAAATAAGCATTTGATCCCTTGCTGATTTTGTAAGTTTGCCCACTGTCAAAGACATGAACAGTCTAGAATTTTTAGTCTAGGTTAATTTTACCAGTGAGAAATAGATTATATAAAAAAAAAAAAAAAAGAAAATCACATTGTCAAAATGATATATATTTAGTTGCATTGTGCACAGAGAAATAAGTATTTGATCCCCTACCAACCATTAAGAGTTCAGCCTCCTCCAGACCAGTTACACGCTCCAAATCAACTTGGTGCCTGCATTAAAGACAGCTGTCTTACATGGTCACCTGTATATAAGACTCCTGTCCACAGACTCAATTCATCAGTCTGACTCTAACCTCTACAACATGGGCAAGACCAAAGAGCTTTCTAAGGATGTCAGGGACAAGATCATAGACCTGCACAAGGCTGGAATGGGCTACAAAACCATAAGTAAGACGCTGGGTGAGAAGGAGACAACTGTTGGTGCAATAGTAAGAAAATGGAAGACATACAAAATGACTGTCAATCGACATCGATCTGGGGCTCCATGCAAAATCTCACCTCGTGGGGTATCCTTGATCCTGAGGAAGGTGAGAGCTCAGCCGAAAACTACACGGGGGGAAGTTGTTAATGATCTCAAGGCAGCTGGGACCACAGTCACCAAGAAAACCATTGGTAACACATTACGCCGTAATGGATTAAAATCCTGCAGTGCCCGCAAGGTCCCCCTGCTCAAGAAGGCACATGTACAGGCCCGTCTGAAGTTTGCAAATGAACATCTGGATGATTCTGAGAGTGATTGGGAGAAGGTGCTGTGGTCAGATGAGACTAAAATTGAGCTCTTTGGCATTAACTCAACTCGCTGTGTTTGGAGGAAGAGAAATGCTGCCTATGACCCAAAGAACACCGTCCTCACTGTCAAGCATGGAGGTGGAAACATTATGTTTTGGGGGTGTTTCTCTGCTAAGGGCACAGGACTACTTCACCGCATCAATGGGAGAATGGATGGAGCCATGTACCGTCAAATCCTGAGTGACAACCTCCTTCCCTCCACCAGGACATTAAAAATGGCTCATGGCTGGGTCTTCCAGCACGACAATGACCCGAAACATACAGCCAAGGCAACAAAGGAGTGGCTCAAAAAGAAGCACATTAAGGTCATGGAGTGGCCTAGCCAGTCTCCAGACCTTAGTCCCATCGAAAACTTATGGAGGGAGCTGAAGATCCGAGTTGCCAAGCGACAGCCTCGAAATCTTAATGATTTACAGATGATCTGCAAAGAGGAGTGGGCCAAAATTCCATCTAACATGTGTGCAAACCTCATCATCAACTACAAAAAACGTCTGACTGCTGTGCTTGCCAACAAGGGTTTTGCCACCAAGTATTAAGTCTTGTTTGCCAAAGGGATCAAATACTTATTTCTCTGTGCACAATGCAAATAAATATATATAATTTTGACAATGTGATCTTCTGTTTTTTTTTCTATATAATCTATCTCTCACTGGTAAAATTAACCTAGCCTAAAAATTCTAGACTGTTCATGTCTTTGACAGTGGGCAAACTTACAAAATCAGCAAGGGATCAAATACTTATTTCCTTCACTGTATATACCTTCATTGAAATGCATTACACATCCCATTCAGTGTTCAGGATACGGTCGTGTGCATGTTCTCTTGACCCAAAATGTATTCCAGCCTGTATCCCCACGTGCTAAACTTTGATATATGGTTATATGGACATAGCAGAAATTCAGATTTTCTAAAGCAGTTTAGTAGCTGCTCCAAATCTGGAACGAGACACATAATAATCTTCTAGACTGACGCAGGGGATCATATTAAGTCCACTGATCTTAACTTCCAACCTTTTGCAGCAAATTTTCGCAGGATCAAAAGCCACGAGGTCCATGTATCTTGTCCATTTTAATTGCTAGTCTGGTCCTTATACAGAGAAAGGGGGGGGAACGTCTGGTATGTTGTGCCTAAAAGAGAAGAGATCATTATTTATATAGTATCTGTTATTACAACAAACAGGCGCCCTCCTCTCCACGTTAACAGCGGTCCCCCGAGGACGCTACCCAGGGGGCGATACATACTTTGCTCTTGTGTGTCTGCGGTGGGAAAATTCTCAGTGTCCCCATAAAATACGTAAGCGAATGAGATTTTAGGAAATATGAATTTGACAGTAAGCGGTCTCTAGGGTAGCAAGATAAAAGTGTTTTTTGGGAATTTTACATATGGCACTGCACTGTAGTTTTTCATAGGGACAAGGCTTAATGTAGCAGCATTCACCCGTCCGCAACACTTCCCGAAACCCCTGTTCGGTGCGGTTGTCAAATTGCTTGTAAATGACTGCGTGGAGTTGCGGGTAAAACAGTTTAAGTGCAGAAATCGATTGGCAATTAAATGAAAAGAACCTTACGGCTGCATGATTTTGCAGGTAACCAGAAGTTTTGATGGAAAGAAAGATACGGATGTAACATGGACCAATAAAGTGTCTTACTGTTGTTGTCAATGCAGTGCAGCATTTATTGGCTTCTCCACTGCAGTGTCTGTACAGGAGGACAATGCTCAATTATTTAACAAGCTTTATAAGGTGTACGAGCAGCAGATATGATTAAAATTAATAAAAAACAAATAACATATCAGAAAAACACCAAAACCCAAGTAGAGAAAGAGGGGAAAATACTTATTTTTTTTGTCAGTCACTCTTTAAAACATAGAAACTACCAGATATACTAATCACTTCCAATAAAAAAAAGCTAGGACACCGTCCACTAAGGCCTGTCAGCAGCCGGTTTTCTGCCATCTCTGTCCCATTGTACTATTGGCTGCCTGCGATCTGCTGAGTTTTTTTACATGGAAACCGCGTCAGAAAACGTGCCAAAAAACGGCCGAAAATGCCTCCTATTGATTTCAATGGGAGGCGGATGCGTTTTTTTTACCGTTCGCGGTTAAAAACGCTCGCGGTAAAAAGAAGCGGCGTGCCCTATCTTCAGGCATTTACGCCTCTGACCTCCCATTGACATCAATGGGAGGCAGAGAAAGCGTATTTCGCTGCGTTTTTGCCCATGGCACTCAATGGGCGCGAGCGAAAAACGCTGCGAAAAACACGGCAAACGGCGTGCAGGCAGATCAAAATCTGCCTCAAAATTCCAAACGGAATTGTGACGCAGATTTTCCACTGCCTGTACGCCGACTTTCGCCCCTGGCCATTGGGCGCAGCGGGCATAAAACGCAGCGAAATATGCTTTCTCTGCCTCCCATTCATGTCAATGGGAGGTCAGAAACGTAAACGCCCGAAGATAGGGCATGTCCCTTCTTTTTCCCGCGAGCCGGTTTTTCCGCTCGCGGGAAAAAACCGCCTCCGCCTCCCATTAAAATCAATGGGAGGCATTTTTGGCAGTTTTTTTGGCGTGGTTTCCGCATAAAAAAAACTCTGTGTGAACTCCTCCTAAGAGTACGTTCACACGTGCCATGTTGCAGGCTTTTTTTTTTATGCAGTTTCTTTTAAGGTCCTGTCACCTGCTCCAAAAACTGCAGCAGACATCTCAGTAAGGCCCTGTTCACACAGTTTTTTGCAGGCTGAAAAATCTGCCTCTAAATTCCTTCAGGAATGTTGAAGCAGATTTTGAACTGCTGGCAGAACATTAGCCTGCTTTTCGCAGCGTTTTTCACCCGCAGTCATTGAGCACTGCGGGCAAAAACCGCCACGAAAAATGATGTCAATGAGAGGTAGCAGACTGAAGCGCCCAAAGAAAGGGCATGTCGCTTCTTTTTCCCGCAAGCGTTTTTTTCGCAGGGAAAAACACCTCCGCCTCCCATTGAAATCAATGGGAGGTGATTTTGGGCATTTTTTTTTGCCCGGTTTCCGGCACTATTTCCATGTCAAAAAACAGCACCAAAATACTCAGTGTGAACAAGTTCTTAGATTGCCGGCACCTCAGATTGCTGTGATTTTTATTTCTTCCGAACCACACTGTTCTTGAGATATCGATGCCATTAGTTTTGTTGCGGAATATGCTAATGAGGGCTTTGATGTCCAGTGGGCGGTTAACTCCACCCACTTGCCAAGGGGTAGTGAACCTCGCCGCTTTACAATCACCAGCACGGACAGCATTGAATATACGAGACGCTCTGATAGGACGGTGTCAAGTGCCGCGAGGTTCGCAATCTGCAATGTGTGAATGAGACCTTAGGCCACGCTCACACAACAGATTTCCATGTGGATTTCTTCATGGAAACGTTGATTTTATGACTAAATTATCCCGTTGTTTATACGGTACAGAATTTTCTGCACACAGAATGAAAAAATGCGTCACAAAAAAGGGAAATGTTGGGTAGCGAATCCACGTAAAATCCATGACGTTTCATCACGTGACCACTGCAGCCTGTGCCTCCGCAACAAATCTGCTACATGTGTGGGTACCCTTAGGCCTCATTCACACATTGCAGATTTGGTCAGTATTGTGAAGCCAAAACCAGGAGTGGATAGCTGCGGCGGTCATCACTAGAAACCATCAGGGACCATGGAAGCACTGCCACGGGAGCGCCAGGGGAGTTTTTTTTCTAATTTAAGCTATTTAGACACGCGGATGTTGCTGCGGATCTGTACGTAATCCGTAGCAAAAAACACCACGAAAAACGCTTTTTCTGACTCCCTTTGATTTCAATGGGAGGTCGGAGAAGGAAACGCCCAAAGAAAAGGCATGTTGCAAGGAACCGCGGCAAGGATATGCCGCTTTTTTCCCCGCAAGCGGCTAAAAGCTGCCTGGGGGGAAAAAAAACGCCTCTGCCTCCCATCGAAATCAATGGGAGGCGATTTCGGATATTTTTTGGCGTGGATTCTGATGCGGTTTCCGCAAAAAAAACAGCGACAAAAAACTGTGTGAACTGACCCTTAGGCTATGTTCACACGGAGTATTTTGGGGGAGGAATATCTGCCTCAAAATTCCGTTTGGAACTTTGAGGCAGATATTCCTCTCCCTGCACGCCGATTTTCGCGGCGATTATCGCGCCGTTTTTCGCCCGCGGCCATTGAACGCCGCGGGCATAAAACAGCGAGAAATACGCTTTCTCCTGCCTCCCATTGAAGTCAATGGGAGGTCAGAGGCGGAAGCGCCCGAAGATAGGGCATGTCGCTTCTTTTTCCCGCGAGGCAGTTTTACTGCTCGCGGGAAAAAAAGACGCAGACGCCTCCCATTGAAATCAATGGGAGGCGTTCTCGGGCCGTTTTTGCCGAGTTTTGCGACGCGGTTTCCGCGGCAAAATACCCCGTGTGAACATAGCCTTATAGTTTCCGTCATGATGTCCATCATGTTCTGGACAAAATAGCGCAAAATTTTTCAACAAGATTTGCGACCTGCAATTAGATGTAAACCTTAGGTCCTATTCACGTGACAGGGATTCCCGACGAACGTTTTTTGAAAGACCGTCACGCGGCCGCAGTAAGAGGAATAGACTCCAGATGGGGCTATTCACATGACCAATTTTTTGACGGCCCGGTAAACCGTCCAAAAGTGGGGCATGCCCTATTTTCGGCCGTTCTCCCGGCCACCCGGCTCCCATATTAGTCTATGGGGCCGTGTAAAGAACCACTGCCACTTGAATGCGATCAGAGTGACAGCCATGCTTTCTGCTGCTCACTCGCTCTCTCGAAGGAGGACATTGTTTTTTTCCATGTAGGAGCAGAATCCCTAATTCCCAGCCACAGCTTTGGCCGAAGCTGTGGCCGGGGATTCCGCTCCAGGAGAAATCCCTACGTTCACTGTCCATATACGGACAGTGACGTCAGGGACTTCTGGAGCGGAATACCCTGCCACAGCGCTGGGGATTCCGCCGCTCCAGGAGAAGCCCCTGATATCACTGTCCATATGGACAGTGAAGTCAGGGACTTCTCCTGGAGCGGTGCCCCACAGTGGAGCTATCTACAGGGGGCTGTGTGTGGCACTAGCTACAGAGGCCAGGGCGTGGCACTAGCTACAGAGGTAAGTGTGTGGATGCACCACGCATCGAAACTTCGATACGGTTTCGATGCCGTGCACCCTCAAACAGTTCGATACCGTTATTTTATGTATTTTGATACGAATCTGTGCGGCCGCACAGCTTAGCATTGTAACACATGAACGTATGAGAGCGGGACTGTGGCTGTGTAATACATGTGTGATACAGCCATTGCCCCGCCGTCAGCATGAGGTGATGCGACCAGCGCTGTACTAATGAGCGGCGACACTGAAGACAGAACATGGCGGGCGCTCTACAAAACACCCCCATGTTCTGCCTTCAGTGCCTGCGCTCATTAGTGCAGCGCCGACCGCATCACCTCATGCTGATCGCACGCGTACTTGTTGTCAGGAGCGGGGCAATGCTGTATTACACAGCCGCAGCCCTGCTCTAACGGAAACCTCTCATCTGCGCCGCTATTCCCCTGAATGCTGCGATCAAAGCTGACTGCAGCATTCAGGGGAAAATGAGAAGGGAGGATGCCCCAAGGATTGCATCACAGGGAATCCCTGTGATGCTATTGAGGGACATACCATATATGGGCAGACAGCCCAGGGTCCATTGAAGGACCCCAGGGCTGTCTGATCATATTTCCTGTTAGGGCATACTTACCTTTTTTACAATAAACATTAAAATAAGTCTCAATACATAAAATATACACATTCGGTATTGGCGCGACCGTAATAACGTGCAGAACAAATTTCTTACGGAATTTATGATGTGTACACCATAAAAAAAACTTTTCTTTCTTTCACTTATTAATGTGAGGCACTTGGTGTGATGAACTTAACCTCCATGTGCCTCACATTAAGGGCTAATTTACACGAGCGTGTTAAACGTCAGTGTGTCGGTCATTGAAACAGCGGCCGTCCCATGGACCTATGTAATTCAATGTGGCCGTTCACACAGCCATTGTTTCAATGGACCCTGTGAAGGGTCCGTGCGAAAATAGGACATGTCCGTTCTTTTCGCACATCACGCATCCCTCCATAGACTCAACTATGGGGATGCGTGACATCGCATCCCGCAGCGCTGAGCACGGATGCACCTCGGACGTGAAAAACAGCAGTTATTTATGTCCGAGATGCGCAGCGCTCGTGTGAATCAGGCCTCATAGTAATTAACCCCATCATGTACCTCACACATTAACCCAATGTTGTCCATTATGACTGCGAAGCACGGTGGGAAACGGCTGCAAAATGGGTCAAAATCGTCCGTTAAAAACGGTCCGGAACGGAAACGAATGCAAAACGGCTGAGAGAAATGGACCAAAACCGCCGTTTTATCAGCCGACACTCGGACCCGGTCGTGTGAATAGTTAGCCCTTATTCACACTACAGGGCTTCCCGGCCGTGTGACGGCCGTTCAAAAAACGTCCGTCACACGGCTGAAGTAGGAACAATAGACCCCTAATGGAGCTATTCACACGACCGATTTTTTGACGGCCCGGGAAACCCGGCCGTCAAAAAATGGGACATGCCCTATTTTCGTCCGTTCTCCAGGCCGCCCGGCTCCCATAGACGTCTATGGGGCCGGGTAATACACGGCCATGACTTGAATGTGCTCCAAGTGACGGCCGTGTCTTCCGTCGCTCGCTCTCTCTCCTCCTCCTCACAGTGCGAAGTGCATGTGAGGAGGAGGGTATGTCTTTTGCTCCCTGTAGGAGGTTCGGCAACGCTGTGGCTGGGAATTGGGGATTCCGCTCCAGCAGAAGTCCCTGACTCCACTGTGTCCATATATGGACACCGTGACGTCAGGCACTTCTGAAGCGGAATCCCCGACCCTGTGGCCGGTGTCTCCGCTCCAGGAGAAGTGCTGACTTCACGGTCTTCATATATGGACATTGAAGTCAGGGACTTCTCCTGGAATGGTGGCGCTATCTACAGGCAGGTAGGGGGGGGGGGGGTGCTGTGTGCGGCACCACCTACAGGGGGGCTGTGTGCGGCACCACCTACAGGGGGGCTGTGGCAGTATCTACAGAGGGAAGTGTGTGGCAAAAATGTACAAATGAAATTCATCCGATTTTAAAACGGACAGGGAAAAAAAATGGATGCAAAATGGGTCAAAATCGGCCGTTAAAAACGGCCGGAACGGATGCAAAACGGATGCATAAAGGTCGGGGAGAGGACTAGACAACAAGATAAGGAGATCCTTTCGTTACAAAACATCAGTGTAAATAAAAAGGACCGATTAATGTCAAATCACATTTCTGATAATAAAAGTGAAAAACTGACAGGCAAGTTAAAGTGTATGTTCACAAATGCCAGAAGTCTAGCAAGCAAAATGGGGGAGCTGGAGGCCTTGATACTGGAAGAAAATATAGATATAGTTGGTGTTGCTGAAACATGGCTGGACTCTTCACATGACTGGGCTGTAAATCTACAGGGTTTTACACTTTTTCGTAAAGACAGGACAAATAGGAAAGGTGGTGGTGTATGTCTGTATGTGAGAAGTGATATGAAGGCGAGTGTGAAAGAGACAATAGTGGGTGAAGACTGTGAGGAGGTTGAAACCTTGTGGGTGGAACTAGAAAGGGAGGTAAACACTGAAAAAATTACTTTTGGTGTAATCTATAGATCCCCCAATATAACTGAGGAGATGGAAGGTCAGCTTTATAAACAGATGGAGCAGGCTGCACAGGCGGGTACTGTAGTGATAATGGGAGATTTTAATTTCCGGGATATTAATTGGTGTCATGGATCGGCTTCAACTGCAAAGGGGAGACATTTCCTCAACCTGTTGCAGGAAAATTTTATGGGCCAGTTTGTGGAAGACCCGACTAGAGGTGAAGCTCTGTTGGATCTGGTCATTTCTAATAATGCAGATCTTGTTGGGAATGTCAATGTTCGTGAAAACCTCGGTAACAGTGATCATAATATAGTTACATTTTACCTATACTGTAAAAAACAAACACAGGCTGGGAGGGCAAAAACATTTAATTTTAAGAAAGCCAATTTCCCCAGGATGAGGGCGGCAATTCAGGATATAGACTGGGAAGAACTAATGTCAAATAATGGAACAAATGATAAATGGGAGATTTTCAAATCTACTTTGGGTAATTATAGTGCAAAATGTATTCCTATAGGTAACAAGTATAAACGACTCAAATTAAATCCCACATGGCTTACACCTTCTGTGAAAGGGGCAATACATGACAAAAAAAGGGCATTTAAAAAATACAAATCTGAGGGTACATCTGAAGCCTTTGTAAAATATAAAGAGCTTAATAAAATCTGTAAAAATGTAATAAAATTAGCAAAAATACAAAATGAAAGGCAGGTGGCCAAGGATAGTAAAACAAATCCCCAAAAATTCTTCAAGCATATAAATGCTAAAAAGCCAAGGTCTGAACATGTAGGACCCCTAGATAGTGGTAATGGGGAGTTGGTCACAGGGGATCAAGAGAAGGCAGAATTACTATATGGGTTCTTTAGCTCTGTATATACAACAGAAGAAGGAGCAGCTGATGTAGCCGGTGCCAGTGCTGTTAATATATCACTTGATATACTGAATTGGATGAATGTAGAGATGGTCCAAGCTAAATTAAATAAAATAAATGTGCACAAGGCTCCGGGACCAGATGGGATACACGCTAGAATTCTTAAAGAGCTTAGTTCAGTTATTTCTGTCCCCCTTTTCATAATATTCAGAGAATCTCTAGTGACTGGTATAGTGCCAAGGGACTGGCGCAGGGCAAATGTGGTGCCTATTTTCAAAAAGGGCTCTAGGTCTTCCCCAGGTAATTATAGACCAGTAAGCTTAACATCCATCGTGGGGAAAATGTTTGAGGGGCTATTGAGGGACTATATACAGGATTATGTGACAATAAATAGCATTATAAGTGACAGCCAGCACGGTTTTACTAAGGACAGAAGTTGTCAAACTAACCTAATCTGTTTTTATGAAGAGGTGAGCAGAAGTCTAGACACAGGGGCCGCTGTGGATTTAGTGTTTTTGGACTTTGCAAAGGCATTTGACACTGTCCCCCATAGACGCCTAATGGGTAAATTAAGGACTATAGGTTTAGAAAGTATAGTTTGTAATTGGATTGAGAATTGGCTCAAGGACCGTATCCAGAGAGTTGTGGTCAATGATTCCTACTCTGAATGGTCCCCAGTTATAAGTGGTGTACCCCAGGGTTCAGTGCTGGGACCACTATTATTCAACTTATTTATTAGTGATATAGAGGATGGGATTAATAGCACTATTTCTATTTTTGCAGATGACACCAAGCTATGTAATATAGTTCAGACTATGGAAGATGTTCATGAATTACAGGCAGATTTAAACAAACTAAGTGTTTGGGCGTCCACTTGGCAGATGAAGTTTAATGTAGATAAATGTAAAGTTATGCATCTGGGTACCAACAACCTGCAAGCATCATATGTCCTAGGGGGAGCTACACTGGGGGAGTCACTTGTTGAGAAGGATCTGGGTGTACTTGTAAATCATAAACTCAATAACAGCATGCAGTGTCAATCAGCTGCTTCAAAGGCCAGCAGGATATTGTCGTGTATTAAAAGAGGCATGGACTCGCGGGACAGGGATGTAATAATGCCACTTTACAAAGCATTAGTGAGGCCTCATCTAGAATATGCAGTTCAGTTCTGGGCTCCAGTTCATAGAAAGGATGCCCTGGAGTTGGAAAAAATACAAAGAAGAGCTACGAAGCTAATAAGGGGCATGGAGAATCTAAGTTATGAGGAAAGATTAAAAGAATTAAACCTATTTAGCCTTGAGAAAAGACGACTAAGGGGGGACATGATTAACTTATATAAATATATTAATGGCACATACAAAAAATATGGTGAAATCCTGTTCCTTGTAAAACCCCCTCAAAAAACAAGGGGGCACTCCCTCCGTCTGGAGAAAAAAAGGTTCAAGCTGCAGAGGCGACAAGGCTTCTTTACCGTGAGAACTGTGAATCTATGGAATAGTCACCGCAGGAGCCGTCACAGCAGGGACAGGAGATGGCTTTAAAAAAGGCTTAGATAATTTCCTAGAACAAAAAAATATTAGCTCCTATGTGTAGAAATTTTTCCTTCCCTTTTCCCGTCCCTTGGTTGAACTTGATGGACATGTGTCTTTTTTCAGCCGTACTAACTATGTAACTATGTAACTATGTAACTATGACACTCGGACACTGTCGTGCGAATAAGGCCTTAAAGAGTCTCTGTCACCAGATTATAAGTGGCCTATCTTGTACATGATGTGATCGGCGCAGTAATGTAGATTACAGCAGTGTTTTTTATTTATTTTTGAAGGAGTTATGACCTATATCAGCTTTATGCTAATGAGTTTCTCAATGGACAACTGGGCGTGTTTTACTTTTTGGCCAAGTGGGCGTTGTACAGAAGAGTGTATGACGCTGACCAATCAGCATCATACACTTCTCTCCATTCATTTACACAGCACATACTGATCTTATTACATCTCTATGTGCAGCCACATAAAAACACTATTACATTACTGCAGTGTCCTGACGGTGAATATACATCACCTCCAGCCATGACGGGATGTGTATTCAGAATCCTGACACTTCTCTGTGATTTACAGCACAAGACAGCGAGATCTCGCTGTGAATGACAGTTTACAGAGTAATCTCGCGAGACTACGCCTGCTATGTTGTAAATCACAGAGACGCCACATACATGTCAGGATTCTGAATACACATCCCGTCATGGCTGGAGGTGATGTATATTCATTGTCCGGACACTGCAGTAACGTTATAGTGTGTTTATGTGGCTGCACATAGTGATATAGAGATATCGCTATGTGCTGTGTAAATGAATAGAGAAGTGTATGACGCTGATTGGTCACTGATTGGTCAGCGTCATACACTCCTCTGTACAACGCCCACTTGGTCATATAGTAAAACACGCCCAGTTGTCCATTGAGAAACTCATTCGCATAAATCTAATATAGGTCATAACTCCGTCAAAAATGATCGTTTTTCTAGATAAAAAACACTGCTGTAATCTACATTACAGCGCCGATCACATCATGTACAAGATAGGCCACTTATAATGGGGTGAGAGACTCTTTAAGGGGGTTTTACACTGAGAAATTATCGGGCAGACAAGCCTTCATATAACACTCGTTGCTGATAATTGCCCTGTGTTAACAGATTGGACGAGCAAACGCCCAATCATCTGCTGATCTATCGTTTTAAAAAAGTGAAATATCATTGTCGGCAGCACATCTCCCGGTGTAAACAGACGCGCTACTGACATGATAATTATGGGAATGGGCGATCGGAGTAACGACCGCTCGTCCCCATCCATAGCTCTGTGAGACAGGAGCAAACGAGCGCCGATCAACGATGTCTCATTGATCGACGCTTGCTGCACCGGCTGCTTATCGGCCAGTGTAAAAGGCCCTTAGGCTGGGTTCACACCTGCGTTGGTGTGTTCCGTTGTTCTGCTCCGACAGGGGAGCAAAGCAAGGGAATAATGCAACCAACGGTGCCCTCGCACGATGGATACCACCAGTTGGCGACAGAACTTATTGACTTTAATGGGTTCCGTCAGGGTGTCCGTGATTTTACCGGAAACAATAGCGCAGCATGCAAATCCTGCCAGATCTGCGACAGAGTCCTATAACGAAGCCTCCGACGCAGATGTGAACATAGCCCAAGTCAATGAGGTCCGTCAGGCGCCAGTGGTCTCCGTCATGACGGCACCGTGCCGTGGCTTCCATTTATAATGAAACTCATGACGCAGAGACAGGTCTTGGATACAAATGAGCATTGACAGACCTTATTTTTGAATGCGGTATTTCAGTGTCTGAAGCGCTATTTTTTCATCACCAGGATCGACCCCAAACCCAGGTGTGAATAGAGCCTGCTTCTGTAGTCCTGCAGCTGGATGTGACTAGAGAACCGCACAGAAGCCGCCTGGACACTTACCTGAAGCCGCCTATGAGGGTAATGGACGGGGTACAGCGCTGTGTCCTGTCCGGCCACGTACAGGATCGTCCGGTTATTAGCGGCCTCATGCGGGATAGTCCGCCGGCTGCACGCTGATGTTCAGTCATCTCACCCCGCTGTGTACATGACGGAGGCTGCGGCAACTGCGCTCACCCCGACCCCGCTCTGTACTCGTCCTAGCAGCGGCATTGCGGTACCGGACAGGCTGCACCGCTGCCGGGAACCCTTACTAGACACAGCCCGCCGTCATACCTCCGCACCGCAACATAACGCAGCCCGACGCCATATACAAAATGATGGCTTCTGCTCTATGGGAAACCGAGCCCGCCGCGGGGAGACGTGCTCCATGTCCGGAGACCAGGACGTGTCTGTCGCAGGTCACTCATCTCACAGGCTGCGGCGCAACCCCCTCCTCCGCCAAAGTCACATTGTATGCGGCATCGTATCCAGGCGGAAGTGTGGAGGCGCCGTCATCAGGGTCACTGCGGAACTCACCGCGGGGGGGAGCGGCGGAAATCACCGAGTGTCAGCCGAGGAGACGCGGGTCTAGATATCTGTTATAATCACCGCCAGGAAAAATTAATGAACCCTCCACAAAAAATAAATGCTGCATAGCACAAATACCCCAATTCACCAGCCGCCATATGAGGCAGCCCCTTCTGTACAGCTCTCCAGCAACTTTGGCGCTAAAATGTAAATAAATAGGGCTACATGGCGACCGCGTACGTCGCGGTAATGTAAGGGTATGTGCACACACACTAATTACGTCCGTAATTGACGGACGTATTTCGGCCGCAAGTCCCGGACCGAACAGAGTGCAGGGAGCCGGGCTCCTAGCATCATACTTATGTACGATGCTAGAAGTCCCTGCCTCGCTGCAGGACAACTGTCCCGTACTGTAATCAGGTTTTCAGTACAGGACAGTAGTTCCTCGGAGAGGCAGGGACTCCTAGCGTCGTACATAAGTATGATGCTAGGAGCCCGGCTCCCTGCACTGTGTTCGGTCCGGGACTTGCGGCCGAAATACGTCCGTCAATTACGGACATAATTACCTCGTGTGAACATACCCTAAGTGAATGTGACCGCGTTGCGAGTTACCACAACTTGGCAGTAACAAAAATTCCCCAAAATTTGGATTTCTTGCGACGGACGCGGCCACATTCACTTAGAGCCATCACCATTCCGATGTTCTGCTCTGTCAGAGCAACAGAACGCGGGAATAACCGGAAACGCCGGTTCTATTGCACCACCCATGGCCGATAAAACACATTGACTTTAATGGGTTCCGTCTGGATGTCCATGGTTTTACCGGAAACAATACTGCAGCACGCGTGGTTTCCGGTATTTTCTGCCCCTAACGGAGCTTCCAACACAGATGTGAACAGGGCCTTACATTA
Organism: Rhinoderma darwinii; assembly: GCF_050947455.1. Taxonomy (NCBI): domain Eukaryota; kingdom Metazoa; phylum Chordata; class Amphibia; order Anura; family Rhinodermatidae; genus Rhinoderma; species Rhinoderma darwinii. Next base: position 18,350,257 of record NC_134698.1, read on the forward strand.
CTGCGCTCTTTGGACGTGCGGCTAAGTCGATGTGTAGCCCCAAATATGATCATCCTGTAAGGAAAAGATCTACAACTTTCTAATACTCGTTTCAATTATTCACCATTTTCAAGATCTCTTCTTTATGTCAGTGAATGAAAATATTGGGGCAGATTTATTAATTGTCCTAAATTTAGACACAATGAGACCAGACAGGCAGAAACTGCGCCAAATTTATCACAACGGTGCACTCTGTATCATAAAATTGGTGCGTCTTGCTAGACATGTTAGACACTTTTCTCTTCCGCTCACCACCTATTCACCTCTTCGGTGGCGTATGTTACATGAAGATTTTGTGGAAAAAATCTGGCATATTTCATAGGTTTTCTTAGCCATACGCCTTTTTTCTAGTTACTTTTCAAAACGGTCCAGGAATTTGCAAAAGACACCAATTTGATTCACGCCATTTTATTGGTGTTTGTGCAAGAATTCTGGCGTATTTTGCTTAGTAAATTTCCCTAAAGGGAAGTTCACACAGGGCTGATTTGTTGCAGAATTTTTTGCAATTGAAAATCCCTTCCATCTGAATGGGGCATATCTGCAAGCCCAGTTCAAATTAATGGAATACTTGCAGAAATTTCTGCAACAAATCTGCCGTGTGTGGACATAACCTTTAGGCTTTATTCACGTGACTGGGTTCCAAATCGGCCGTGTAAAACGACCCTTTTTCACGGCCGATTTGCACCGATGCGGGACCCGTTTTCACAGGGTCTATTGATCGGATCCAGGAAAACAGGCAAAAATAGGACATGTCCTATTTTCTCCTGGGCCGTTCACATGGTCCGATAAAAAAAAAAAAAACAGCAATGTGAATAGCCCCATAGCCATGCATTGACTTTAACGGCTGTAAACAAAAAACCGCTTATCGATTATCCCCGTCATGTGAATAAGGCCTTAGGCTCAGGTTTAATGACACACAGTGCGATTCTTCAGTAAAAAGACAGATACTGCGACAGAACCCCAATGGACCCCATTGTAATGCCCCATGCACATAAATATACAGGAAAGGAGTCCCTCTGCCATAGAAATGAATGGGTCAGTAATTTCGGACGATTTTACGGTCGTGTGCATGGGGCCGAAGGGTGTACTCATACTGCGCTTGCAGTGTACGATTGGAAAGTATATACCAATAAAGCCTTTTCACCCAATGGACGCCAACAGAGTGTCTTTTTGGCATCCGTTGGGCGTTGTACATCAGTATGCCTTTTTTTTTTCTTTCAACTATTTAGAATAGTAGACTATGCCATTCCATAGACATTCATCCACCAAGAAAACCTATACCATGCGGTGGAAGTTATTTTTAAACATGGGAACCTATGGACTGCATAGGTCACTGTATGAGATCAGGAAAGTTACACAATTTTCTAATATATTTCTGTATTAGATCCCCACAGTATTCAAGATCTCTGCTTGTTGTATTCAGTAGGACTATTCATGGTTTGCTCTGTCCATGGTCATGTGATGACACACGGCTAGTTACAGTAGGTGTATCAGAGCTGTGTCTTCCAACGCTCCCAGCACCTCTGTGTATCACATGATCAGGACAGATTTTTATCCACTGGAAGTACAGAATGAATGTTCCTACTCATAACAGCAAGCAGAGATCTTGAAAACTGAGGAATACAAAGAGTATATTGAAAAATGACAACTTAATTGTATGGAAAAACATTTGTTGAAACTAGACAACCCTTTTAAGGGCTTATTCACACAGCTGCATTAAAGTCAATGCAAGTCTGGAGTTACTCACACGGCAGTTTTTTTTTAGGACATGTCCTATTTTGGCCTGCTTTCCTGGATCCCTCAATGGACTCAAGTCTGAGGGATCTGTGAAAAATGGTCCTGCACGGCCGCTTTGACACCCGCTTGTGCGAATACGGGAGCGGCAGGAGAGATTGTGGAGTAGTACTCCTTTTGTTGTTTTAGACCATTGTAAGTAGTTAGACAATCCCTTAAGCGGTCAGTGTTGTTTCAACTAACTTGTGCCAATTATATAGGCAGTTACCACCATCAAAAGTGTAATCTATTCCGATTACCAAATCGGTTATTTTCCGTATTGAAAAACCACTCTAAAAACACTGCCACTAGGTGTCACTCCTGAGCCATTTGCAGTCCACGCCCCGTCGTCAGGTTCTGTCTCTAGTTAGGCTTCGTTCACATCTGCGTCGGGACTCCATTCATGGGTTCAGTCAGAGCTTTCAGTCAAGGGAACCCATGAACAGAATCACAACTGAAGCCGTAGGTTTGCATCACCATTGATTTCAGCGGTGACGGATCCGGTGCGAATGGTTTCCGTTTGCCACGGTTGTGTAAGGGTTCCGTCGTTTTGACAATCAATATCTTAGTCGACTGCGCTATTCATTCCATCAGGACGCCACAACGGTGACAATTTACACCGGATCCATCACCGTTGAAATCAATGTTGTTGCAAACAGAAACCTATGGTTTGTTTGTTTGGACTCAGTTCATGGGTTCCCCTGAGGGATAGGATCCAACAGAACCCATGAACGGAGTCCCAACGCAGATGTGAACGAAGCCCAACAGACAAACTGGGGCCGGAAACCAGGAAAGGGAAGAAGTGTCATAGCAAGATTGATGAGCGCCCCCCGGCTCCTGCATTCACACAATACAGAGATGTTAATAACTCCAAGTAATAGAGGGGGGGTTCAGACCAGACTGCTTCAGACCAGACTGCTTGCGATTGGACAGTCGTAATGCGCGCTCCAGAGAAGGTGCTCTGCATTATGGGTAGTAAGTGAACGGCAGTCCATTTAGAAAACTATTGCCAAGTGTCCCTGGCTTTGGACAAGCCACATTTCCTGAGCAAACTGCATGTAGCGGCGCAAGCTAATCGGGCACTGAAGAGTGTAAAGTAGGACATGAAGCGATGAAGACCACCTCTTACAGGTTACATACCACCTATTCGATTGAGCCATTTTTGGTGAAATGACAGGTACCCTTTAAAGTTTACTATGTAATACATCTATGCTCATTGCATAACCTTACCTTTATAGGCATTACACAAAGTTTGGTGCTTCTTAGCCAAAGCCTCCGGCTTCCCTTCGGCTATAAAATCACACATTTAAAAACTGACGTAAACTTTTTTTTTTTTTTTAATGGCCGTTTTCAGAACAATGAAGTTCTGAGGGTTTATTCACACGAGTTTTTTTTAATGTCCCGTGAATACTGACCAACAAAAATAGAACTTTTTTTTTTTTTACAGCCCGACAGCACCCATAGAAGCCAGTGGATCAGTTTTCCCGGGTGTTTTTTCTGGAAAGACTTCCACGCGACGCTGTGTAACCAAGAAAAAAAATTGAAAAAAAACCTGCCCCTCACATGGGGACTCAGATGCATCCTCGACCTTAGGAGGCGAATACAAAATTGCTAGCGCTGGCGTGGCGAGGGAATGACATTGCATCGCTGCAGCAGGCCTGTTCAGAAGAGACCAGGACCGCATTGCTGGAGGACACAGGCACCATCTACAGTGGGTACAGGTGATTTTAGGGGAAGGGGGGGGGGGGGGGGTGGAGACAAAAACCCCACATCAGGAAATGGATGCAAATAGTCCAGAGAGTTGATCAGTTTTTAAACGGCTGGTGTGAATATAGCCTGAATCCACCTGTAACATTTGCATTTGTGCTTATTTTAGAGAGCTTTGTGTTCTCTGCAAACACAAAAAATTATATATATAAAAATTAATACCGAACCCCACAATTATGTTCTATTAATAGGTTTTCCCATTATTATATATATATGGCTTATCCTAAGGATTAGCAATCTATGATCAGTGGGAGTCCAGCTACCGGGACCTCCACTGCTCGACAGAACAGGACTGCAATGCTCCCTGGTATGGCAGAGCCCAACAGCGGCGCCATGCACGTGTGGCAGGTACTTCTTCTGCACATTAAAAAGGGTAACTAAACCTTCATAGTGACACGTCAGAAGTTTGTTAGTCAGTGGGAGTCCAAGCACGGAGACCCCTAAAACAAAGTGGCAGAAGCGCTCAGGTGAGTGCTGAGCCGCTTGGTTTTGGATCGGCTTTTTTCCAGAAAACCGATACAGCGGTGTATGAGCCCATAGACTTTCTAGAGTCCGTACACCAATACATTTTCAGAGAAAAGCTGATCAGAAACCTAACGGCTCAGCACTCACCTGAGCGCTTTGGCCCCTTGGTTTTAGTGATTGGTGGGAGTTTGTGCTCAGACCCCCACCGATCAAAACGTCAGAAGTTTGTTGAAGGTTTAGTTACGGGGCCGTCTATAGTACTAGACTCAGCCACATGCGTATGGAGTACCAGACACCGTAAAGGCTACAATTAAATACAATATCAATTTTCTCCATTCTCAAAACTTTATTTACAATTACACATGTACACATGCTACAAGTATTAAAATTAGCAGCTTCATGTTTAATTTAAGAGAAATTTGTAAATTATTCTTCATAATAAAGATAGGACACAAGTTCTTAAAGCGAATGATACCACTTTGTACATATATTGTTACAACATTTAGCCACACCACCTAGCAACTTGGCTGAAAAATGGTTTTACAGTGCTTTTTTTTTTTTTTTTTTTTATGCGTTTGCATATGCTATAGTATTTTCAGCAATTGCCAAAAAGCATGGTCATCAAAACAAATAAAAAAAAGAAAAAAAAAAAAGTGTTTTTTTTTATAAATTAGTGACTAACCACTACCTAAGTTACAATAGCATGTCAGACAGAAAAACAAATATTGCGGCAGTAGTGTGGTGCTGCTAATCAGGTTCCGCCTCATTTCAGGACTGACGCCATTATCCATATTTCATTGGCCGCTTCTCCGCTTGATCTATGCAGTCAAGATGGGTTAGTGTAGGAATCGTATGCTCATTTTCTGCTCAACGTCTACCTTCTCCAGGACCTGCGAAGAAAAAAATAAATTTTGTGGCTTTCCCCATACAGTAAAAGTGGCATGTTAACGTTATTCTACTGTTCAATACTATCACGGCAATACCAAATTTATATAGATTTTTTTATATTTTACAAGGAAGAAACTAATGTTTAAAAATAATAAATATAAGTTGTGTCACCACATTCTGAGAGCCATAACTATTTTTCTGTCGATTGGGCGGTATGAGGGCTTATTTTTTGGCAGGGGCAAGTTGTAGTTTCTATTGGTACCATTTTGGGCTACATTAGACTTTTTATGGGATATGAATGACTACAGCGTTCACCGTGCGCGTTAAAGCTATATTGTAACAGCTCAAACTTTTACAGACGCAGTGATAAAAATTGTGTATATTTTTTACATTACTTCAGAGGACAAATAGGAAAAGTTTTTTTTTTTTTTTTTTTAAACAAAGTATAGTAGTGTAAGTTTTTTTTTTTTTTTTTTACACACTTTACCCTAGGGGACTCGAACTAGCAATCGTTGGCACAATACTAATGTATTGCAGTATATAGTAATTTTTACAGGCTCCTGTTAAGCCCTGCCAGAGGCCAGGCTTAACAGGAGATGAAGAAAGGCTGTCCTGAGGCCTTAATTAGGCCCCTGGGCTGCCATCGGCACCCCCAGATTGTGGGGGTGCCAATGATCTGTCGGAGGGGGCACCCCCTCTTTCTAATGTCTTAGATGCTGCGATAGTGATTGACGCATCTAAAGGGGTTAAACGACCAGAAACGGCATGATCGCTGTTTCTGGCCGTTTCTCCGGGTGTCAGCTGTAATACACAGCTGACACCCAATGGGCGAGTCCGCTCCAAACATCACCCCTACCCCTCCCCCCCCACAACGTGCTATTAAGTCGTGGTGCGGGTAGGAGTTAAGGACAATGCTCTCTGGGATAAGCAAAATAGTGCTCCTCTAGAATAAAAATAAAAAAACCTCGTGCTACCTACACTGTAAGACAACATCCTTTATAGAGCCTTGAATAAGGACTCCTGATAGCCAATCCAGAGACACCATCTGTAGAAAGCACAGTACTGATGAGGAGCAACAACTCCAGAGTAGGGTTCTGGATGGCTAGTCACCTATAATTGGCAATAGTTTTTTTCCTTTGGAGGGGACCTATTTTGCATACTTACCCCCTCCCTCTCTTCTGCACGTAGTCCAGCCTCCCAAGATTGTTGCAGGCCATGTGACTGGCTTTAGTAGTCACATGGATGAAACATCATCCCAGGAGGCCAGACTGCAAGAATATAAAATTTAAGCAGGATCATAATCCCGAGAACGGTCCACTAACCACCCAGGTGCCAATGGAGCATAAAAAGGTTGGGACATCGTTCTTTCACCACAGAAAATGTTAATAAACTACACACCTTAACAAATTCAGAGAAGGAAATGGCACAGTCTCCATCCTGGTCTGCCTCCTGGATAGTGCGGTCAGCAATGCTTCCTAGTTGGTCATCTGATATGTTCACTCCCACCATCATTCGCAGGACCTAGAATAGAAAAAAAAAATTAACTTATTCTCTCCATTGATAATCAGAATTCATAGTCATTTCTTCACAACTGAAGATGGGTGGGATGACACGAAACTGCCTGACAAGGTCTTTAAAGTTGACACTCTAGATTAAGCAAGTACAACTGAAATGATCTGTAGCATCCTCACCCGAGGATTGTTCACGGCACGAAAAACTAGTTAAGGCTTTGTTCACATCTGCGTCAGGGCTCAGTTCATGGGTTTCGTCTGAGCTTTCCATCAGGGGAACCCATGAACGGAAGCCTGACTGAAACAAATGGAAGCCATAGTTTAACCATTGTTTGTGGGTTGTCGTTTTGACGGAACCCATACTGTAGTAGACTGCGCTATTCACTCCGGGAAAACGACAGAACCCTTAAAACATGACAAACGGAAAACCATCTGCACTGGATCAGTCACCACTGAAATCAGCAGTGATGCAAATGGAAACCTACGGTTTCAGTTGGATTCCGTTCATGGGTTCCCCTGACAAAGCTCACACGGAACCCATGAATGGAGCCCCAACACAGATGTGAACGGAGCCTTAGAGCACTTACAAATACTAAAGCAAAATACTGCAGTGTGAAACCCAATACCAGGAAAAAAGTATCAGATATATATTTTTAACTCGTGTTTTGGACCCACTCCTATATTTGACTAAAACAAATACCAATTACTGCCTTGTGAAAGTGGCCTAAGTGAAAAGAAATAAACGCTTTCCATATAAGGGGCTGTTCAGATCTGTGTTGTCACATTCAGTTCTGCTCCCCCAGAGGAGCAGAAGGGAATGCCCTATGCAACGGTTCCGTTGAAACACGGACACTGCTGACGGAACCCTTTGACTAATGGCTTTGTCGATTTATTGAAAAACCATAGCGCAGCATGCAACACGGTTTCTGCCCGATCATGGACGTGGTGCTAGATTCCAAATCTGGCGAATTAGGGGCTCAGAGAAGTACTTTGAAGTCTTGGTCATGCTCTTCCGACCATTGACGTGTGACATGTCGCATGGTCTTGCTGGAAGATTCAATCTGCCCCGGGGAAGACAAACAGCATGTATGGGTGGATGCGATCTGCAACGATTGATTCATACCCAAAATGGTTGAGTGCCTCCCACGTGGATGAGTGGCCCAGAGAGCGCCATGAAAAAAAACTTCAGAGATCATAAAACTACCGACAGGAATGGTCGCAGGGGGGGGGGGGGGTTTGTGCTCAGATGTGTCGCCTGACACGCCAACGTCCATCTGTTCAATGAAGCAGAAGACTGAGAAGGCAACCCAATCGGTGGTCCAACACCAATACTACCCTGCAAATTGATGCCTTTTTTCCGATGCACCGACCATCCGTCTGCTTCGGAGCCTCATACGCAGTAGGGTTCTCTGAATTGTTTCAGACACGTATGGTAGCCCCCCTGGTTCATTTCATGGTGAGCTGCTCCACTGTAGCATGCAGTTTGGCACTAGCGCACCTTCGTAGCGGACGGTCACCTCACATCCGTGTCACGTGATGCTCTGCAGTTTACACGTCTGATTCCCAATGGAGCCATTTGTCCACTCACGATACACTTCACACAAGCAAACAGTTCACAAACCGCGCTATTTGAGAAATACTCCCACCCTTGGCCCGAAAGCCAACAATCATCCCTTTTTGCAAATCCAAACATGTTTACCATGAGTAAAAGGCGTTGACCGCGTATTGCTCACCTTATATACCCACGACAGATCACTTCATGGGCTACTATATATAGTGTGCGTTGGTCATTGTCAACTGACGCTTTACAGAGGGGGGACACTAAGATCAGGCTACCAAAACGTATATGTAGCAGAAATGTGTCACTTTGTCTAAGATAATGTGTTATGATCTGTCCCTGTACAGCGTAGGCAGCAGTACGGTAGTAACGTGATTATTAAATAGTGGTGGGTGCAGCTAATAAACTCCTGTTGGGTGTCAATGTGATGACAACGATGTAGTAAATATTTTTCTATTTCCATATCTATCAGCACAGAAAAAGAAAAACCACAATCTACGTTCCAAAACCAAATAGACTGGTTTATAGCTTATCAAATAGTTACCTGAAGGAGCTCATCCCGTGAGATTTTGTCATCTTTATCCAGGTCGTAGAGCCGAAATGCAACTGTGAGAAGTGAAAAAGTTTTACTGCCAATTGTTACTGTACTGGTCGCGTCTTCACTTAGGTAATGACACACTTAAAGGGGAATTCTTTTCTTCAACATTTATGGCTTTTCCCCAGAATACGCCCAATCGGTGTGGGTTCCACACCAATCACGATACAGGGGGGTCCCCATGACCCCCTGTTCATTAAACCATGCGGACTGCTTTCCCCATAGAAGTGTATGGAGAGGTAGCGGTGCTCAGCTCTTTCAGTAACTCCCATAGACTTCAATAGAGGCAGCATATAAGTGCAGCCCCCTCACCATCCATTTTTATGGGTGAGGGTACAGAGTCGGAACCTACATCCATCAGGAATTTATGGCATATTCTGTGGTTATGCCATGGGATGTACAAGTGAAAAATCCCTCCACCAAAAAAAAAATAAAAAAAAAATTATACAATATTCTTTTTTCTAATGCGATAAAGCTTATGTTATAGAAGCAGCACCACTCATTGGCTGTGTCTGTTTAAACGTTAAAAATACGTTTTAGAGAGTAAGTTTGTCACATCACTAGCAGTTTTAGGGACAGCGTATTGACAGGTTGGTATTCCTTGCTTATCTTTTTCAGGTTCTCGTAAACTGGAATACTTTCAGTAGAACCCTAGAAATTAGGATGGCAGCATGTATCTTACACGAAAGCTTGTTGTTTCTACTGTTCAGAGGTTCTGCGCTGCTTTGATCTCGCGATTTCTCATTATCTTCAATAGGTCGGAAGTGAGCTAGTGTCCTCATAAAGCCACGGAAATTAACTTGGTCCTCCCTGAAAGAGAATGAAGCCATTAAAAAAAAATAAGGGGGAGGAGGGGGTTTGGCATTACTAAACTAGTGACAGATCCTCTGTCCTCCAATCTAATATGCGCTTTCACACTGATAATACTAATGGAAATGGTGTCTCAAAATGTTTATTTTAGAAGTTAGGAGCTTTTTTTCTAAATCTGTTAGAGTCTTTATTAGATACCTGGGAGGTGACAGAAGTGATTCTCCTGACGTGGAGCTACATCACAGCCTCGGCCGCTGTCCTATCAGCACGAAGCTGCTTCACACAGTGTGAGAGACTGAGGCTGGAGGGAAGGGGGATCACTTCATAACATCCACATCTCTGGCTGTGGACCTAGAAAAGTTCTGGTGGCATATGAAGGATTATAATAATCTTTCATATGCCACCATTGCAGTTCTAGCGGTGAAACAACCGCAGGCAGGGCCAGCTCCAGGTTTGTGGGCCCTTGAGCGACACAAACCTAGTGGGCCCCTTTGTGGGGGACCACATGGCAGCAGTAAATAGCAGAAAAAGTCAGTGTGCCCCTAAGCCCCGTTTTTAACCTCATAAATTTAGTGCCCTCTAGATTGCACCATATGGCGATTCCCAAAAAAATAAAACCTAAGGTCCCGTTCCCACGACAGACGTAGCAAATAACAGTCGGCGTGATCCAGTGACGTCATCAAGCCGGCCAGCACAGGGAATCCAGTCTCTGTGCATGATGGGCTGCAGGCCAAATGTTGCCTGTAGCCTAGTAAATGGCAGAGAAGGGAGATATCTCCCTGCTCTGCCATAGTGTTCAATAGTACCTGCGTCCTAAGGATGCAGATACTATTGAAAGCAGCGTCGCTGCCACAGCGCTTGCTAGCGGCACCACCGAGCATGAGGGGGTCCAGTGATGGCAGGCGGCACTGACCCCCCCTCATGCCGCAGGCCCCGTAGCATGTCAGTAGTTACGCCACCTCCTAGACAGGGGCTCCATCTAGAAGCAGAAACCACGGCAAGAGCGTCAGCAACTCTAGTCGGGGATTCCATTCCCCAAGGGTAGTGGGCCCTGGCACTTGCCTAAGTTCACCAGGTGCCGCCACTGGCCCTTACCGGAGAGATCACCAGTTGAAAGCACAGTCAGGAATGGAAGCTGTATACTATAGCATTATAGCACCTCTTCGATTAGTTAGGAGATAGAGGATCTGTCACGAGTTTATCAATTCCCTAAATTGTGCCAACATCATTTATGCCACTTATGAAACAGTGGCAAAGCCCTTTAAAGAGGCTCTGTCACCAGATTTTGCAACCCCTATCTGCTATTGCAGCAGATAGGCGCTGCAATATAGATTACAGCTTCTGGCAGTGCAGACACAGCCGTGTTCTCCAGAGATCACGCTGTGACGTCACTTCCCCAGGTCCTGCATAGTGTCGGACGAGCGAGGACACATCGGCACCAGAGGCTACAGATGATTCTGCAGCAGCATCGGCGTTTGCAGGTAAGTCGATGTAGCTACTTACCTGCAAATGCTGATGCTGCTGCAGAATCAACTGTAGCCTCTGGTGCCGATGTGGCCGACACGATGCAGGACCTGTGACTGACGTCACAGATCTGCACTGCCAGAAGCTGGGCGTTCTGAAGAGAAGTGGATGATACTTCTCTTCAGAGCGCCCAGCTAGTAAAAGTAGTAAACACGCCCCGATGTACGCACATAATACACGCCCAGTTGGACTTTTACTTTTAAACACACCCACTTGGACTTTTGCAAGCCTCATTTGCATAAATACAAAAATGGTCATAACTTGGCCAAAAATGCTCGTTTTTTTTAAATAAAAACGTTACTGTAATCTACATTGCAGCGCCTATCTGCTGCAATAGCAGATAGGGGTTGCAAAATCTGGTGACAGAGCCTCTTTAACCCCCTACCAGTCACATTGGAACGGTTTGTCCAAGTTCAAAGAAGTCACTTTAATGTAGATATTGAGGTTATGTCTCATGTAAAATATAGTGGTGTATAATTTGGGCCCTTTAATTGCATTTTTGCCTCTTAGGGTGTGGTCACATAAGAGTCAACCTTCCGTTGATGGGTTCCTCCGACTGAAAGGTCCAGCAAAACCAGTCAATGGAAAGGCAAACGAAAACCATAGCTTGAGTTTGAATTACCATTGATTTCAATGGCAATGCTTCCGTAGCAAATAGTTTCTACTCCGTAAGGGGTCAGTTTTGACGGAAATAGCGTAGTCAACAAGGTTATGGTTTCCGTAAAAAAAACAGAAAAATTTGCAATGGAGGCTATGGCTTCCGTTTGCCCTTCCATTGATTGGTTCCTCCGACGGAAAGGTCTAGCGGAACCTATCAACGGAAGGGTGACGCTGATGTGAACAAGGCCTTAATGACACAGCGAATCTAGGCCTTAATTGCTTGGAGCAAATCCACGTAGTTACATCACTGCACCTAATGTCTCAGCGCATTGCTGCGTAACTTTACGTTGCGGTGAAGGTTACCAATAAAATCTACAGTTTGGTCCTGCAAAAAAAATAAAATCCTAACAGTTTTCTTGATGGGGCTGCACAGCTTAGTATTGAAATAAATGGAGAACATAGCGCGAATTGTACAGCGCCCACAGAGAGTAGGCTCTAGTATGGGAGGGTTAATCCCAATGTATTATGTGAGGGAAATGGGGTCACTTAATGTAATACACATGATTTCCCCTCACATTAGTTAAGTGATTGTATTGAGTTAGGAATGGAGTATGATGTGTCTCATTAACCCCATCACGTACCTCACATAAACCCAAAGTTGCCCATTATGACTGAGGTACTTGACGGGATCCCTTGGTTTAAATAATTGGCATGAGCAACATTGAGTTAGTGTGCGGCAAGCGATGGGGTTAAGTACTATGAATGTGAGGCACATGTAGGTTCAAGATTGATCACACTGTGTGCCTCACGTCAGAAAAAGTTAAGGACCTTATATATTTTTTATTGTTGTCAAAGTATTGTTTTCAAGGGAAACCAGCTCCTGATTTTCAGACTTAAAGAGGCTCTGTCACCAGATTTTGCAACCCCTATCTCCTATTGGAGCAGATCGGCGCTGCAATGTAGATTACAGTAACGTTTTTTTTTTTTTTTTTTTTAAAAACGAGCATTTTTGGCCAAGTTATGACCATTTTTGTAGTTATGCAAATGAGGCTTGCAAAAGTCCAAGTGGGCGTGTATTATGTGCGTAAATCGGGGCGTTTTTACTTCTCTTACTAGCTGGGCGTTCTGACGAGAAGTATCATCCACTTCTCTTCAGAACGCCCAGCTTCTGACTGTGTCTGCACTGCCGTGTTCTCGAGAGATCACGCTGTGTCGTCACTCACAGGTCCTGCATCGTGTCAGACGAGCGAGGACACATCGGCACCAGAGGCTACAGTTGATTCTGCAGCAGCATCGGCGTTTGCAGGTAAGTAGCTACATCGACTTACCTGCTAACGCCGATGCTGCTGCAGAATCAACTGAAGCCTCTGGTGCCGATGTGTCTGACACGATGCAGGACCTGGGGAAGTGACGTCACAGCGTGATCTGCCAGAAGCTGGGCGTTCTGAAGAGAAGAGGATGTTACTTCTCAGAGCGCCCAGCTAGTAAAAGTAGTAAACACACCCCGATGTACGCACATAATACACGCCCAGTTGTACTTTTACTTTTCAACACGCCCAGTTGTACTTTTGCAAGCCTCATTTGCATAAACACAAAAATGGTCATAACTTGGCCAAAAATGCTCGTTTAAAAATAAAAACGTTACTGTAATCTACATTGCAGCGCCGATCTGCTGCAATAGCAGATAGGGGCTGCAAAATCTGGTGACAGAGCCTCTTTAAGCTACTAGCTGTTTTTCTATGGAGTCAATGAAAAACATCTCAAGAAGTGACATGCACTTTTTCGCAGGATTCTTTTTACGCCCCGTTTCTTGAAAATTAGGCGTAAAAAAACACCCTGTCGGAACAGAAAGCCATATTTCCCATTGAAACAGGCATATGTTTGTAGGTGCTATGTTACCGTTTTTTCAGGCGTAATCGCCCTGAAATACGCGTGAACACACTACGTGTGCACATACATACCCTTAATACTACAAAGGTGTTCAACATAGCAGGCCACTGTATGCCTCATTTAGGGTATATTCACACAAGGCAGATTTGTTGCAGAAAATTCTGCAACTGAAAACCCATTTTATAGATCTACATGGGGCTGCTTCATGCATGTCTGCAGCCACATTCAGATGAATGGATTAGTTGCAGAAGTTACTAGAAGTCTACCCCATGTGAATCCACCCTATATACCATAACCATAAAGTACGCAGTAGGAGGGCAGAGATCCTATGGTATGAGGCATCAAAAAAAAACAAAAAAAAAAAAAAACTTACCCTTCAGTGAAAAACGCATTGATAATTCGATCTCCCAAAGGGTTAATGGCAAGTTCTGGAATTCTCTGGAAGTCTTCCCGGCTGTTAGAGACAAATAATAGACAAACATTTAGTGCAGTTGTCCATTAGCAATTTTCTATAAGCAGCCATTTTTTATTTTATTTATTAGGGCCTATGGATGCAAGGAGGGGGGTGGAGTCTCCCGCTTTGATCGCGCCTAGCATAGATTACACCGTCATCCCTTCATTTGAACGGCTGGCATGTAATCCTGAATTTCCCCTGTAGCAGCCGGAATGGCCAGACAGCTTCCCCCAGTGATAACAGATGATCTCCAGGTCTGCTTCAATTTTAAAGGAACCCATTATGTTAAAACATGCTCTCTGATCTACAGGCAGCATGATCATTTTGGGCTGATGAGTCCAGTAGGAGTGATTGACAAATCTTTCCACACTCAGGACCACCCACTGGACTCCTAAAACCAAAAAATGAGGGGGGGGGGGGGGGTTAAGTGAATGAAGTGTTCCATCAATCTGCTCAGCTTTTCCTGCATGATATGGCTTTATGAGAAAGGATTCAGTATGACATCCAGCCTGCTCAACAAAACAGGTTCCCTTTAAAAAAAAAAAAAAAAAAAAAAGTCTCATGACAATCATTGATCGAGAAGTTAAATGTAGGCATAGTAAACCCACAAGGTAGGTCTGTTCCTGGGAAAGCCGACACATATGGCCAGTTTTGCAGCTCCCCTGACAAGCTAATATATGCAACACACAGATCTCTGGAACACCATAAATTTATTCTTTTAAGAAAACACGAAAAACCAAGGCCTGCCAGGATCAATCCATGTCCTGTTAAGATACAATGTAATCTAGTTAAAGGACCAGTGTCACGGGAAAAAAAAATTTTTATATCAATTTGCTTTTAGGGTTTTATTTAAAAAAAAAAAAAAAAAAAAGTGTGTTTGTGTTTTACTTTTTTTATTTTTTCACTTTTTCTTGTCTATGGGGGCTGCCATTTTTTTTTTTCCCCATCTCTGTATGTGTCGATTAACAACACATACAGACATGGAATACGGCACATACAGTCCCATAGTGAATGCGAACGGGGCCCGTTCCATCCACTATGCTGTACGCCGTCTGTGTGGGAACGGCGCATGCGCCGCTCCCACACAGTCCAAATTGAACTGTGCGACGTCCGGCGACATTTTCTTGTGGACCGGAAGTCGCGGCCGGACAGCAAGATTACTACTTCCGGTCGTGGCTTCCGGACTTGTGCACTTGGAGCGGTGGTAGCAGACAGAGGGGACGGACCGGCGGCGGCAGGAGCAGGTAAGTTAGGTCTGTGTATGTACGTGTTTTACTGTATGTTAACCTACTACACTGTGTGTTAGCTCAAAAAATGGCGACAGTGTAGGAGGTTTGACCGTTCAATCCCCTCCTTTCTCCTGGCACTAGCCAGGATAAAGGAGGGGGGATTCTGAGAGCTCACTAGAGCGAGTGAGTTCTCAAATTTTGCAGCATAAAGCAATGTGGTTGCTTTACCACATGCAATGCTGCAATTTTGGGAATTGCTCCATCTAGTGACCAGCGCTGGGAAATGTTATAAATTAGAATCTAATTTATAATATTTCCTGACTCGTGAAAAAATTAAAACAATGTTTAATCACCTATACACTAACTGTTTAACAAAAAAAAAAAAAAATTCTTCTAGCGACACATTCCCTTTAAACACCGCATAGAGATTGTTGGGAAGAGCTGCAGTGATTTTACAACAATGCAGTTATGCAACGTTCACTTTTATCATACAGCGGTGCAAAGTTCAGCCGCACGTCACGCTTAAGACAAATGGTTTAATAAAAAAAAATAACACGAAAAACAGCAAGATAAGTAGCAAGACCGGGAAGCACGCAGCCGGGGCAAAAAACCCCCATGATAGTCACAACTCCACCACTGGAATAGGAAGACTTTACTTTTGGACATCTTCAAGCAGAGGTCTTGAACCGGAGGTTCCCCTAGATGTTGCAAAACTAAACACCCCCCCTTTTCGGGTGGTTTCACACAACTGCATGAAAAAAAAATGCCACAAGAAAACTTAAGTGTGGCCGGATGTTACATTCAAGTCTATAGTAAAATATCAAATTCGCTACACAACTGTGTTTTGGTTTGTGGCATCCAATGCCATTTTTCCCCCCTAGGCTTTTTTATAGGACTTCGAAAACGTGATGACGCTGGCCTAGGAGGAAAACGTCTCACGCCGATAGGTCAGAGGCTCCGCCCATTGAGAACCGCTGGAGCCAAACCCACTTGGCTAGCCAGCCATTCATTTAGCTATGGTTTAATAAATAAAGAGGGGGCACTGTCTCAGAAACAGGGGTACGCAGAAGAACTAACACCGCTGGACACAGAGCGGGAGTCTAAACCCACTTTGTAGGAGCGAATGACAGGTCCTCTAATGTCTAGGTCACAGGGGGGGGGCCTTAAGAGGAGAAAACGGATGACACGTGGTCACATGTATAAAAAAGGTTGGTAACATCAGATATAGACCATGGATCCCTTGATAGTGAAGCCATACTTCATCCTAACATCACAGCACTTAGTGGTAATAAAAAACATACAACTAAAAGTCACTTCTGCCATTTTCATTTGCAGTTTATAGTCCTGAACGGATCATGTGGTCAGGTCTTTATGGGCCTCCTCACTTTTATAGAGTTAAAAAGTAACTAAGTGGCTGTAGAAGAACAAGATAACACGTCTTACATAACCGCGGCTGCTAAATGAGACGTCAAGACATTGAAATTAATTGCGCACTTTAGAGGAAAGCAATTAACGGTCAGAACGCGACAGTTATATCTGGAGGGGAATTAGTAACCAAGTAAAGTTACCTGTTTAACCCTTACATGGACTCCCACGTACCACTTACTGGGGCGAATACCCTTCTGCGCAAGCCAAAGCCAGGAGTGGACCCAAAATACAGAACAAATCCTTCCACTATTACTTTGTGTCGGATCCACTCCTGTTTTTGGCTTACAAATAAGTGTGTGAAAGTGGGAGAATTAGTGGGCAAGCATGGTCTTCGCTTTATTGCAATCCATCTAAGGAGAGATTTATTGTACCCAACTTTTGGTTAAAGGGTTTTATCCTGGAAGTGAATTTTTTTTCTCTTGTAAAAGAAAAACACAATACTTACCTATCTCCTTGCCTTGGCGATCCAGCGGAAGTCCTAGTGCTTGTTTACACGCACATAGCATGTGACTGTTGCAGCCAATCAGAGGGCTCAGCAGGGCTCGTGATTAAATCGTATTTCTGGCAGAATGCCACAAGTACAAGAGATGGCTGCTGAGCCCTGTGATTGGCTGCAGCGGTCACAAGCTAAATGCATGTAAACAAGCCGGGGGACTGCTGCCGGAGCGACAGCGCTGGGGGCAAGGATAGGTAAGTATTGCTTTTTTGTCTTACAAATTTCTTTTACAGCCCCCAAGAGAAAAAATAAATAAAAATGCACTTCCAGAATAACCCCTTCGAGATGCCAGTTCACGCTCGACAAAGGGTGTGACAGAGGAAAAAGCCTGTGGTGTTGATGTGGTCAAAGGAAAGAAAAAAAAAAGCCTAACAGGTCTGGAAAAATGTAACAAAGTGTGCACGACTGACACTTGACACATTTTCTGACTGCCTGGTCAGACTGTGTAAGGATCTGTTCACATCTGCGTCAGGGTTCTGCTCTGGCGTCCCTTCAAAGCTTCCCGCGTCAGAACCCATAGGTTTCCGTTTGCATCACCATCGATTTCTATGGCGTTTGTTCCGATGCACAGGTTTCCGTTTGTGTCATTTGTGCAAGGGTTCTGTCATTTGATGTCATGAATAGTGTAGTCGACTGCGCAATTCCGTCAAAACCCTTACACAAACGGAAACCATTTGCACTGGATCCGTCACCATTGAAATCAATGGTGATGCAAACCAAAACATATGGTTTGTCGGGTCCCGTTCTGACGGGAGGCTCCGAAGGAAACCTGACGCAGATGTGAACGAAGCCTTACACGGTCTAAACATTAGATCTTTTTTTGTGGTGAATAGTGGGATTGTAAGTCACACCTTATGTAGGTGAAAAACTCAAAAATCAACCCTTGAAGCGGTGCTGGTCCCTTAGAGTGTAGGTCAATGTTGGCCCTTAGTGTTGAATGAAGAGGCAAACACTGAGTCAAAGTCTTTAATGGATACAGGCAACGTGTTTCGGAGCCGAACTGGCTCCTTCCTCAGGCAGTATTAGAACACAAAATATTTGATTGAGTTTTTCACTTACACAAGGTGTGACTCACAATCCTACTCAGAACTGGTCCAAGCATTTGGTTTCCAGTACAACCCGTGGCTTGCAGCTCCCTGTTAACTACAAAGCCAAAGTCTTCATCTTCAGGGGTGTCGTGCTCCTAGCACGACACCAGGTGAGCACATTTACCGCCACATCATTTATTTTTCACCCTATGTAGGTAATGCCCTATGGTTGCGCCAGTTTGTATTCGATTTTTTTGCTAGTGACACTTAGTGGTGGGGGGGGGGGGGGGGAAGAATATGGGAACCGGTCGTCAATCTGGATATGTCCGGTTTAATAACCACCTGTATTCCTCATAAAGCAGATCGAGCACCTTCTCCTAGAACTCCGCTGTGTGCCATTCTGGTTATACCTCCATGAAATGTATGAATAAATTGAAACCTGGGTGTTCCTATTCTCCTTGACCAGTTTTGCCCCTAAACATTAACATGTTCAGCCGTGATGGTCCCTGCATATTCCCAACACCGTGCACAGGTAACAGGAACAGCACAACACAGGTCTTGGAACCAATGCTCTAGAATTGTACTTACGGGAATTTAAATCACAATCCTCATGATAGGCCATCATTAATGTGATGGGTGAAGGTCCAACACCCAGCGTAAGAGCGCTACTTTCCCTTCATTTCTACTAAAAACACTGAATCACCGACACGTGTAGTGGTGATTTAGTGTAAGCCGTAAAGGAACGGAAGGGGAAGAAGCACTCGTATGAGCGCACCCTCAAAACAGTGGATTGGGGGTGCTGGGAGTAGGACCCCGAGTTAGGCCATCAATTTGTGATCGGTTGGGGTCCATCCTGAGGACAGGCCATCAACTTTGGGACTGGACAACCCTATTAAGTATCTACTAAAACGGACATGACAAATTACAGGGTCTTTATCATGAAACGCAGTAGAATAAGAAGGATACAGGGGAGCGTGTAGCAAAGAACGACTTTTAGACATTATAGAGATATGTACGGATATAGTGGAGCCAACAATGCAGTACTAGGAGGGCTTTTGTTGCTTTAATACCCCTACACTAGAACCGGAATTATCCTGACTGACATGGGTATTTGGTAGACATTAATATTCTTTAAAAAAAAATAAAAAAAAAAACACGCGGAAATCAAATAGGATTCCTGGTCATACAGGGTTCTCAGATGTGATATTTAGGTCATTTTAGAGCATGCTGCGCTGCACAAGATAAGGGAACACACACACATATATATATATATATATATATATTTTACTTTTTTTCTTAAAAGCTGAAATTGGAGTAAAACTAAAATGACAGTAAATTTCAACCTGATCGTAAATGCCCGACACAGCAAAAGCGGTCTTTGAGGCAAGAAACTTTATATACATATCCACCTTTGAAAAATTTACAACTGCACCAATCAGCCGTTACAATAAAACCACCGACAGGTGACGTGAACATGGATTCTCTCATGGCTGCAAGTGAATAGTCGGTACATGAAGATGATGCGCAAGAATCTGAGCAACTAGGTCAAGGGACAAACTGATGGCTGGACGACCTGGTCAGAGCATCTCCAAAGAGTCCGGTCTTGTTCCCGGTATACAGTAGTCCGTACCGACCAAAAGTGGTCCAAGGAAGAACAATCGGTGAGCCGGTGACAGGGTCATGGGCGCCCAAGGCTCGTTGAGAGTGGAGGCTAGCCCGTCTAGTTAAATTCAACCGAAGCGCTACTGTAGCACGAATTGTTGAGCGAGCTACTGCCATGATAGAAAGGCATTGGAACAGACACCACATCGCAGGCCCCTCAGAGCGCCCATGCTGACCCCCTGTCCATTGCCTATAATGGGCAGCAGGACATGGCCTGGTCTGATGAATCCCGTTCTCTTTTACATCATGCGGACAGCCCGATGCTGTGTTTTCCAGGAAGTGTAGTCTTCAATATAAAGCGTCGGTTAGTTTTTTTTCCTACGTCAGATTGTACCAACTAGCAGAATTATGATTACAGCTGGAATAGAATACAGGCTGTAACTCCAGATCAGTACAAGATAAGTAATACAACATATTTACCCAACTTTTTATATAGACTTTTTCTATATATAGGCTGTGACACATTTTAGAAATAAAGCCGGTGTTCACAAAGTGACAAATTCATAGATCCAGAAGAACCCGGGGCTACATGATTATAAACCTTGAGAACTTGCCTTAATGTTCCGTTCTCTCCCTTATCGAGGCTGGTGAACCGGCTGTACAGACGCGTTATCTGGCTGTGCGAAACTAGAAGAAAAAAAATTATATATATATCTTTTTCCAAACATTTGGATTTGTGTGCTCAGATCATATAACTGTATAGAGCGAAAGTAATTATCGATAAAATTCAGTCCTTAACTCACCCCCATACCTCAACATTGCAGCTCACTGTAGTCCTGACAAAAAAAAAACAAAAAAAAAAAAACTTTGCGCGTGCGTGCCACTTGCTGAGCACACTGGTGCAAAACGCTACACGGACACGCGTGGTTTTTCACGAGCGTAAAACTGATACGCTCGCGTGACTGTAGTCTTATCTTTGTGATCTAGTCGGTGGAGCCTAACTGCTATCATGTCTTCTATACACAGATAGGAGCAGGATTCTCCTCTTCTATATATGTGATGGAGAAGTAACATGGAGGTGATTACACAGCAGTAATGTAGCTGAGGATTCAGAACGTGTTTTTCTCCCTCCATTAACTTGTATAGGCAGCATGTCTGTCTCTCTATGCTCCCCCCCCCTCTATAAACTTGTATTGACAGGCAGTGAAAAGACAACCCAACTTCCACAGTCCCATCTTTAACTAGACAGACTTTGCTTAGGCCTCATGAACACGACAGTCAGTAAATACTGCACAGACAGACCGCGGAGTGTCACCCACATTTGCGGACAGTGCTCACAGTAATGCGTTTAGGAGCATGGTCCGTACATGCAAGAAAAAAAAAATAAAAAATTAAATAGGACAATATCCTATTTTTTGCGGGTCATTTCTATGGCCCAGACACCCCAGTAAATTATACAGGAAGGTGTCTGTAGCCGATAGAAATGAATGGGTCTATTTTATCCAAAAATTCTGGTTGTGTGCATGAGGCCTTAAGGGGTGCACAGGTTACCAGAGGGGAGAAACCTAGTGGCAGTAATTTTACACAGAATATGCATGAATAAAAACAAAAAAAAACAAAAAGTTTATATATATATCATATGTACTTTTAGATCAGCATAAATAGTTTGAAGAGTTGGGGGTCCTCCAACACAGGCTGTGTAGACGAGCACAGATCAAGGAGACCGCTTGTTGATCGGCGCTGGTTTGCTCCTGTCACAGCATTTCATGGGGATGAGTGAACGTTACGACAACCGCTCGTCCCCATATATTTCTATCATGTCAGCAGCTCGTTCGCCTGATAATTGGTCGGTGTAAAAGGGCCTTTAGTGTCCATTTGACTATTGGACTACAGCTGCAGTCAAAATAGAGATTGAGTTGCACGCAACTCGTGGACTGCAGCGATCACGCAATAGTGGAGAGATCAATATCACGACAAGTCTCAGTGAAGCCCTGGTGGTACTTTACACTGTCCTGAACAGGAAAGTGGAAGAAAAATGTTAATAAGTCGGTCACAGGAGGCCACAACAACGTCAAACACTCTGGTTTCCTGAGGTAATTCAGTCATTATAATTGCAGCAATAATGCTCCACAGGCTTCTCCCCGGCTGAATACTTTAATCCAAGCAAAGCCCCATGCACACGACCATAAAAAAAAAAAAAATCTCCGTAATTGCAGACCATAATACGGTTCACAATTATAGACCCGCCCGGTTCTATTGGCTGCGGACACTTTTCCATACCGCTACGGATAGGTGTCCATGCCGTAGAACTGTGCCGGGAATTATGGAGCAGGTCCTACTTTTCGTTTTTTACTGGCTGTGCTCCCATACAGCCCGAAAATATGGCCAGCGGCTATCGGCCACGCCCGCAATCACAGGCCGTGATTACAGGAATGGCTGTGTGCACGAGGCCTAAAAGTAAACAGAGCAGCGAGTATGACTTATTTATATAGGATCAACATGTCGTGCTTACACCAGGGAAATCCGTAAACCTATAAAACAAACAAACGAAACAAATAGCAACACCGAAACTAAAAGAGTGGACGCTGCTCTAGAGCTATGGCACGAGGGCTTCGACTTGTGTGACCTTGACACTATTTACACAGTCATCTGGGAAGGAAATATCAGCAACCTTTACACAGATACTCCGCCTGCAATGCCGTATACCATGGGGGCAGATTTATACCGACAGACTGAAAAAAAAAAAAAAAAAAACAAAGCCAAATTGACTGCGACGTGTGAACTCAGCCTGATGTTCTGCATGATCCTGAAGGCCCAGGGTTCACTGCAAGGAGAGAATCCCTGTGTCATGCCCCCCCCCCCCTCAAGCCCTGCACTAGGTCTAACATGACAGGGCAGCGTAGAATTAGACTAAATGCCCAAAAATTTGTCACAGGGGCTCAACCTGGATAATAAGTTTGGTGTATACGTCTGTCTAACTTTACACTAACTTTTAGTTGTCTTAACTTAAAGAGGCTCTGTCACCAGATTTTGCAACCCCTATCTCCTATTGCAGCAGATCGGCGCTGCAATGTAGATAAGAGTAACGTTTTTTTTTTTAAACGAGCATTTTTGGCCAAGTTATGACCATTTTTATATTTATGCAAATGAGCCTTTCTTAAGTACAACTGGGCGTGTTTAAAGTTATGTCCAAGTGGGCGTGTATTGTGTGTGTAACATCTGGACGTTTTTACTTGTTTTACTAGCTGGGCGTTGTGAATAGAAGTGTATGATGCTGACGAATCAGCATCATCCACTTCTCTTCGTTACCACCCAGCTTCTGGCAGTGCACAGACACACAGCGTGTTCTCGAGAGATCACGCTGTGATGTCACTTCCTGCCCCAGGTCCTGCATCGTGTCGGACGAGTGAGGACACATCGGCACCAGGGGTTACATCGACTTACCTGCAAACGCCGATGCTGCTGCAGAATCAACTGTAGCCTCTGTCGCCTGGTGCCGATGTGTCCTCGCTGGTCCGACACGATGCAGGACCTGGGGCAGGAAGTGACGTCACAGCGTGATCTCTCGAGAACACGCTGTGTGTCTGCACTGCCAGAAGCTGGGTGGTAACGAAGCGAAGTGGATGATGCTAATTCGTCAGCATCCTACACTTCTATTCACAACGCCCAGATGTTACGCACATAATACACACCCAGTTGTACATAACTTTAAACACGCCCAGATGTACTTAAGAAAGCCACATTTGCATAAATATAAAAATTGTCATAACTTGGCCAAAAATGCTTGTTTTTGAAAAAAAACAAAAAAACTTTACTGTTATCTACATTGCAGCGCCGATCTGCTGCAATACGAGATAGGGGTTGCAAAATCTGGTGACAGAGCCTCTTTAAAGAGTCTCTGTCACCACATTATAAGAGGCCTATCTTGTACATGATGTGATCGGCGCTGTAATGTAGATTACAGCAGTGTTTTTCATTTTTGATGGAGTTATGACCTATATCAGCTTTATGCTAATGAGTTTCTTCATGAATAACTGGGCGTGTTTTACTTTTTGGCCAAGTGGGCGTTGTACAGCGTCATACACTTCTCCCCATTCATTTACACTGCACATAGTGATCTTACTAGATCTCTATGTGCAGTCACATAAACACACTATAACGTTACTGCAGTGTCCTGACAATGTATATACATTACCTAAAGCCAGGACGTCATGTGTATTCAGAATCCTGACACTTCGTTAACACAATCCTGACACTACAGCACAGCAAGCGTAATCTCGTTTGAAATGAAAGGTCACATTGTAATCTCACGAGATTACACTTACCTTGCTGTAAATCTCACACAGACGCTACAGAAGTGTCTATTCAGAATCCTGACATCCCGTCCTGGCTGGAGGTAATGTATATTAAGTGTCAGGACACTGCAGTAACATTATAGTGCATCATGCACTTCTATCCACAACGCCCACTTGGTCATATAGTAAAACACACCCAGTTGTCCATTGAGAAACTCATTAGCATAAATCTAATATAGGTCATAACTGTCAAAAATGATGGTTTTTCTAAATAAAAAAACAATGGTGTTACCTACATTACAGCGCCGATCACATCATGTACAAGATAGGCCACTTATAATGTGGTGACAGAGACTCTTTAAACCACTTTTGCAGCCCTTTCCCTTTAAGCCACGCCCCCATTTCAGACGAGTCACAAAAAGGGTCTAAAAAAAACAAAGACAAAAACGGTAGAAATGTGGCACATAACACGTGCACCAGAATTCTGGCTCAACTTTATCAGTAAGGAAAATGCACAGGATGTGCCACATGGATTTACCCATCCAGTTACTTCTGCCACAGTCCCTCATCTGAACAGGGTTTGCAGTAATCTACGCACATGCTGCAGGCACAATCCCATTCAGATGTACAGAAAACGCTCATTTGCAGAAATTTGTCACATGTGAATATATAAGATGCTCCCTACAGACTCAGCTGGCACCTACGGTTAGAAAACATCAGCCAAGTCTAGTGAATGGAGAAGTGGGCAAATACATTTGTCTAAATGCACCAAACTCCTCCAGGAGAGCTGGTGCGTCACCTAGTGTATGTTTATAGGGGACGGGAAGGAGTTCTGCATCACATCTGTGCAGACGAGATTTGTTGAAATCTTACCCACACCTACTACTGGAATCCGCTGCAGATCTCCCACAATGAAACCATCGCAGTATTTACACAGTGCGCTCGTACCCTTACATAACCTTGGATCACTACAATATCTATGAACTAGTCCCCTTTAATGGCTTCTCCTATAAATGACATGTATCACCTGTACACAGGATAAACATAATCGCTGGGGGGGCAATTACTAGAACGGGCATCAGCGAGGGCAGCTCTTCCCAGTTATGGCTCAGCACAGGGGGCAGGACCAGCCCGCAAATAAAAGGCTGAGATCTGCGTCAAAACCGCAACAAAATTTGCGACAAATCCGCAACGTGTGAACTCAGGCTTATCAAACGTTATAGTGGCACGTCAGGAGTGAGTCCGTGGGTAAGGGGCACCTATACCACACGGCCTGGTTATACACCATGACCACACCGAATCCATACAGGAATACACATGTAGCATATAGACTGGCACAACACAATAAAAAAATTTGAAAAAATAAAATTAGCTTGTCTTATGATCAGGAGCTCTAGGTCCCAGAAAACCCCTATAATGTAGAGGGATCATACATGCCGGGGCACACCAGTCCTCAAGTCCCAATAGTCAGACCACACATCTGGCTTTTATGGCATATCCAGTGGATGGCGCTGGGCAGTTCACTTTAAATGCCAACGCTACGTAAGACTTTGGTAGTGACACTTGCCAGGTGTCCGGTTATATAGGTCACGCAGACAGACAACTACGAGCCCAATAATCAATGGCAGCTCTATAGAAGTAGCCCAAACAACCCCCCACATAGTACTACAACCACCATCAGGCAACGACAGAAGCGCAGCATCACCAACATTGGGATCAAGTTGCGGTCGGTGCTCCGCAGAGACTTACATCCGGTCTCCTTCTTAATCTCCTCGATCTCCTCGTCTCTCAGCAGCGTTGACGCTCGGGAACCCATCCTAAGAACAGCCGCTTCCGGTCTATGGTGTAAGAAGCTGCGCCTCCGCAATTTATACTGACGGCTAAGCTGGCAAGAGGAGCGTCAAACCACGCCCATCAGACACATCGGAAACTCCGCCCATTACGCTAATAAGGAAACACAGACAGGCCGCACAGGTAAACGCACGGGGGCGTGGCTTGGACTCGTTTCCGGTGTTATGCGGTCATGTGATAGTGACTTTTTTTTTGTGCGTTTCACCCTTTCCCTGTTCTTCAGGCTCTGGCTGCAGTGTCATAATATAGCCAGCATTTATTACTGGCGCCCTGCGCGGTCATTTTTTTAACTAGTTATTTTCCGAACGAAGAGAGCGTTAAACTTTTCTGCTAGACGATGTGCATGTGCGCCCTCTGCTGGCGATAACAGGATCGACAACAATTTCTTATAAATCCCAGTTCCAAGGACTTGGAACCTCGTTAGGCTTTGTTCACACAGTGCAGATTTTGCATGTTTTTTTATTTTTATTTTTATTTTTTTTTAAGCCTAAACCTGGCACAGAACCTAAACAAAAGTAGTATATAAAGGAAGGCTTTAGGGACGGATAGGTGCGTAAAAGTAAACAGCGTATCCGTCCAGCAAGCCGCAGGGAATTCCGCCTGAAAAATCAAATTGTGGTGCAGTTTATCAGACAGCATGTCCGCTGCAGAAATCCTGCAGGAATAGTAAGAAAAAGTTTATACTTACCATCCATCCATTGTCATGGCGACGTGTCCCTTTTTTCTGAGCGCAGCCCAGTCTCCTGGGATGACGTTGTAGACCTTGTGATCATTGCAGCGTTTGATTGGCTGGAGCAGTCACATGGGATGAAACGTCATCCCAGGAGGCCAGGCTGTGCTCAGAACAAAGCGACGCATCGCTATGACAACAATCTTTTTTTTTTTCATTTGTGGTGTAATCGCAGCATTTCTGCCCCAAAAGTTGCAACACAAATCTCTTTCCTTTTGGATCCGCTCCTGGTTTTGGCTCAAAAAATGGCATAATAAACTTCATGTGTGGATTTAGCCTAAGGCCGGGTTCCCACAGGTTGGATACGTTGTGTAAAAGCTGCACCGCATATCCGACCTAGAACCCGCAGCACGTTGTCTGAAGAACCGCACCGCATAACAATGCGGTCTTTCAAACGGCATTTCAGCGCTGTGGGTAAAAAAAACGTTCATACTGAGAGGGATATTCTCTGCGCTTAGTCCGGCCATGTGACGCTTCAGCCTGTGATTGGCTGCAGCGGTCACATGAGATACAACGTCATCCCAGGGTGAAGGAGAGAGTTCTGGGTAAGTCTTTTTATTTTTTTGTTTTCCTGAGTTGCGATTTTTGCAACGGAATCGCTGCGATTCTGCCTCAAAAGTCGCAACACTGGCTTTCTGTTGCAGGTTTTGCATCTCCATTGAATTCAATGGAGAAAAGCAACGAAAACACAGCATAAATGGACATGCTGCGGAATTAAATTCTGCACCGCAGGTCAATTTAATAAATGTTCACACTGCGGTTTTGGTTTCACTTGCCGGAATCTCACAAAAGAGAGTCAGAAGTGTCAGGATTCTTAGTACACGACGTCCAGGCTGGATTTCATGTGTATTCATTATCAGGACACTGTAGTAATGTTAGGGCTTGTGTATGAGACTGCACATAGTGATATATCTATATCGCTAGTGCAGTGTCAATGAATGGAGAGGAGTGCATGACGCCGATTGGTCAGCGTCATGCACTCCTCTGTACAACGCCCACTTGGTCGAAAGTAAAAGTACGCCCACTTGGGCATTAAGAAAGCTCATTAGCATAAACCAAAATCGCTCCCAACTTTGTGAAAAAAGATCGTTTTTTTAAATAAAAAGCATTACTGTCACCTACATTACAGCGCCCATCTCCTTATATAGGAGACAGGGCACTTATAATGTGGTGACAGAGTCTTTTTAATTTTACGCGTCGCTGTCAAAATACAGCAGCACGTAAAAAGACGCCCGTGAAAAAGAAGTTCATGTCTCTTCTTGGGACGTTTTTCATTGACTCCATTGAAAAACAGCTCCAATAACGTCCGTAAAATACGCGAGTTGCTACTAAAACGTCTTAAAATCATGGGCTGTTTTCGCCTGAAAACAGCTCCGTATTTTCAGACGTTTTTGGTCACTGCGTGTGAACATACCCTTAGGGCAGTGGCGTAGCTATAGGGGTCACAGCGGTCACAGTTGCGACCGGGCCCCTAAACCTGGAGGGCCCACGGGCACCCGTTGCCATACAGCATGCAAATACATTTTCTGTGCCGTGAAGCCGGCACTTCCTGGTTACGGTCACATGGTATACTTCGTGTACCATGTGACTGTGTTGTCACGTGACACGTCTTCCAGCCAGTGCAGTGGTGCGGAGGACTCCAGGTGAGCTGCACAGTTTGTGTTGTCTTGTATTGTAATGTAATGTGTTGTCTTGTAATGTGTTGTATTGTGCTGTTTGCGGAGGAGAGGGGGGGGCCGTTAAATTACAGTCCCCCCTCCTCTCTCCACCGCAAAATGCACAATACAACACAATACATTACAAACGGTGAGTCGCATTTCCCTGGGGAGTCGTGTGAAGACCTCCGGGGGGTCGCGAGTCACTCACCGAAGTCCCGATTCCATTCAATGCTGGAGCAAGGAGCTGATGTCTCCTTGCTCCAGCATTCACTGTGCCCTGAGCGGCTCGACGTAGGCAGGCGGGATGTAGCGACATCAACGCGCTTGTCTGCGCCGAGTCACTCATAGCACACACTGGAGGAGGCGAAGGAACAGGGATAGGTAAGTAATTATGCTATTTTTCTATTATGCACATATGGGAGCATTATACTGTATGGGGGGGCATTATACTGCATGGGGGGCTGATAAGATGGGGGAGCATTATACTGCATGGGGGCGGATATGTGGGAATTATACTGTATGCAGGGGCTGATATGGGGGCATTATACTGTATGGGGGCATTATACTGTATGGGAGCTGATATGGGGGGCACTATACTGTATGGGGAACTGATATGGGGGGCATTATACTGTATGGGGGCTGATATGGGGGGCACTATACTGTATGGGGAACTGATATAGGGGGCATTATACTGTATGGGGGCCTGATATGGGGGGGCATTATACTGTATGGGGAACTGATATGGGGAGCATTATACTGTATGGGGGCCTGATATGGGGGGGGGCATTATACTGTATGGGGGCCTGATATGGGGGGGCATTATACTGTATGGGGAGCTGATATGGAGGGGCATTATACTGTATGGGGAGCTGATATGGGGGGCATTATACTGTATGGGGGCTGATATGGGGGGCATTATACTGTATGGGGGCTGATATGGGGGGCATTATACTATATGGGAGTTATTATACTGTATGGGGAGCTGATATAGGGGCATTATACTGTATGGGGGCCTGATATGGGTGGGCATTATACTGTATGGGGGCCTGATATGGGTGGGCATTATACTGTATGGGGAGCTCATATGGGGGCATTAAATTGTATGGGAAGCTCATATGGGGGGCATTATACTGTATGGGGGGCATTATACTGTATGGGGGCAGCTATGTGGGGCATTATACCGTGGGGACTGATATGGGGAGCATTATACAGTATAGGGCTGTTATGGGGGGAATTATACTGTATGGGGCATTATACTGTGTGGGGGCAGCTATGGGAGCATTATACTATGGGGGCTGTTGGGCAAAGCGTCTGGGCATAGGCGCAGGCAGGGGTCTGATGATGGTGGTGTTGGGGAGGGATAGGGGGCCCAAGTTGAATTCTTGCACCTGGGCCCATGAGCCTTTAGTTACGCCCCTGCCTTAGGGTGCCTGTACATGCAGCGGCAACGTATGCCGCAGGACCGAGAACGACACAACTTTTTACCACAGCTTGTACAGCCACTAATCGTTCTCAATTTGTTTATGAGTCTGGAAAATATTGACTCAATTTGAGTAGAAGAATCTTGTAAAAGGTGGACGATGCTCCACCAAAGTTTTATCACATTGCCCCGCACTTCCTTTCTCTAAAAAGACAAAGACACACTGCAGAAATCTTCTCCTCTATCTCAAAACTTATTGATAACATATTAAAGCTGGATTCACACATGCAGTTTTTGATGCTGTTTTTTTTTTTTTGGGCCAAACCTAGGATCCAAAAGTAAGGAAACATTTCAAGGAAAGACTTCTTCACTGTCTTGTATCCACTACCGTTTTTGGCTAAAAAAAAAACCATGCATGTGTGAATCCAGCCCAAGACCAGGGCTCCACAGCAGTTCGGAGTTGCCCTTAATTTGTGGTAAAATCATGGCAATTATAGCGCAACATTATCTGGCGCTCATCAGCTCCTGTTAAAAAGTTATTAGCCACTTAAGCATTTATGGCATACCCACTGGATTTTCCATAAATGTTCAACTGATGCGGGTCCCACCTCTGGGACCCGCACCTATCTCCAGGACGAGGGTCGCATGACCCTAATCACATCTGGTGAAGGTAAGCAGTCGGAGCATCTAGGCGGAGGAGGCTCTCTCCATTCATTCCTATGGAAGTTACGAAAAACAGTCTAAACCGCTTCCTCAACTGTGACCCCTGTTCTGGTGATTGGTGCAGGTTCCAGTGCTGGATCCCACATTTATTAGACGTTTATGCCATAAACGTTTACATTGGATATAATTCTTTATTGCATTTTTTCTATATATTGTAATTTTCAGAAATAAAAATGCATTGATCTTAAATTACTTGCCTGCTTGACTGTGCTATACCGAACATCTTATTTTATTTAGGATCCTAAAAACAGCTAATTCTTCCTCCACCCAGCATTTTGAAGGAACATAGGACCACTACCACCACCCAATACAAACAAAGAGGTAACTAACCATCCCCAACAATGGCAGAAAAAGGAGATTCAGGCAGCACATCCAAAAAAGGAACTTTTTATTCACCCAAGCAACGTTTCAGCTTCTCAGAGCCTTTCTCACTACCGCCACCTATCTCAGAATAATCAGGAAACGCATCACCAATTAGTTAGCCCCCTTGTGTGATAAGATCACATCCAAGTCTTGGAATCGCGCGCACCTTTTCTTTGTATGCAGCAGTAACAATGAAGATAGTTAACATTTACTTATTTTATTGTTCAGACTACAATAGTCTAATAGTGGTGCGGAGCCACCTCTAGACCTCCTTGAGCCGGTTTTTGTTTTCTTACAACTGGGATCAGATCCAACAAGGAAAATATGATTAAGAACTCATGCACACTGGCACAGAGACTGTAGAGCAGTGCCCGGAGCCTTGAGTATGGAGTCATACAGCCTATGGCTACATGCACACGAGCGTTTGCATTTTTTCGGCCCGTAAACATAGGATCCATTATCTGTTTTTTTTTGTGTGGTCCATGTGTCACCTGTGTGTTTTCCGAATCCGTTCCCTATGTTTCATAGGTTTGACAGGAATAGGACCTGCTCTGAGTTTTGCGGCCCATACGCGGATTAGTGGAAACCCCGGTCGTGTGCATGGGGCCATTAGAAATGAATGGATCCATGTGATATCTGTTGAATAATGAAGAGCACACAGACATAAAAGAACGGTCTTGTGCATGGGGTCTATGTCAGATTCCGTGTGTATGGAGACATTGTCCACGGAGAATACCTCCACGTAAGATATATGATGAAGCATGCCACAATTTCTTATGGAATCTGACAGAAAAAACCTACTCTTCCTATGCAATTGGAGGTATATGGAGATACAGTAGAGACCTCATGTACCTCTGACAGCCCTATTGCGGCCCTGTACAAAACATATGCGTAAATACTGCAGACTTTCCGCAACGGATATCATTGCGGAAACTCTGCAGCAGAATACAGTAGCAGCAAAGTGGGTAAGATTTGAACAAATCTCATCCAGATGCGTAAAAATCGCAACTCAGAAAAAGAATAATCTTATACTTACCCAGAATGCTGTGCTTCTTCGTCCAGGCCGGCCTGCAGGACGGCAGAGGCACGCGTCACCATGGCTACGTAAGTATGAAACTTTTTTTTTTTATGTGCAGTTTTCTACAGCGGAAACTCTAGTTGAAACACTGCACCACAATTTAGCGTGGTTTTTCGGCCAAGGGCAGATACACTGTGTACTTTTACACAGCGTATCCGCCCTGTGTGAACATACCATTATTCTGTCTGGTTTCGGTTGCTTTTTACGAGCAGATAGCAGTCTGCTACTCTACTCCACTGAGGTAAAAAAAAGACAATGACGGACCCACTGGGAGTGCTTGGTTGTTTCCATCAGCCCATAGACTTTGAATGGATACTCAACCGTATCTCCATTGAAATTCCTTGTGACCGCGGTCATGCAGTCCAGAGGAACGGGGAACCCCTATTCTAGTGATTGTGGGTGATTTAATACCTATCCTGTTGGTAGGTGAGACATACGACAGTCTTAATAATCAGTTAGCTGGAGTAGGATGCGAACGCCTCTTAGGCCCCATGCACACGACGGTATTAAAAATGATAGAACCTGTCCTATACTTGTCAGTAATTACGACAAGGACTCTCCCATAGAAATCTATGGGAGCTCCTGTAATACAGATGTGCATCCATATACCGTCCCTATTTCCGGAAGCATGGCTATGCGACATGCTAATATAATTTCCATCCTCCCTCATTTTTCACAGACCCGTATATACGGATGGAATACGGACCGTATTTATGGACACCCTTCCAAATATACTGATGAAATACGGATGCTTACTGATCCGTATTTACTGACAGTATTTCGGGATAGATGAAAATACTGTCGTGTGCATGAGGCCTTAGTATCGGTCGGCTGTGCGCCACAATTTTGGTGGAACAATCCCAGTAGCAGGGAGTGCGACCGTGTCTCATTCCTCTTCGCCTTCCCCCATCGAACCTAAAATAAATGTACTCACCGTTTCACCCCCCCTCCCGACCAGCGTCACATACAATGTCCAAACGCAGCCTGCCGTCAGTACCTTGTATGCGCTGTAGCCTGCTGTGAGCCTGAGGAGATCCGGGGAGGGGGAAGAGGGGCAGTGAGGTGAGTACATATATATATATTTTATGTACCGGTACTTCATTTTATTGTCTGATCGGGGGGTGGCAGCGTTCAGGTACGGGTCTCTGCCTTGTTACGCCCCACAGAGTGAAATCTACACCAGATAGGAGCTGGCATAGATTTCCACAAATTTACCGCCCTTTATTCCTGGAACAGAAGAGAGAAACAGACTTCAATATCCTCTTGTTCGTCGAGGATACCAGTAGAGCGCAATGATTGTTTTATACTATGTTTGACTTTTTCAAATGTGCCGTGAGAGGCGTAAACTGTCCAAAAGTCGCAATTTTCCCCACAAATTGTGATTTTCTACGCCAGAAAACTGGAGAGGTTAATAAATTCCTCCCGTTGTGTTTCAATTCCTCACCATTTTCAAGATCTTTGATTGCTGTCCGTGAAGGAGAACAACTGATCTATACTTAGGGTTTGTTCACACACAGTGTTTTCAGGCGTAATTCAGGCGTTTTACGCCTCGAATTACGCCTGAAAAAACGGCTCCATTACGCCTGCAAACATCTGCCCATTGCTTGCAATGGGTTTTACGATGTTCTGTTCCCACGAGGTGTCATTTTACACGTCGCTGTGAAAATACGGCGCGTAAAAAGAAGCCCGCAAAAAAGAAGTGCATGTCACTTCTTGGGACGTTTTTGGAGACGTTTTTCATTGACTTTCATTGAAAAACAGCTCCAATAACAGCCGGAAAATACGCAGCGAAAAACGCGAGTGGTTACAAAAAGCTCGTCAAAATACTCTGTGTGAACAAGCCCAAACAAGCTCCAAATTAAAAGAAGCTTCATTTTCAGCTTCAAAAACAACTGAAAATCAAAGGCGGTTTTCGACTGAAAACAGCTCCGTATTTTCAGAAGTTTTTAGTCACTGTGTGTGAACATACCCTTAAGGTATGTGCACACACAAACTCAAAAACGTCTGAAAATACGGAGCTGTTTTCAGTCGAAAACCGCCTTTGATTTTCAGGTGTTTTTGAAGCTGAAAATGAAGCTTCTCTTAGGGTATGTGCACACACACTAATTACGTCCGTAATTGACGGACGTATTTCGGCCGCAAGTCCCGGACCGAACACAGTGCAAGGAGCCGGGCTCCTAGCATCATAGTGATGTACGACGCTAGGAGTCCCTGCCTCGCTGCAGGACAACTGTCCCGTAGTATAATCATGTTTACAGTACGGGACAGTTGTCCTGCAGCGAGGCAGAGACTCCTAGCATCGTACATAAGTATGATGCTAGGAGCCCGGCTCCTTGCACTGTGTTCGGTCCGGGACTTGCGGCCGAAATACGTCCGTCAATTACGGACGTAATTAGTGTGTGTGCACATACCCTTAATTTGGAGCTTCTTTTGAGGTGTTTTTTGAGGCATTTTTCATAGTGTTCAATGGAAAATCAGCTCCAAAAAACGCCTCAAGAAGTGACATGCTACTTCTTTTTATGGAGCGCCTTTTTATGCTCCGTTTTTTAAAACAGAGGCGTAAAAAAACGCCCCGTATGAACTAAATGCTGTTTTTCCCATTGATTACAATGGGCAGATGTTTGTAGGCGTCCAGCTTGTTTTTTCAGGCGTTAATGCCCCGAAATACTCCTGAAAACACTGCGTGTGAACATACCCTCAGAGGCAGCAAACCTATACATACCTAGTCCTGCTCTCAGCTGAGAAGCGGATACAATTATCTATAGTCTAGGCCCAGGGTGCACAGCTTTTTTTTCTATGGCGTGCTGATAAAAAAAAATAAAAAAAAAATAAAAAGATGAAGGACTTAGGGTATGTGCACACACACTAATTACGTCCGTACTTGACGGACGTATTTCGGCCGCAAGTCACGGACCGAACACAGTGCAGGGAGCCGGGCTCCTAGCATCATAGTTATGTACGATGCTAGGAGTCCCTGCCTCTCCATGGAACTACTGTCCCGTACTGTAATCATGATTACAGTACGGGACAGTTGTCCTGCAGCGAGGCAGGGACTCCTAGCGTCGTACATCACTATGATGCTAGGAGCCCGGCTCCCTGCACTGTGTTCGGTCCGGGACTTGCGGCCGAAATACGTCCGTCAAGTACGGACGTAATTAGTGTGTGTGCACATACCCTTAGAGTAAGGCCACACGGAGCGGCCCTGACACTGTCACAACGCGGCCCTTGTTAAGGGGTATTTTGGTTACATGCTCACGCGCACTGCTGCTCCATTCATTCTCTATGTGAGCGCCGGAGATAGCCGACTGCAGTGTTCGGCTATTTCCGGCGCTGCCATAGGGAATAAATAGGGGTAACTTGTTGTAACATGCAAAATCGTGTGGCCATAAAGGGTGTATAAATTCATGGCCGCACGATTTTGCAGATAAAGGGACGGTTTACCCGCATTAACGTGTAGCCACTAACTGGCTTTTTGACAGCTGCACCGAACATGGTGCCAGCGCGGTTGTTAGGCATGTTGCGACCGTGTCAGGGCCTTACCCTTAGTGTGCCATGCAAACATCAAAGTCATTTAACACAAACTGTTACCACGTATGTGACATAAACCAATTAATTAGTTAATTAAACTTACATTTCAGTGTGGCCCTTGTCTCTGACTTTATTTGGGAAGATGATCTATCTGTGGTGCATACGAGACCACTGAACACCAGCTTAGGGAGTGAACTTAGGAGACCGCGGCTACTGAATACCAGCATGCAGCGTACACATGGGAGAGACTGCCGGCTACTGAAAACCAGCGTGGGGGCACGCAGGAGAGATAGCAGCTACTGAATACCAGCTTGGAGTGTGCACATAGGAGAGACTATGGCCTATGGCTACTAAAAACCAGCTAGGGGGAACTACACACAAGAAACACAGCGGCTACTGAATACCAGTTTCTGGGCGCTCCACACAGTAGAGAGAGAGCGACTACTGAACACCAGCAAGGGATGTGGGGTGCACATAGGAGAGACCACGGCTACTGAACACCAGCAAGGGATGTGGGGTGCACATAGGAGAGACCACGGCTACTGAATACCAGCTTGGGTGGTGCACATAGGAGAGAGAGAGAGATGCCTAGTTTTGCTAACTTTTTCTTTTAGGCCCCATGCACAGGACCGTGGCCGTAATCGCGGCCCAGAATTGCGATCACGGCCATCTGCTGAAGGCCGCCCGCATTTTCGGGTCGTGCTCCCATACAAAGCACGGCCCGTAAAACACAAAAAAACTAACATGCTCCATAATTCCTGGCCCAGTTCTACAGCACAGACACCCATCCGTAGCGATACGGAAAGGTGTCCGCGGCCAATAGAACTGTGTTACGGTCCGCGGTTTTACGGTCGTGTACATGGGGCCTTACAGAGTGGTTACTGAACTCCTTGTGGTGCTGATGACCAAGAGAGAGCGGTGCTGCATTGTGTGCTTGCCAAGTGTTCAGCAGCGACAAACACACCGCTCGCTTTCCTGGTGATCAGCACCGCCAAATTCCTAATGAAGCATCGCTCTCTCCCTGTGTTCAGCGCCGCCAAGAACACAACGGTGCCGCAGACCAGGAGAGGGAAGTGTGCCAGCAAACCATGCCCCACAGGCTGTGGCACCGGTGCCATAGGTTACAGACCCCTGGTCTAGGCAATAGTCTGTAAACTAAATACATTACTTCGTCTATACTAGATAAGCTGAGGTACATGAGGTACACTATGTACATTTGTATAGTTTAGTACAAAACTTTTTTTCTTATTAAAAAATATGCAAAAAAAAGAAACCACGCAACTACAAAAAATGTATACATTTCCCCGAACATATCCATGGCAACCAGAATGAAACGTCTAGTGACACAGGCGCAAGGTCCCATGCAAATAGTCTTATTATGGCTTTATGTTGTACAGTCATAATAGGACGCCAATAGATGTGCATGAGGCTCTACAATACCTTCATGACTTCTAGGGGAGAATATATCAAACATACAGCACCCAACAGAGCACCACACGGCAGCAATTGGGAGTCCAGATGCTGTAAGCTCCGTTGTGTGCCGGCCGGGTACCGTTCGTTATCTGTGGAAAGACAAGAAATGTCATATCATATCTTTCCACGGATCGGAGAATCGGGTCAGTTTTCACTGACCCGATTCCCCCGCTAAAGTGAATGGGTCCGTGAAAACTATCGGGTACCACTCAGATGTCGTGAAAAACGGCCTGAGTGGCACTCGGTCCTGTGCAACTGCACTTGGGCCACATTCAGACAGCTGAAACGCGCCCACATTTTAACATCCATAATTCGCAGATGTAAAAACCTATTAACTTAAAAAAAAAATTGACATTTATTAAGTGCCAACATATTCTGCAGCACTGTACACATTCACTAAAGCTACACAACTCAGTCCTGCCATAAAAACCTATGGTGGTTACCCACTGTCCAATAGATGGAGAATCTGAAGCTGGAGAAGCCCTAGTGTCAGTCAACCAAGTTTTGGTTTCTTCCTTTTAGAGTACACGGTAGTGCAATGCAGAAAGACTGCACGTGGTTTACGATGCTTATTTTTTTTGTTCTCATGGCTTGTATGTCCTGCTTTGCCTATACCAGTGGCCCTCTACTGATTTGTGTAGGGAAACCTTTGCTTTTGATGTAATTAGTATGTAGGGCTAATAATTGGTTATGGATTCTTTTACTTAGTATTCACATGGTTTTGATGTTCCCGTTTTTTTTTTTTTGCTGCACGATCGAAAATCGCACAAAAAAACATGCGCTTTTCGGCGGCGCAGCAACGTGTAAATACAACCTGGCCATACACATTGGAAATTGATCATCAAGAATGTGGCCGATCAATCGTCCATCGCTCCTACAACCAATACCACCATCAACATAACAGAATAAACTGGCCAAATGACTCCATGGGACCAGTGCAAAGTGGCATACGGAAGACCGATCAAGACATACACACATCATTTCGACCGACTACGGACGGAATTTTCCAACTTGGCCGATCACGTCTGGCACAGAATTCCGCTGTTGGCCATCACAAACGATTGTTCGTGTTAACTTTGGACGGTGGTCGGCCAAAATCAGCAGCCTTTAATCTCATGTATATGGTCAACTTTATTGTGACATGTGGTGTTGATAATCCCATTGCCATCCATAATTAACCATTTCCCACCCTCTCCAATAACAGGGGAAACAGCATCCAGTATGTGTCACCCCGCACTCTTATGTGGTCTCAGAATAAAAGAAAAATCAGTGGACTGGTTGTCATCAAATGCCAAATCTAAGGCCCCATCATGTACACGTCCATGCCCGTAATCATGGCCCGCGATTACGGGCAAGGCCGGCCACTGGCCTTTTTGGCCCGTGCTCAAAACACAACAAAGTAAGGGAGCATGACCCGTAAAAAGCAAAAGAACGGACATGTTCCATAATTTGCGGTACACTTCTATGGCCCAAACACCTTCATGTATGAGGGCCTCCCGACAGTAGATTTTCTGTGGGGGAAGGAGGGGGCACTATCGAGTTAGGCCCCGTGCACACAAACGTATTTTCGCTGTCGCAATTCACTCGCAAATCGGCGGGTGAATTGCGGCCCCATTCAGGTTAATGGGCCCATGCACACGACCGTGGTTTACACGGGTCGTGCCTGGCCCGCAAAAAAACGGACATGCCTTATTACGGCCGTGTTTTGCGGTCCAGTCTCATAGAAATGAATGCACATGGCCGTGTGCACGGCCCGCGATTTGCGGGCAGCTCGAGGGTGACATTCCACGGCTGTCCAAGCCGCAAATCACGGCCGGGTACACCTTTACGGTCGTGTGCATGAGGCCTTTCTGGTCCCCAGAACGTGGTCCACATTTTGCAGATAAAATGTTATCCGTAACACATCCGTGGATCATCCGCAAAATGCAGATCATAAATAAAATAAAAAAAGTGCAAGGAAACCAATGATGCGGACTTCCTGACGTCGCTTAGCAACACTTCCACAAATCCGCAAGCTGCAGATGTCACACGGAGATGTATCCGCCGTTTCTATGGGCCCATTGACTTCTATGGGCAAATACGTAGTGAATTTGCGGGCCATAATAAGACACGTCCTGCGTTTCTGCGGCTCATATTTGCGGTCCTAGAAGGAACCGTAAAAACCACGGTCGTGTGCATGGCACCATAGCAATGAATAGGTCCGCAATGCACCCGCTGATTTACGGACGCAAAAACACGTTCGTGCGCATGAGGCCATAGGGGCAATAATTGCTGGCTGCATTGTTTACCATCAGTTAGAATGTGACAACTGGCACATAACTCCTGCCTATATGGCCACTTAGGGTACGTTCACACGTGCACGTCCGTTACAGCCGAAATTACGGGGCTGTTTGCAGGAGAAAACAGCCCCGTCTTTTCAGCCGTAACGGCATGTGCTGGCGCTTGAACGCCGCGTCCATTGCGGACGTAATTGGCGCTGCTTTTCATTGGAGTCAATGAATAATGGCTCCAATTACGTCCCAAGAAGTGACAGGACACTTCTTTGGCGCGGGCGTCTATTTACGCGCCGTCTTTTGACAGCGACGTGTAAATATACGCCTCGTGTGAACAGACAAACGTCAGCCCATTGCTTTCAATGGGCAGATGTTTGTCAACGCATTCAAGCCGTAATTTCGGACGTAACTCCAGGCGTAAAACACCCGAATTACGTCCGTAATTTGGAGATGTGAACATACCCTTACAGATGTCCATTAATTGTAGCTCAATAATAATAGAGGGGTTTATGTGCGACAGTTCATATAATGGAATATTCCTACTTACTGACTGCTATGAAGGAAGAGGGAAATCATACACAAGGAATGGAATCATTCTAGTGGGGAAGAAGCGCGGAGACAAGGTTCAGTTTATTCGCCTGGTAATTTTATTAAACTTTTTTTATACACCTTATCTTCAATGTGATGACCGACTGACTGACAAGTCTCAACTACTTTATTGTAGACTCCAGATAAAACCGCACGTTATTAGACATTTCTCTTTAAAGAGTCTCTGTCACCACATTATAAGTGACCTATCTTGTACATGATGTGATCGGATATATAATGTAGATTACAGCAGTGTTTTTTATTTAGAAAAACGATCATTTTTGACGGAGTTATGACCTATTTTTGCTTTATGCTAATGAGTTTCTCAATAGACAACTGGGCGTGTTTTACTTTTTGGCCAAGTGGGCGTTGTACAGAGGAGTGTATGACGCTGACCAATCAGTGTCATACACTTCTCTCCATTCATTTATTCATTCAGCGCATAGTGATCCTGCATTGTTCACCATGTGCAGTCACATACTCACACATTAATGTTACTGTAGTGCCTTGAGAGTTAATAGACATCACTACCAGCCAGGACGCGATGTCTATTCATCACTGCCGACACTTCGGTATCGTTTGTGTGGAACTTCCAGCTCAGCAAGCGTGATCTCGCGAGATGACGCTGTAAATCACGCTTGCTGTCATTAACTCCCACACTAACGTTACCGAAGTGTCGGCAGTGATAAATAGACATCGCGTCCTGGCTGGTAGTGATGTCTATTAACTCTCAAAGCACTTCAGTAACGTTAATGTGTGTGTATGTGACTGCACATGGTGAACAACACAGGATCACTATGTGCTGTGTAATTAAATGGAGAGAAGTGCATGACGCTGATTGGTCAGCGTCATACACTCCTCTGTGCAACGCCCACTTGGCCATATAGTAAAACACGCCCAGTTGTCCATTGAGAAACTCATTAGCATAAATCTAATATAGGTCATAACTCCGTCAAAAATTATCATTTTTCTAAATAAAAACCACTGCTGTAATCTACATTATATATCCGATCACATCATGTACAAGATAGGCCACGTATAATCTGGTGACAGAGACTCTTTAAATGTTCTTTTACTGATCCAACAAGTTGGCATTTTTTGTAGACGGGTCAGGTTAGGAATAGACTGCACAACTAAAGGGGTTTTCCCATATCAAGAATGTATGTAGTATCCACAGAACATGCCATAAATGCTTATGTGGGGCTCTGCTACCACAAATAATCAGGAAAACTTGGGCCCCCCAAACCCCATTTGTTGCTACAAAGCAGACACCAACGCTTGACTTATTCCCCTAACTCCCACACACTTCACTGGGTAGAGCCTTAGCCAAACAGGCACCACAGGACTTTTCTC
The DNA here is from genome assembly GCF_050947455.1 of Rhinoderma darwinii. NCBI lineage: Eukaryota > Metazoa > Chordata > Amphibia > Anura > Rhinodermatidae > Rhinoderma > Rhinoderma darwinii. Next base: position 18,391,247 of record NC_134698.1, read on the forward strand.
CTGCTCGGTCTTTACGGCAGATCCTGTGGATAGTACATAGATGCTTGAGATGGAAAAAACCTTTAATACCCAGTTTCGAAAGCAAAATAACATTTCTATACAAGTTAGCAGCACAACTCCACACGCCAGCCTGAGGCCGGGTCCCCACGTAGTGTAAACGCCGCGGAATTACCACAAATAAATTCTTTGCGGAAATTCAACATTTCCAGTAGCAGCAAAATGGATGACATTTAGAAAATCTCACGCCCACGCTGCAGGAAAAAACCCAACATAAACGTTAATAAATAGCCCTGCGGAGCGGAATTTCATCCCGCAGCATGTCACTTTATGCTGCGTCTTTGTTGCGGGTTTTCCCCATTGAATTCAATGGGGACGCAAAACCTGCAACAGAAAGCAACGTTTTGCAGCGTATTCGCGGGAATTGCGCCGCAAAAGTCGCAACTACGGGGGGAAAGTCCCCAAACACACTTACCCAGTACTCCCTCTTCGTTCCTGCAGTCCAGCCTCCTGGGTTGACGTTGCATCCCATGTGATTACTGCAGCCATGTGACTACTGCAGCCAATCACAGGCTGCAGCATCACATGGCCTGCAACATCATCCAGGGAGGCCGGAGCAGATGGGGACGTCAGAGGAGGGAGGGGGTAAGTATGAACGGCTTTCTTCTGCAGCGGATATTCCATTCGAAAAACCGATTTTTCAGATGGAATGTACTGCGTGTTCCAGGTTGGACACGCTGCGTGATCTTTACGCAGCGTATCCGCCCCGTGGAAACCCGGCCTTACATATAGACTTCTGTACATGTAAAAGGTCACTTGAACCCTGGTCTGCCCTGGAAGAATTACAAGAACTAAATTTCCCCTTACATTGTATATAAACACAAAACAGAACTGAAAAGCAAAAAACAATAGGTCATAAGTTGGTCAACCTTTACTTTCAGATCCCATCAGCTTCCTACCCAAGTCAGATTGGCACCAGATTTAAAGTGAATGAGTATCAGCAGATGGCAGCAGAGGTGCCCCACACCTTGTACATGGATAATCTGTATGAGAAGTAGTGTAGAAACCTAACATTCAGATCGGAGTTATACTGGACATTTAACCACTGAAACAAATACTGTCAGGTGTAATTTTTTTTTTTTTTATAAGTTATATTGCATGGAGTAGAGTATCTCAAAAGATTATATAGTATTACAGTACACGTCATTATGTGGAGGAGGCCATGGCAAAGAATTAGATTGTTAGAAGGATCCTCATCAATAAGCAGATTACCAGTTTTCCCTCTGCTGATAACCCGTGATCGGCCGAGAATTAGAATCGGCAAGTATTTAATTCCCCTAAAGCGTCACCATAGGAGAAATTAAGCATTACACGGTGCCCATAGAAATCAATGTGCTGTCTGTGACGCACAGACGTGCCAGGTCCTCCAGAGAGGGGGTCTCTGTAATCGCTTAGTGACAAAACCGGCTCATGCGAATACAATTCTGTTTATTTGGGATATGCTCAGTGTGTAACATACAGAAATGCAGCTCCTGGGATCGCAGCTAGGGAACCGCTCAGATACCTTTTCTATGGTGGTATCTAAACATTACCAGATACATCAGTATTCCAGCTACTCTACAATAACTTGGTGGTCTCCAGGATCTGCGCTTGGGGGCTGAGGTGCTGCAGAGCATGACGCAAACTACGAGCTCATTCTATGGTCGTTTTGGTGGTATGCGGCTGGATAATGCCTTCAAACTATAGTTTTATTCAGGAATGTGACCCAGTCATACCGGCGTGCTGGTAGCAGAGCACTACAATTCAATATCATTTTAAGTGAAAGAACAATGTTTGTCCTAACCGGACAACCTGTAGAGTAAACCTAAAGAAAACGTCTTCCAATTAGAAAAAAAAATAAAAATATCATAAAATATAAACAGGCAGCAGAAGAGCAACACGTGTCAATGGACCCCGTGCCATGAGTTGTGATTGGCATCTGGTGTAATAGGCTGTGCTCTTCCCCGCTGCTCTCGTCCATATCAAATAAAGAGTCCATGTCCATCACTAGGCGGCGCTACTTTTTTTTGTTTTACTTTTCTTATCCTTCTTTTTCAGCCCATCCATATTTGCACGGAGTAGGTTGGAATAAGCCTGAAATAAAGAGAATTTTTATTTTTTTGTTCTACATATCTGTATGAGCCTTTTTTTTTTTTTCTACAGCATACAATGATCATCCTAAATTATGCTAGAAATGTGTTGTGCAGGTGGTTATGGTCGTGAGGATACCAAATATGTGTTTATTAATTTGGGACTTATATAGACTAAAGTTTATTTCTTGTAAAAAAAAATAAAAAATGTGCATGTGTAACTTTTTTTTTTTTAAATCGCATAAGGGGATTTTTAATATTGATTTTTGTTCTCTAAATATGTACTGGCATATGTTTATTTGCCAGTACATTGGCATGTGTACTGATAGGTATGCCCTAACAACTGCCAGTGTATTAAGTATACTCTAACAAGAAATATGGTCAGACAGCCCTGGGGTCCTTTAATAGACCCTGGGCTGTCTGCCAATAGAAGGTATGTTCCTTGACCGAGTCACAGGGATTCCCTGTGACACGATCAAAGGGGAGTCCCCCTTCTCATTTTTCAAGGGGTTAGCGGCAGAGATCCACCATTAGAGCGGGGATGCCAGTTGCCCCGCTCCTGATTGCATTGCTGGTCACGATACGGCAATGTCCTGCTGGTCATAGTGAGAATACACGTCATGTGGTGTCAACCAGTTAAAAGCCCAATCCATATAAAGAACAGTAAACGAGTAAAACACGGTTCCTTTTGACACCGTTCACATGCAGAACTTACCATTTGAAACTTGTTTACTTCTTTGGAACTGACCTGTAGAGGTAGAGGACACACAGTGAGCTTATGTGTAAATTGAGAACATTGTCCCCTTTTACTGCCCGGCCACTCACCACAGTGCTGATCTTTCTTTTTCCATCTGTGGCTCTCAAAAGACATTTATTGTCAGCTGGTTCAAAGTTTTCTGTATGGCTCTTACTAGGAACCGGCTTTGTCCGTCCATCATCTGTTAAGAATTTGGTAGAAAATATCTTTACTGAACTCTAGTAAAAATGTTAACTAGTCATTAAAGTGGACCCTACTCCATACTGAGCAGAAGGGGCGAGAGATAACTAAAGGTATTTCCACCTTAAACGCCAATTCTCATAATAAATCTACTTAAAAAGGTAAAGTCACCTTACATTCATCATCTTTTTCGCTCCAAGTTACAGCTTGTACTATAGCCCAGAGCTGCATTCACAGTTCTGCAGGCTTCAGAGCTGAAATCTCCCAGCATTTCCCATTGGCACAACAGCTGCACAAAGCTTTCCCTAGTGATTTGCATTCTGGAAAAGTATGGCCTTTACACCAGGTGTGTACACTCACCTGTTAAATACTGTTATTTAAAAACCAAAATTGTCCCCTTGTATAGTAGGAACTAAGTTGTTAAAGGAGTTTCTGTCAACAATCTTGCTGACTGTTTCCAATACACACCTCTTAATCATTGAATTCAGTTGTTTCATTCAGTCCCATTGCCACAAGTGTATAAATTCCAGCACCTCGTCATGCAGTCGCCTTTACAGACATTTGTGAAAGAATAGGTCGTTGTAAAGAGCTCACTGAATTCCAGCGCGGTCCTGTAATGGGACGTCACTGTTGTAGCAAGTCAATACGTGGAATTACTGCCCTCCTAGATATTCCACCATCCACTGTGTGGTATTAATGTAAAGTGGAAGTGTTTAGAAACCACAGCAACTCAGCCACGAAGTGGAGACCACGTAAGGTTACAGAGCAGGTTCGCCATGTGTTGAGGCGCATACTGCATAAATGTCGCCAACACTCAGCTGACTCAATAAATGCGGAGCTCCAAACATCTGCACAAAAACTGTGCGCCGGGAGCTTTATGGCATGGGGGCAAGCCTTACATCACCAAGCATCGCACGGAGTGGTGTAATGCCGCACAGAGCCCTGACCTCAACCAACACTTTTGGGATGAACTAGATTGTGAGCCAGGCCCTCTCCTCCAACATCAGTGTCTGACCTCACAGATGCTCTTCTGGATGAACGGGGGAAAATTCCCATAGACACTATGCCAAAATCTTGTAGAAAGTCTTCTGTAAAACTGTGAAAAGGGGGACGCTGGTTTAAAGTGTAGCTAAACATTTGACAAACTTCTGACATGTCATAGTGAGGGTCCGAGCACTGAGACCCCCACCAAATCGCTAGAACGAAGCAGCTGAAGAGCTCATGCGAGTGCTCAGCCGCTTTGTGTCTGTTCATCTTTTTCCATAAATAAATGTATCGTGTACGGACTCAATAGAAAGCCTATTAGCCAGTACTCCGGTACATCGGCTATCCGGAAAAAGCTGAACAGACACGAAGCAGCTGAGCGCTCATACGAGCCCTTCAGCTGCTTCGTTCTAGCGATTGGTGGTGGTCTCAGTGCTCAGACCCGCACCAGTCCAAACTTCTGACATGTCAGAAGTTTGTCAAACATTTAGCTACACTTTAAACATCAGACAGGATTGTGCGCTTTTTTTTCCCGCCCCTCTTGATCATTGTTACATAGTTAGTATGGTTGAAAACAAAAACGATATCTGCCCATCTAGGTCAACAAAGGGATGGCATACAGCTAAGGCTTCATTCACATCTGCGCCAGGGTCCCGTTCTGACATTCCGTCTCAGCGTTCAATCGGAACGGGACCCTGACTGACACAAATGGAAACCAAAGGTATTCCATCACCATTGATTTCAACGGTGACGAATCCGGTGCCAATGGTTTCCAGTTGTCTCCGTTGTGCAAGGGTTGCGTCGTTTTGACGGAATGAATAGCACAGTGGACTACCGTCAGAATAGAGTCCGAACGGATATGCGAATGAAGCCTAAACTATAGAACTTTGTTTTTCCCCTTATTGGTCTAGAGGAAAGTATAAAAAAAATAAAAATAATCAGATTAAGGCATGAACCAATCTGCCTTAAGACCAGGATCTCACACCGATTTTTGAGCCAAACACAGGAGTGGACACAATAGAAAGGAGATCCATCAGACTTTCCTTCAAGCCTTTCTTCCTTTTCGTTCCCTTTCTGGGTTTGGCTCAAAACACTAACACAAAAACTGCACCAGAACTGCGTGTGTGTGTGTGTGTGTGTGTGTGTGTGTGTGTGTGTGTGTGTGTGTGATATCCTGGCCTAAAAAGGAAAAATTCCCTCCTGATCCCAAGTGCCGAACATACTGGATCAATATTTATACAAGAATTCTACACATTGACATAGGAGCTGATATTTTTTTTGTTCTAGGAAATGATCTAAGCCTTTTTTAAAGACATCTCCTGTCCCTGCTGTGACGGCTCCTGCGGTGACTATTCCATAGATTCACAGTTCTCACAGTAAAGAAGGCTTGTCGTCTCTGCAGGTTGAACCTTTTTTTCTCCAGACGGAGGGAGTGCCCCCTTGTTTTTTGAGGGGGTTTTACATAGAACAGGATTTCACCATATTTTTTGTATGTGCCATTAATATATTTATATAAGTTAATCATGACCCCCCTTAGTCGTCTTTTTTCAAGGCTAAATAGGTTTAATTCTTTTAATCTTTCCTCATAACTTAAATTCTCCATGCCCCTAATTAGCTTCGTTGCTCTTCTTTGTATTTTTTCTAACTCCAGGGCATCCTTTCTATGAACTGGAGCCCAGAACTGAACTGCATATTCTAGATGAGGCCTCACTAATGCTTTGTAAAGTGGTAATATTACATCCCTGTCCCGCGAGTCCATGCCTCTTTTAATACACGACAATATCCTGCTGGCCTTTGAAGCAGCTGATTGACACTGCATGCTGTTATTTAGCCTAAGACCTACAAGTACACCCAGATTAAGGTTATTGGAAAATAAGAAGACACTTCCCAAAATGCAAACTACCAGACTATGTACAGACATTGACCCAGCAAGGGATGTTGGAAAATTGCATGTCTGGGGCCTGTAGTATTGGGAAAGCAGCTCTGGAGTATAATACAGTCTGTGAATTACGATCATTACAAATAAAGGCCCTTTTACGCGGCCAATGATCTGGAAAATAAGCATTCATACAAATGCTTGATCCCGATCACTGCCCTGTGTAAACAACGCAATGCAGACGCTCATTCACCGTCTCGCTTATGCGGCCAAAACATAGCCATGAATAGGATCATTGACCGGCTATACAGGGAACAGCAGAACGCAGGCACAAAATACACTTACATTTCTTTAATGTGATAAAGACACTTCCACTCGCTCGGCATTTCTGGAACAGGCGTGTGAGCTCAGTTAAGAACTGAAAAAAAAAAGTGGTAATAATGCAAAAATCTTTACTTCCTACCAATAGCCCCCTGCAGGCTCCGGAGCTCGGCATCTTATCGACAGTTCATATTGATAATGTAACCTGAACGTACAGCTTTACGCAGAGTTGGACTGGATAACCGGAGCTCCGGGGCTCATGAGGTCCAGCGGCAGACAACGTCTTCACTACAGAGCAAGTCACTTCCTTTTTGGGTTTTTTATTTCACAACTAACCGTTTCCCCTAGAGATCTGAGTGATCAAAGAGATCTACAAATATTCTGTACGGCTGTGGGATGGGCCCAGAGAGTCATTTCCTCTGGTGGGCCCAAGGTACCTACGTCCCGCAATGGGTTTACCTGTGACAAACCTATAACAATAGGAAATGAATAAAATAACAGTTCTCCAAGTGGTGTATAGAGAATGGTTTTACTTGCCTCGTTGCTGCCCATCAATAACCCCACCCCCAACCGTTGGCATCGTCTCGCAGGCCTCTGCTGCACCCAACGTCTCTCTATTATCTCCTGTGTGGTGATTGTTATAGGTTGCCCAGGAATCTGCGAAGGACTCTAATGAAGCGAGTCATTTCCCATACAGATTCCTGGGTGGTTCATGACAACCGATGCACGGGAAAGAAGAGAGGAAGGCACTGCAGCGGAGTCCTGAAAGATGGGGGTAAGGGAGATTTTAGGAATAGGTAAAACAGCTGAACAGGCAAACGATGCAGAAGTTCGTGTCTTATTCAGAGTGAAAGTATTTTTTATTTTTTACTAGTAACTATTGTGTCCAAAAATGTTTCTTTTTCTAAATATGCAAATGAGCCTTTATTAGACAACTGGGAGGTAACAGCAGCGATTCTCCTGAGGTGGAGCCTCCTCACAGCCTCTGACGCCGTCCTATCAGCACGAAGCTGCTTCACACAGTGGGAGAGTGAGGCTGGAGGGAAGGGGGATCACTTCAAATATCCATATCTCCGGCTGTGGACCACCTCGAACAGCCGTTCTGGTGGCATATGAAAGAGGAGATTTTAATCTTTCATATGATCAAATGCTCGCAGTTCTAGCTGTGACAAAGCTGGAGATATCCCCAGTTGAAAACATAGTCGGGAATGTAATCTGTATACTATATGATCACACAGTGCTACTGGGCAGGGAAGAAGCTGTATGCTGATTGGACAGCGTCATACAGAAAACATTACACTGCCCAGAGTGATAAGAAAGAGTCGCTTCCTATTTGGCTGGCCACGAAAACGGCCAAAAATATAACAAGTTCTATTTTTTGAAGGCAAGTAATCACGGGCCATCAAAAAAATGGCCGTGTGAATACAGCCATAGAACTTAATTTTTCTGAAAATGGCCGTTTTTCACCGTCTTGTGACTAGAGCTTTATTCCTATTTTCAGGCTGCTTTCAATTAAAAAAAAAAAAAAGGGAAACGAGGCAGCACACCCTAAATTGGGGAACTTTTAGGGTCAGTTGACACATTGCAACGTTTGAGCTCCACTGAGCCGGTCTCTGAGTGAATATAAGTTCCTTAATTTTGTTTTCAGACTATTTACTATTAAATTGATATCGATTAAAAAAACAAAAACTTAAATAAAAGATATATCTACCCTGGTGAAGAAAAATAATACTGCCCCCTCTGGTTGGAGGTCCCTGCAGCTGCCCTATCAATGGCATCTTCTGACGCTGCTCTACATATGCTGCCTTACACGGTCTATCGTAGGTTCTCTTACTACGGTATAGCGGGAAATAGAGCCTCGCTTATTCATTACTTCCGCCATGTCACCGCTACTGGCCTTGGCCTTACAACCTCCTCCCTTATTGCACCCAGTACCGGTATACCGCCTCTCACCTGTTCACTCTCAAGCAGCACCATCTTCCAACAGAGCTGAGCACAAGAGCCGCCGGAAACACGTCACCCGGAACTGCGGATGATAGAGTAGTTGTATTATAGCGCGTCACGTAATAGAGTGGAAAGAGTTGTCGTAGAAAGTGAGAATGGCGACACCTATTGGTGGGAGATATTAAACGCTTGCAGGTGAGAAAAGTACTTTAGTCATGTTCTTGATTTACTGACTGTGAAATAAAGAAAAGTCGCAGCAGGTTAGATTTCCAGTGATATTTTTGCCATGCAGTAATTGTAGAAGATCCAAGCAATACAATGAATAAAAAAGCCACAAGCTCCAAGAACCCCACATCCTGGTATAAATATATAATAGCTCCATAGAGTGCCCGCATAATGTTACCGTGTACTGCCGAAAAATTACTGCCATGTCGTATCTAAATAAGATTGCATACATAATACATGCAGTACCCAAATGACCATACAGTGAACAAATAATACCAGCATATAGGAATACAGAACCCATAATGCACAAATAATATCACCATATAGTGCTCCTATAATATCACCATATAGTGCTCCTATAATATCACCATATAGTGCTCCTATAATATCACCATATAGTGCTCCTATAATATCACCATATAGTGCTCCTATAATATCACCATATAGTGCTCCTACAATATCATCATATAGTGCTCCTATAATATCACCATATAGTGCTCCTATAATATCACCATATAGTGCTCCTATAATATCACCATATAGTGCTCCTATAATATCACCATATAGTGCACCTATAATATCACCATATAGTGCTCCTATAATATCACCATATAGTGCTCCTATAATATCACCATATAGTGCTCCTATAATATCACCATATAGTGCTCCTATAATATCACCATATAGTGCTACTATAATATCACCATATATTTCTCCTATAATATCACCATATAGTGCTCCTATAATATCACCATATAGTGCTCCTATAATATCACCATATAGTGCTCCTATAATATCACCGTATAGTGCTCCTATAATATCATCATATAGTGCTCCTATAATATCACCATATAGTGCTCCTATAATATCACCATATAGTGCTCCTATAATATCATCATATAGTTCGCCTATAATATCACTATATAGTGCTCCTATAATATCATCATATAGTTCGCCTATAATATCACCATATAGTGCTCCTATAATATCACCATATAGTGCTCCTATAATATCACCTTATAGTGCTCCTATAATATTACCATATAGTGCTCCTATAATATCACTATATAGTGCTCCAATAATATCACCATATAGTGCTCCTATAATATCACCATATAGTGCGCCTATAATATCACAATATAGTGCGCCTATAATATCACCATATAGTGCTCCTATAATATCACCGTATAGTGCTCCTATAATATCATCATATAATGCTCCTATAATATCACAATATAGTGCGCCTATAATATCACCATATAGTGCTCCTATAATATCACCATATAGTGCTCCTATAATATCATCATATAGTTCGCCTATAATATCACTATATAGTGCTCCTATAATATCATCATATAGTTCGCCTATAATATAACCATATAGTGCTCCTATAATATCATCATATATTTCGCCTATAATATCACCATATAATGCACATATAATATCACCATATAGTGCGCCTATAATATCACAATATAGTGCTCCTATAATATCACAATATAGTGCGCCTATAATATCGCCATCTAGTGCTCCTATAATATCACCTTATAGTGCTCCTATAATATCATCATATAGTGCTCCTATAATATCACCATATAGTTTGCCTATAATATCACCATATAGTTCTCCTATAATATCACCATATAGTGCTCCTATAATATCACTATATAGTGCTCCTATAATATCATCATATAGTTCGCCTATAATATCACCATATAGTGCTCCTATAATATCATCATATAGTTCGCCTATAATATCACCATATAGTGCTCCTATAATATCACTATATAGTGCTCCTATAATATCACCATATAGTTCGCCTATAATATCACCATATAGTGCTCCTATAATATCACAATATAGTGCTCCTATAATATCACCATATAGTGCTCCTATAATATCACCATATAGTGCTCCTATAATATCACCATATAGTGCTCCTATAATATCACCATATAGTGCTCCTATAATATCACCATATAGTGCTCCTATAATATCACCTTATAGTGCTCCTATAATATTACCATATAGTGCTCCTATAATATCACCATATAGTGCTCCTATAATATCACCATATAGTGCTCCTATAATATCACCATATAGTGCGCCTATAATATCACAATATAGTGCGCCTATAATATCACCATATAGTGCTCCTATAATATCACCGTATAGTGCTCCTATAATATCATCATATAATGCTCCTATAATATCACAATATAGTGCGCCTATAATATCACCATATAGTGCTCCTATAATATCACCATATAGTGCTCCTATAATATCATCATATAGTTCGCCTATAATATCACTATATAGTGCTCCTATAATATCATCATATAGTTCGCCTATAATATAACCATATAGTGCTCCTATAATATCATCATATATTTCGCCTATAATATCACCATATAATGCACATATAATATCACCATATAGTGCGCCTATAATATCACAATATAGTGCTCCTATAATATCACAATATAGTGCGCCTATAATATCGCCATCTAGTGCTCCTATAATATCACCTTATAGTTCTCCTATAATATCATCATATAGTGCTCCTATAATATCACCATATAGTTTGCCTATAATATCACCATATAGTTCTCCTATAATATCACCATATAGTGCTCCTATAATATCACTATATAGTGCTCCTATAATATCATCATATAGTTCGCCTATAATATCACCATATAGTGCTCCTATAATATCATCATATAGTTCGCCTATAATATCACCATATAGTGCTCCTATAATATCACTATATAGTGCTCCTATAATATCACCATATAGTTCGCCTATAATATCACCATATAGTGCTCCTATAATATCACAATATAGTGCTCCTATAATATCACCATATAGTGCTCCTATAATATCACCATATAGTGCTCCTATAATATCGCCATATAGTGCTCCTATAATATCACCATATAGTGCTCCTATAATATCACCATATAGTGCGCCTATAATATCACAATATAGTGCGCCTATAATATCGCCATATAGTGCTCCTATAATATCACCATATAGTGCTCCTATAATATCATCATATAGTGCTCCTATAATATCACCATGTAGTGCTCCTATAATATCACCTTATAGTGCTCCTATAATATCACCATATAGTGCTCTTATAATATCACCATATAGTGCTCCTATAATATCACCTTATAGTGCTCCTATAATACCACCATATAGTGCGCCTATAATATCACAATATAGTGCGCCTATAATATCACCATATAGTGCACCTATAATATCATCATATAGTTCGCCTATAATATCACCATATAGTGCTCCTATAATATCACCATATAGTTCGCCTATAATATCACAATATAGTGCACCTATAATATCACCATATAGTGCTACTATAATATCACCATATAGTGCTCCTATAATATCATCATATAGTTCGCCTATAATATCACCATATAGTGCTCCTATAATATCACCATATAGTGCTCCTATAATATCACCTTATAGTGCTCCTATAATATTACCATATAGTGCTCCTATAATATCACCATATAGTGCTCCTATAATATCACCATATAGTGCTCCTATAATATCACCATATAGTGCGCCTATAATATCACAATATAGTGCGCCTATAATATCACCATATAGTGCTCCTATAATATCACCGTATAGTGCTCCTATAATATCATCATATAATGCTCCTATAATATCACAATATAGTGCGCCTATAATATCACCATATAGTGCTCCTATAATATCACCATATAGTGCTCCTATAATATCATCATATAGTTCGCCTATAATATCACTATATAGTGCTCCTATAATATCATCATATAGTTCGCCTATAATATAACCATATAGTGCTCCTATAATATCATCATATATTTCGCCTATAATATCACCATATAATGCACATATAATATCACCATATAGTGCGCCTATAATATCACAATATAGTGCTCCTATAATATCACAATATAGTGCGCCTATAATATCGCCATCTAGTGCTCCTATAATATCACCTTATAGTGCTCCTATAATATCATCATATAGTGCTCCTATAATATCACCATATAGTTTGCCTATAATATCACCATATAGTTCTCCTATAATATCACCATATAGTGCTCCTATAATATCACTATATAGTGCTCCTATAATATCATCATATAGTTCGCCTATAATATCACCATATAGTGCTCCTATAATATCATCATATAGTTCGCCTATAATATCACCATATAGTGCTCCTATAATATCACTATATAGTGCTCCTATAATATCACCATATAGTTCGCCTATAATATCACCATATAGTGCTCCTATAATATCACAATATAGTGCTCCTATAATATCACCATATAGTGCTCCTATAATATCACAATATAGTGCTCCTATAATATCACAATATAGTGCTCCTATAATATCACCATATAGTGCTCCTATAATATCACTATATAGTGCTCCTATAATATCACCATATAGTTCGCCTATAATATCACCATATAGTGCTCCTATAATATCACCATATAGTGCTCCTATAATGTCACCTTATAGTGCGCCTATAATATCACAATATAGTGCACCTATAATATCACCTTATAGTGCTCCTATAATATCACCATATAGTGCTCCTATAATATCACCATATAGTGCGCCTATAATATCACAATATAGTGCGCCTATAATATCGCCATATAGTGCTCCTATAATATCACCATATAGTGCTCCTATAATATCATCATATAGTGCACCTATAATATCACCATACAATGCACACATACTTGGCTGTGCTCAACTTTTAGTTAAATCTTTGACAAGGGCACAGAAAATCTCCCCATCTTTGCAATCCTCGGACAGGATGCCACTCCACTCCTATTATTGAATAGGAGTCCATGTACCCAGTCCATTATGCACAGACAACCTACTTGTTGTCTTCCCAAAACAACCCCTATAACTTGTCCTATTTCGGCATATGGACATGATAAGGGGGTACCCTGCTGCCAAATTGGCTAAAAATGTGATCACGCTAGTTTGAGCTTTCTCACTATACAAATCCATAGTATACCTCCCAACTTTTGAATTCGGAAAAGAGGGACATTTTAAGCCACTCCCCTAACCATGCCCAATATCCGGCATAAACACATCAAATCACGGCCAGATCCTTCTGCAAATAACAAGCGCACATTGTCACTGCGGATCTCTAGACTGTCTGGATATCACAGATATTATGGATCAGGTTATATTGTCTTTATGTTACTTTTCCTATCTTGGGTATAACATTTGCTCATCACGACGGCAGCAGCTGCAGGACAAACCAAAAGGCTGAGAACAATGATAGTCGAGAGGGAGACCCTGTGGTGGATGAATTTTCAATTGACAGGTAGCAGAGTTACATGATGGGGATTTTTTTTCTCCAGTCATGTAACTCTGCTACCGGTCAATGGAAAAATCCTCCACCAGAGCCTCCTGTAGATCGCTCCACACCCAGCCCCCCTGTAGATAGCTCCAGACACAGCCCCCCCTGTACACAGCTCCACACACAGCCCCCTGTAGATAGCGCCACACACAGCCCCCTGTAGATAGCGCCACACACAGCCCCCCTGTAGATAGCTCCACGCACAGCCCCCTGTAGATAGCGCCACACACAGCCCCCTGTAGATAACGCCACACACAGCCCCCCTGTAGATAGCTCCACACACAGACCCCCTGTAGATAGCGCCACACACAGCCCCCCTGTAGATAGCTCCACACACAGACCCCCTGTAGATAGCTCCAGACACAGCCCCCCTGTACATAGCTCCACACACAGCCCCCTGTAGATAGCGCCAAACACATCCCCCCTGTACATAGCTCCACACACAGCCCCCTGTACATATCTCCAGACACAGACCCCCTGTACATAGCTCCACACACAGCCCCCTGTAGATAGCGCCACACACATCCCCCCTGTACATAGCTCCACACACAGCCCCCTGTACATAGCGCCAGACACAGCCCCCCTGTACATAGCGCCAGATACAGCCCCCTGTAGATAGCTTCACCCACAGCCCCCCTGTAGATAGCTCCAGCACCCCTGTACATAGCGCCAGATACAGCCCCCCTGTACATAGCGCCAGACACAGCCCCCCTGTAGATAGTTCCAGATACAGCCCCCCTTTAGATAGCTCCAGATACAGCCCCCTGTAGATAGCTCCAGATACAGCCCCCCTGTAGATAGCTCCAGATAAAGTCCCCCTGTAGATAGCTCCAGAAACAGCCCCCCTGTACATAGTGCCAGATACAGCCCCCCTGTAGATAGCTCCATACACAGCCCCCCTGTAGATAGCTCCATACACAGCCCCCCTGTAGATAGCTCCAGATACAGCCCCCTGTACATAGCTCCAGAGACAGCCCCCCTGTAGATAGCTCCAGACACAGCCCCCCTGTAGATAGCGCCAGATACAGCCCCCCTGTAGATAGCTCGACACACAGCCCCCCTGTAGACAGCTCCAGACACAGCCGCCCTGTACATAGCGCCAGATACAGCCCCCCTGTAGATAGCTCCAGACACAGCCCCCCTGTAGGTAGCGCAACACACAGCCCCTTAGGCCTTATTCAAACGACAGGGTCCGAGTGTCGGCCGATAAAAACTTCAGTTTTGGACCTTTTTCCCGGCCGTTTTGCATCCGTTCCGATTCCATGCCGGGCCGTGTTGCTGTTTTTAACGGACGATTTTGATCCGTTTTACATCCGTTTTTTTTCCTGTCCGTTTTAAAATCTGATGAATTTCATTTAAATTTGTTGCCATACACTTCCCTCTGTAGATAATGCAACAGCTCCCCTGGTAGGTAATGCCACCCAGCCCCCTGTAGGTAATGCCACCCAGCCCCCTGTAGGTAATGCCACCCAGCCCCTGCAAGTAATGCCACCCAGCCTCCTGTATGTAGTGCCATCCAGCTCCCTGCAGGTAATGCCACCCAGCTCTCTGCAGGTAGTGCCACCCAGCCTCCGGCAGGTAATGCCACCCAGCCCCCTGTATGTAATGCCACCCAGCCCTCTGCAGGTAATGCCACCCAGCCCCCTGAAGGTAATGCCACCCAGCCCCCTGTAGGTAATGCCACCCAGCCCCCTGCAGGTAATGCCACCCAGCCCCCTGTATGTAATGCCAACCAGCCCTCTGTAGGTAATGCCACCCAGCCCCAGGCTGGTAATGCCACCCAGCCCCCTGTAGGTAATGCCACCCAGCCTCCGGCAGGTAATGCCACCCAGCCCCCTGTATGTAATGCCACCCAGCCCTCTGCAGGTAATGCCACCCAGCCCCCTGAAGGTAATGCCACCTAGCCCCCTGAAGGTAATGCCACCCAGCCCCCTGTAGGTAATGCCACCCAGCCCCCTGCAGGTAATGCCACCCAGCCCCCTGCAGGTAATGCCACCCTGCCCCCTGTATGTAATGCCACCCAGCCCTCTGCAGGTAATGCCACCCAGGCTGGTAATGCCACCCAGCCCCCTGTAGGTAATGCCACCCAGCCCCCGGCAGGTAATGCCACCCAGCTCCCTGTATATAATACCACCCAGCCCCCTGCAGGTAATGCCACAGAGCCCCCTGTAGGTAATGCCACCCAGCCCCCTGTAGGTAATGCCACCCAGCTCCCTGTATGTAATGCCACCAAGTCCCCTGTAGGTAATGCCACCCAGCCCCCTGTAGGTAATGCCACCCAGCCCCTGCAATTAATGCCACCCAGCCCCCTGTATGTAGTGCCATCCAGCCCCCTGCAGGTAATGCCACCCAGCTCTCTGCAGGTAGTGCCACCCAGCCTCCAGCAGGTAATGCCACCCAGCCCCCTGTATGTAATGCCACCCATCCCTCTGCAGGTAATGCCACCCAGCCCCCTGAAGGTAATGCCACCCAGCCCCCTGTAGGTAATGCCACCCAGCCCCCTGTATGTAATGCCAACCAGCCCTCTGCAGGTAATGCCACCCAGCCCCAGGCTGGTAATGCCACCCAGCCCCCTGTAGGTAATGCCACCCAGCCTCCGGCAGGTAATGCCACCCAGCCCTCTGCAGGTAATGCCACCCAGCCCCTGAAGGTAATGCCACCTAGCCCCCTGAAGGTAATGCCACCCAGCCCCCTGTAGGTAATTCCACCCAGCCCCCTGCAGGTAATGCCACCCAGCCCCCTGTATGTAATGCCACCCAGCCCTCTGCAGGTAATGCCACCCAGGCTGGTAATGCCACCCAGCCCCCTGTAGGTAATGCCACCAAGCCCCCGGCAGGTAATGCCACCCAACCCCCGGCAGATAATGCCACCCAGCCCCCGGCAGGTAATGCCACCCAGCTCCCTGTATATAATACCACCCAGCCCCCTGCAGGTAATGCCACAGAGCCCCCTGTAGGTAATGCCACCCAGCCCCCTGTAGGTAATGCCACCCAGCTCCCTGTATGTAATGCCACCAAGTCCCCTGTAGGTAATGCCACACAGTCCCCTGTAGGTTGCACCCATCCCCCCCCCCTTCCAGGAGAAGTCACTAACTTCAATATCCATATATAGACAGTGTAGTCACTGACTTCTCCTGGAGAGGAATTCCCGGCCACAGGGTCGGGGATTCCGCTTCAGAAGTGAGTGACGTCACTGTGTCCATATATGGGCAGTTTGGTCACTCAGTTCTTCTGTAGCGCAATCCCCGGCCACAGGGTCGGGGATTCCGCTTCAGAAGTGAGTGACGTCGCTGTGTCCATATATGGACAGTGTAGTCACTCACTTCTCCTGTAGCGGAATCCCCAATCCCCGGCCGGGGATTGGGGATTCCGACTCCTACAGGGAGCAAAAAAATACCCTCCTCCTCCTCCCCACATGCACTCTCCTTTCACTCACCGTCAGAAGAAGGCAGGAGTCTTGCAGCGGCGTTCTCACTCGTTTCAATGCCAGCCCGGGAGTGGACCAGTCCAGTCACCTGACCGGTGAGGTCAGATGACAGGTCAGGTGACAGGTCAGATGACTGGACTGGTCCACTCCCGGGCCGGCATTGATCCCAGTAAGAACACCGCCGCAGGACTCCTGCCTTCTTCTGATCGCTGCTGCAGTCAGCAGCGATCGGCTGTTTAGATGCAGCGCCCAGCGGGACATTTTGAAGACCGGCCGGGATCTGGACGGTTGGGAGGTATGTCATAGTACTTATTTTTTAATGGTGTATACAGACCCTATATACATCGCGTTCCAAATTATTATGCAAATGTTATTTTTCACAGATTTTCCTAAATAGTCGATGCAAATGACAGTCAGTATAATCCTCAAGCCATCAACCGTTGGAGTATAATGCAAATTTTATTGAACAAATCTCCTAATGATAACAGATTTTTTTTTAGAAGTAAAAAACTCAAAATGCACTGTTTCACATTATTATGCACAACAGTCCCCTGAAGGTAATGCCACCCAGCCCCCTGAAGGTAATGCCACCCAGCACCCTGTATGTAATGCCATCCAGCCCCCTGCAGGTAATGCCACCCAGCTCTCTGCAGGTAATGCCACCCAGCCTCCGGCAGGTAATGCCACCCAGTCCCCTGTATGTAATGCCACCCAGCCCTCTGCAGGTAATACCACCCAGCCCCCTGAAGGTAATGCCACCCAGCCCCCTGAAGGTAATGCCACCCAGCCCCCTGTAGGTAATGCCACCCAGCCCCCTGCAGGTAGTGCCACCCAGCCCCCTGAAGGTAATGCCACCCAGCCCCCTGTATGTAATGCCACCCAGCCTTCTGCAGGTAATGCCACCCAGCCCCCTGTAGGTAATTCCACCCAGCCCCCGGCAGGTAATGCCACCCAGCCCCCGGCAGGTAATGCCACCCAGCCCCCGGCAGGTAATGCCACCCAGCTCTCTGTATATAATACCACCCAGCCCCCTGCAGGTAATGCCACCCAGCCCCCTGTAGGTAATGCCACCCAGCCCCCTGTAGGTAATGCCACCCAGCTCCCTGTATGTAATGCCACCAAGTCCCCTGTAGGTAATGCCACACAGTCCCCTGTAGGTTGCATCCACCCCCCCCCCCCCCCTTCCAGGAGAAGTCACTAACTTCAATATCCATATATAGACAGTGTAGTCACTGACTTCTCCTGGAGAGGAATTCCCGGCCACAGGGTCGGGGATTCCGCTTCAGAAGTGAGTGACGTCACTGTGTCCATATATGGGCAGTTTGGTCACTCAGTTCTTCTGTAGCGGAATCCCCGGCCACAGGGTCGGGGATTCCGCTTCAGAAGTGAGTGACGTCGCTGTGTCCAGATATGGACAGTGTAGTCACTCACTTCTCCTGTAGCGGAATCCCCAATCCCCGGCCGGGGATTGGGGATTCCGACTCCTACAGGGAGCAAAAAAAGACCCTCCTCCTCCTCCCCACATGCACTCTCCTTTCACTCACCGTCAGAAGAAGGCAGGAGTCTTGCAGCGGCGTTTTCACTCGTTTCAATGCCAGCCCGGGAGTGGACCAGTCCAGTCACCTGACCGGTGAGGTCAGATGACAGGTCAGGTGACAGGTCAGATGACTGGACTGGTCCACTCCCGGGCCGGCATTGATCCCAGTAAGAACACAGCCGCGGGACTCCTGCCTTCTTCTGATCGCTGCTGCAGTCAGCAGCGATCAGCTGTTTTGATGCAGCACCCAGCGGGACATTTTGAAGACCGGTCGGGATCTGGACGGTTGGGAGGTATGCCATAGTACTTATTTTTTAATGGTGTATACAGACCCTATATACATCGCGTTCCAAATTATTATGCAAATGTTATTTTTCACAGATTTTCCTAAATAGTCGATGCAAATGACAGTCAGTATAATCCTCAAGCCATCAACCGTTGGAGTATAATGCGAATTTTATTGAACAAATCTCCTAATGATAACAGATTTTTTTTTAGAAGTAAAAAACTCAAAATGCACTGTTTCACATTATTATGCACAACAGAGATCAAAACATTTTAAAGAGGCTCTGTCACCAGATTTTCAAACCCCTATCTCGTATTGCAGCAGATCGGCGCTGCAATGTAGATTACAGTAACATGTTTTTTTTTTCAAAAACGAGCATTTTTGGCCAAGTTATGACCATTTTTATATTTATGCAAATAAGCCTTTCTTAAGTACAACTGGGCGTGTATTGTGTGTGTACATCTGGGCGTTTTTACTTGTTTTACTAGCTGGGCGTTGTGAATAGAAGTGTATGATGCTGACGAATCAGCATCATCCACTTCTCTTCGTTAACACCCAGCTTCTGGCAGTGCACAGACACACAGCGTGTTCTCGAGAGATCACGCTGTGACGTCACTTCCTGCCCCAGGTCCTGCATCGCGTCGGACGAGCGAGGACACATCGGCACCAGGCGGCAGAGGCTACATCGACTTACCTGCAAACGCCGATGCTGCTGCAGAATCAACTGTAGCCTCTGTCGCCTGGTGCCGATGTGTCCTCGCTCGTCCGACACGATGCAGGACCTGGGGCAGGAAGTGACGTCACAGCGTGATCTCTCGAGAACACGCTGTGTGTCTGTGCACTGCCAGAAGCTGGGTGTTAACGAAGAGAAGTGGATGATGCTGATTCGTCGGCATCATACACTTCTATTCACAACGCCCATCTAGTAAAACAAGTAAAAACGCCCAGATGTAACACACACAATACACGCCCACTTGTACATAACTTTAAACACGCCCAGTTGTACTTAAGAAAGGCTCATTTGCATAAATATAAAAATGTTCATAACTTGGCCAAAAATGCTCGTTTTTGAAAAAAACAAAAACTTTACTGTAATCTACATTGCAGCGCCGATCTGCTGCAATAGGAGATAGGGGTTTGAAAATCTGGTGACAGAGCCTCTTTAAAGGTTGTAAAGAGAACTAAAATGGTAATTTGTTGAATTTGCAGCATCAGGAGGTCATATTTACAGAAATCAAAGCTCTTTCAATAAAAAAAAACGTAACAGGCCAAGTTACATGTCAACATAGGACCCCTTCTCTGATATCACCTTCACAATTCTTGCATCCATTGAATTTGTGAGTATTTGGACAGTTTCTGCTTGAATATCTTTGCAGGATGTCAGAATAGCCTCCCAGAGCTTCTGTTTTGATGTGAACTGCCTCCCACCCTCATAGAAATTTTGCTTGAGGATGCTCCAAAGGTTCTCAATAGGGTTGAGGTCAGGGGAACATGGGGGCCACACTATGAGTTTCTCTCCTTTTATGCCCATAGCAGCCAATGACACAGAGGTATTCTTTGAAGCATGAGATGGTGCATTGTCATGCATGAAGATAATTTTGCTACGGAAGGCACAGTTCTTCTTTTTGTACCACGGAAGAAAGTGGTCAGTCATAAACTCTACATACTTTGCAGAGGTCATTTTCACACCGTCAGGGACCCTAAAGGGGCCTACCAGCTCTCTCCCCATGATTCCAGCCCAAAGCATGACTCCGACACCTCCTTGCTGATGTCACATTCTTGTTGGGACATGGTGGCCATTCACCAACCATCCACTACTCCATCCATCTGGACCATAGAGGGTTGCACGGCACTCATCAGTAAACAACACGGTTTGAAAATTAGTCTTCATGTATTCCTGAGCCCACTGCAACCGTTTCTGCTTGTGAGCATTGTTTAGGGGTGGCCGAATAATAGCTTTATGCACACTTGCAAACCTCTAGAGGATCCTACGCCTTGAGGTGCGCGGGACCCCAGAGGCACCAGCGGCTTCAAATACCTGTTTGCTGCTTTGCAATGGCATTTTAGCAGCTGCTCTCCTAATCCTATTAATTTGTCTTCCTCATTAAACCTTCCTCATTATGCCTTTATCTGAACGAACCCGTCTGTGCTCTGAGTCAGCCACAAATCTTTTAACAGTACGATGATCACGCTTAAGTTTTCTTGAAATATCCAATGTTTTCATACCTTGCCCAAGGTATTGCACTATTCCACGCTTTTCGGCAGCAGAGAGATCCTTTTTCTTTCCCATATTGCTTGAAACCTGTGGCCTGCTTAATAATGTGGAACGTCCTTCTTAAGTAGTTTTCCTTTGATTGGGCACACCTGGCAAACTAATTATCACAGGTGTTTGAGATTGATTACAATAATCCAAAGAACCCTAAGACACAATACCATCCATGACTTTCATTGAAAAACTAATAATTAAATGTTTATGACACTTAAATCCAATGTGCATAATAATTTGGAACACGGTGTATAGCATGATGTAATATACAATGTCTTATGATGTCTTTAGAAATTAAACAGGATCTGTCACCTGTTTATTAATGCCCTATCTTCTAGTTAATCTAATAGGCGCTATGATGCTAATAACTACAGTGTGATTTTTCCCGAAAACGTTTATTATTTGCAAAGTTAGGTGTATTTTTCTAAATATGCTAATGTGGCTATACTTGGCAAATGGGAGGTGACTCTTTTCACTCTGGGCGGTGCAATGTTTTCTGTATGGCGCTGTAAAAGGGCACGTCGTAATAGCGGGGTTCACCTACTCGTCTCACCCACTATTACTACCTCCTTTATAATCAGGGTCACTAGGGTTATGCCTAGATCCCTTACCTTTTTCCTGTATGAACGTTAGTCCACTTGTTTTTGCTACTAATTAAGAGAATACGATTGTAAGTAAATAAAAAGGTAATATTTATTAATACAAACAGTAATAACACTAATAAAATACACCAAACACAGTTCACTGTAAATAATCACAGTATAATATCAGTGTATCCCAATACACATCAATAACTTAATATGTACTGAATAGACTGACCCTACACGTGGTACAGTATAAACAAGGTATTACAATCCTATTCTATACCACCACCCACTTACCTAAGCATACATATATACGTTGCGTTACAATACATACCCATAAGTTACGTTGTAATTCTCATGCGCTAACTATATCTGACCAACTCCCTCCTAAATAACTGTCCCTGTACACTAAGGGTATTTTCACACACAAACTCAAAAACGTCTCAAAATACGGAGCTGTTTTCAAGGGAAAACAGCTCCTGATTTTGAGAAGTTTTTAAGCCACTCGCGATTTTCGTGGCGTTTTTTTGGAGCTTTTTTCAATAGAGTCTATGAAAAACAGCTCCAAAAACGACCCAAGAAGTGTCCTGCACTTTTTTCACGGCCGTTTTTAAAAACGGATGCGTAAAAAAACGGCCCGGCGGAACAGAACGCCGTTTCTCCCATTGAAATCAATGGGCAGATGTTTGGAGGCTTCCGTTCTGAGGCGTCTGCTTCCGTTCTGAGGCGTTCTGCTTTGATTTCAATGGGAGGCAGAGGTGGTTTTTTTCCCGCGAGGGGTAAATCCTGCTCACGGGAAAAAGAAGGGACATGCCCTATCTTCGCGTGGTTACGCCTCTGACCTCCCATTAACATCAATGGGAGGCAGAGAAAGCGTATTGAGTGGCTGCGAAAATCGGCGTACAGGCAGAGGAAAATCTGGCTCAAAAAATTTTGAGCCAGATTTTTCTCCTGCAAAAAACTCTGTGTGAACCCAGCCTTAAAGTGCGGGGCTAGGACGGGGGTGAAAGGGTTGCTCGTTGTCGAGGGGAATGAAAGGGTTAAATGATGCTGTTGCTGCACTTGATACTTATCGCTCATTGTCCAGGGGAGGAGGACGTTGCTGGAGCCGGAGTGATGAGCCGGGGAGCAGGTAAGTAGAGTGTCGTTGGTGGAGTGGTGAGGGCAGGTCCCAGCTACTGAGCGCACCGACGCAGGGCTATTTAAACCCTGCCGGTACGCTCATAGTTGGGCGAGCGGCACTCGTCCCTGTCTAACATGGGTCGGCGCAGCGATATGATGCCACCGGCTGACCCATGAGCGCATGGGCGCAAGAGCGCTGCCGCGCGCGAGAGAGTGCTTGCGCGAGAACGCCCCTGCACGCGGGAAGTTTAAAATGGAGAAATTATATCAAAGCAGTATCTCCTGCCTCCATCGCTTACAAGCAAAGCAAGACCATAACTAATTGTCCTGCTCTGTTGTGAAGCCGCTACTCATGACTAAGGCTGTGTCTCTACAGCCCTGGCTCATGAGACATTACATACTATATATATATATATATATATATATATATATATATATATATATATATATATATATATATATATATATATATAGTGAAGGAAATAAGTATTTGATCCCTTGCTGATTTTGTAAGTTTGCCCACTGTCAAAGACATGAACAGTCTAGAATTATTAGGCTAGGATAAATTTTACCAGTGAGAGTTAGATTATATAAAAAAAACAACTGAAAATCACATAGTCAAAATTATATATATTTATTTGCATTGTGCACAGAGAAATAAGTATTTGATCCCCTACCTACCATTAAGAGTTCAGCCTCCTCCAAACCAGTTACACGCTCCAAATCAACTTGGTGCCTGCATTAAAGACAGCTGTCTTAAATGGTCACCTGTATAAAAGACTCCTGTCCACAGACTCAATTAATCAGTCTGACTCTAACCTCTACAACATGGGCAAGACCAAAGAGCTTTCTAAGGATGTCAGGGACAAGATCATAGACCTGCACAAGGCTGGAATGGGCTACAAAACCATAAGTAAGACGCTGGGTGAGAAGGAGACAACTGTTGGTGCAATAGTAAGAAAATGGAAGACATACAAAATGACTGTCAATCGACATCGATCTGGGGCTCCATGCAAAATCTCACCTCGTGGGGTATCCTTGATCCTGAGGAAGGTGAGAGATCAGCCGAAAACTACACGGGGGGAACTTGTTAATGATCTCAAGGCAGCTGGGACCACAGTCACCAAGAAAACCATTGGTAACACATTACGCCTTAATGGATTAAAATCCTGCAGTGCCCGCAAGGTCCCCCTGCTCAAGAAGGCACATGTACAGGCCCATCTGAAGTTTGCAAATGAACATCTGGATGATTCTGAGAGTGATTGGGAGAAGGTGCTGTGGTCAGATGAGACTAAAATTTAGCTCTTTGGCATTAACTCAACTTGCCGTGTTTGGAGGAATAGAAATGCTGCATATGACCCAAAGAACACCGTCCCCACTGTCAAGCATGGAGGTGGAAACATTATGTTTTGGGGGTGTTTCTCTGCTAAGGGCACAGGACTACTTCACCGCATCAATGGGAGAATGGATGGAGCCATGTACCGTCAAATCCTGAGTGACAACCTCCTTCCCTCCACCAGGACATTAAAAATGGCTCGTGGCTGGGTCTTCCAGAACGACAATGACCCGAAACATACAGCCAAGTCAACAAAGGAGTGGCTCAAAAATAAGCACATTGAGGTCATGGAGTGGCCTAGCCAGTCTCCAGACCTTAATCCCATCGAAAACTTATGGAGGGAGCTGAAGATCTGAGTTGCCAAGCGACAGCCTCGAAATCTTAATGATTTACAGATGATCTGCAAAGAGGAGAGGGCCAAAATGCCATCTAACATGTGTGCAAACCTCATCATCAACTACAAAAAACGTCTGACTACTGTGCTTCCCAACAAGGGTTTTGCCAACAAGTATTAAGTCTTGTTTGCCAAAGGGATCAAATACTTATTTCTCTGTGCACAATGCAAATAAATATATATCATTTTGACTATGTATATTCTTTTTTTTTTTTATAAAATCTATCTCTCACTGGTAAAATTAACCTAGCCTAAAAATTCTAGACTGTTCATGTCTTTGACAGTGGGCGAACTTACAAAATCAGCAAGGGATCAAATACTTATTTCCTTCACTCACACACTATACACACACACACTACACACACTATACACACACACTACCGTTCAAAAGTTTGGGGTCACCCAGACAGTTTTGTGTTTTCCATGAAAACTCACACTTGCAAAATGACTAGAAAATATAATCAAGACATTGACAAGGTTAGAAATAATGATTTTTATTTGAAATAATAATTTTCTCCTTCAAACTTTGCTTTCGTCAAAGAATGCTCCATTTGCAGCAATTACAGCATTGGAGACCTTTGGCATTCTAGCTGTTAATTTGCTGAGGTAATTGGGAGAAATTTCACCCCATGCTTCCAGAAGCCCCTCCCTCAAGTTGGATTGGCTTGATGGGCACTTCTTGCGTACAATACGGTCAAGCTGCTCCCACAACAGCTCTATGGGATTGAGATCTGGTGACTGCGCTGGCCACTCCATTACAGATAGAATACCAGCTGCCTGCTTCTTCCCTAAATAGTTTTTGCATAATTTGAAGGTGTGCTTTGTGTCATTGTCCTGTTGTAGGATGAAATTGGCTCCAATCAAGCGCTGTCCACAGGGTATGGCATGGTGTTGCAAAATAGAGTGATAGCCTTCCTTATTCAAAATCCCTTTTACCTTGTACAAATCTCCCACTTTACCAGCACCAAAGCAACCCCAGACCATCACATTACCTCCACCATGCTTGACAGATGGCGTCAGGCACTCTTCCAGCAACTTTTCAGTTGTTATGCGTCTCACAAATGTTCTTCTGTGTGATCCAAACACCTCAAACTTCGATTCGTCTGTCCATAACATTTTTTTCCAATCTTCCTCCGTTCAATGTCTGTGTGCTTTTGCCCATATTAATCTTTTCCTTTTATTAGCCAGTCTCAGATATGGCTTTTTCTTTGCCACTCTGCCCTGAAGGCCAGCATCCCGGAGTTGCCCCTTCACTGTAGACGTTGACACTGGCGTTTTGCGGGTACTATTTAATGAAGCTGCCAGTTGAGGACCTGTGAGGCGTCTATTTCTCAAACTAGAGTCTCTAATGTACTTGTCTTGTTGCTCAGTTGTGCAGCGGGGCCTCCCACTTCTCTTTCTACTCTGGTTAGAGCCTGTGTGTGCTGTCCTCTGAAGGGAGTAGTACACACCGTTGTAGGAATCTTCAGTTTCTTGGCAATTTCTCGCATGGAATAGCCTTCATTTCTAAGAACAAGAATAGACTGTCGAGTTTCACATGAAAGCTCTCTTTTTCTAGCCATTTTGAGAGTTTAATCGAACTCACAAATGTAATTGTAATGACGGGGTAGGGAGACAGACAGGTGAGCCCTAATCTACCCGCCACTCAGTCCCTGCCTACTTGCAACGACCCGTCCTAGACGACAGGGTACAACTGGGCGACGGTCCCTACGCTCAGTAAGTGCACGACAGACAAACAGACAAGGGTACACAGAAGCTAGGGAGATGGGGCAGTTGCCAACGGAGACACCGTGAGCAACGAGAGTAGTGAACGAGCCGAGTCAAACCAGGAGTGTACGAGGTACCAAAACGCAGAGCAGAAGAGTGGTCAGTAAAGCCAAGGTCAATAACAAGCAGAGGATCAGTAGTTCAAGCAGCAGCAGCAGAGCCAGGAAACAAGCAGAGCAGAATCACAGGCAAAGGAGGAACAGGAAAGGCAGGTATAAATAGACAGTGGGCGGGAGCTAGCTCCATCTGGCCAGGCTGTGATAGGCTCTCCCACTCCTAAGCCTGCCATCCTGAGTGGTGGAAAATGGAGTCAGTCTCACAGACATAGGAGCAGGTGCAGACTGATTACCCACGGGCGTCGACACAGAGGCTGTGTCTGACAGATCCTTTACAGTAATGCTCCTCAACTAGCTCAAAGGAAGGTCAGTTTTATAGCTCCTCTAAACAGCAAAACTGTTTACAGCGGTGCTAACATAATTGCACAAGGGTTTTCAAGTGTTTTCTAATCATCCATTAGCCTTCTAACACAGTTAGCAAACACAATGTACCATTAGAACACTGGAGTGATGGTTGCTGGAAATGGGCCTCTATACACCTATGTAGATATTGCATTAAAAACCAGACATTTGCAGCTAGAATAGTCATTTAGCACATTAACAATGTATAGAGTGTATTTCTGATTAATTTAATGTTACCTTCATTGAAAAAAAGTATGCTTTTCATTAAAAAATAAGGGAATTTCTAAGTGACCCTAAACTTTTGAATGGTAGTATATATATATATATATATATATATATATATATATATATATATAGACACTTCCCTTAGACTAGAACTGTGAAGCTGGCATATGAAAGATTCAAATCTCCTCTTCCATATGCTGCCAGAACCAATGTTCTAGGTGCTACACAGTCCAAGATATGGCTGTTTGAAGTGATCCCCCATCCCTCCAGCCTCAGTCTCTCACACCGTGTAAAGCAGCTCCATACTGATAGGACAGGGTCAGAGGCTGTGAGGTGGCTCCACCTCAGGAGAATCGCTGCTGTTGACACCCACTTGTCTAGTATAGCCTCATTTGCATATTTAGAAAGAAGCTTATAACTTTTAAAATAATAAACTTTTCGTGACACAATTTTCACTAGTATTATCAGGGTGACTGGGCCTATTAGATTATCAAAGAGATAGGGCATTGCTAAACTAGTGACAGAGCCTCTTTAAATGGAATGCATCACCTATATTATTTTTTTCCTAATTAAAACCAGATAATGAAATATAATCTTTTTTTCCAGGCATGCTCTTTGACCTGTGCAGAGGTCATTGTGCAGGAAGGGGGAGGAAGGGAGCTGTGCACATCACCTATTGTCAATGTTGGAACCTGTGTTATCTATATATATATATATATATATATATATATATATATAGTAGTGTTATCTTTCATTGTAATCCTGCCTGTGGTGATAATAAGATGACTGCTGAGTAGTGATCTCTACAGAATAGGAATAATCAGTCTATCATGAATGGTGCATCCTGTGTTACCTATATGTAGAGGCATACCTCCCAACCGTCCAGGATTCAGCGAGACAGTCCCGAGTTCCAGGCGGTGTCCCGGGCGGCCGGGGGTATGTCCCGCTGCCAACAGTATCTGCGTCCTCCGGATGCAGATACAGTTGAGCCCTATTTTTAAAGAGGCTCTGTCACCAGATTCTCAAATCCCTATCTCCTATTGCATGTGATCGGCGCTGCAATGTAGTGAACAGTAACCTTTTGTTTTTTTTGAAAACCGTTAATTTTTGGCCAAGTTATGAGCTATTTTATATATATGCAAATGAGCTTTGAAATGGACAACTGGGCGTGTTTTTTTTCGTATGTCCAACTGGGCGTGTATTGTGTTTTTAACTGGGCGTGTTTACTTGTTTTACTTACTGGGCGTTGTGAATAGAAGTGTATGATGCTGACGAATCAGTGACCAATCAGCATCATGCACTCCTCTCCATTCATTTACACAGCACATAGTGTTCTTACTAGAACAATGTGCAGCCACATACACAAGTGTCCTGATAATGAATACACATGACCTCCAGCCTGGACGTCATGTGTATTCAGAATCCTGACACTTCTGAATCTTTTCTGTGAGATTCCAGCAAGCCGCGCGTAATCTCGAAAGGTAAACGAGAAAGCCGGAGTGATGGCGTGATGACGTCACTGGCACAGTCTAGCAGGGGGGCTGTATGGCACAGTCTACCTGGGGGGCTGTATGGCACAGTCTACCGTGGGGGGGGGGGCTGTATGGCACAGTCTACCTGGGGGGCTGTATGGCGCAGTCTACCGGGGGTGCTATATGGTGCAGTCTACCGGGGGGGCTGTATGGCGCTGTCTACCGGGAGGGTTGTATGGCGCAGTCTACCGGTGGGGGGCTCTATGGCGCAGTCTCCCAGGGGGGCTTGCATGGCGCAGTCTACCGGGTGGGGCTTGTATGGCGCAGTCTACCGGGGGGGGGGGGGCTTGTATGGCGCAGTCTTGCCGGGGGGGCTGTATGGCACAGTCTACCTGGGGGGGGGGCTTTATGGCACAGTCTACCGGGGGGGGCTGTATGGCACAGTCTACCGGGGGGGGCTGTATGGCACAGTCTACCGGGGGGGGGCTGTATGGCACAGTCTACCGGAGGGGGCTGTATGGCACAGTCTACCGGAGGGGGCTGTATGGCACAATCTGTGGGGGATGTATGGCACAATCTTCAATCTATAGCACTATCTACCAAGTTGGGCTGTGTGTAGCACCCAGGGGAGGGGAGGGGGGCCCGGTCAAAAGTTTGCTATGGGGCACAATGTTTCTTAGTTACGCCCCTGCACACAAGGCACCTGTAGATAGTGCCACACAACCCCACTGTAGATAGGCCACACACCTCCCCTTGTAGATAGTGGCACATACAGCCCCCTGCAAATAGTGCCACACGTCCCTTCTTGTAGATACTGCCACACTCCCCCCCCCCAAGAGATAGTGCCACACACGTCCACTTGTAGGTGCTGCCAGCTCCCCTGTAGATAGGGCCAGACACAGCCCCCTTGTACATAGTGCCACACAACCTCCCTGTAGATAGTGGCACACACCTTCCCTTGTAGATAGTGGCACACACCTCCCCTTGAAGATAGTGGCACACACCTTCCCTTGTAGATAGTGGCACACACCTTCCCTTGAAGATAGTGCCACACACCTCCCCTTGAAGATAGTGCCACACACCTCCCCCTGAAGATAGTGCCACACACCTCCCCTTGAAGATAGTGCCACATGTCCCCCCCCAGGAGATAAAGCCACACACACCCCCTTGTAGATAATGGCACACACGCCCCCTTTTAGGTATTGCCAGGGGCGTAACTAGGATAGACCGGGCCCAATAGCAAACTTTTGACTGGGGTCCCCCCTCCCCTGGGTGTCACACAACCCCCCCTTGTAGATAGTGGCTTTTTTACAGCCCCCCTGTAATGTCGGGGTAAGGAAACAGACAAGTGAGCCCTAATCTACCTGCCACTCAGTCCCTGCCTACTTGCAACGACCCGCCCTAGGCGACGGGGTACAACTGGGCGACGGTCCCTACGCTTAATAAGTGCCCGACAGACAAACAGACAAGGGTACACAGAAGCAAGGGAAAAGGGGCAGTTGCCCACGGCAACACCACGAACAACAAGAGTGGTGAACGAGCCGAGTCAAACCAGGAGTGTACGAGGTACCAAACGCAGAGCAGGAGAGTAGTGAATAAGCTGAGTCAAACCAAGAGTGTACGAGGTACCAAACGCAGAGCAGGAGAGTAGTCAGTAAGCCAGGGTCGATATGAAGCAGGGTCAAATGGTTAAAGAAGCTGCAGCAGGGCTAGGAAACAAAACAAGAATCACAAGCAAGGAGGAACAGGAAAGGCAGGTATAAATAGACAGAGGGCGGGAGCTAGCTCCGTCTGGCCAGGCTGCGATAGGCTCTCCCACTCCTAAGCCTGCCATCCTGAGTGGTGGAAGATGGAGTCAGTCTCAGAGACATAGAACCAGGTGCAGACTGATTACCCATGGGTGTATACACAGAAGTGCCTGGCAGATCCTTTACAGTACCCCCCCTTTTATGAGGGGCCACCGGACCCTTTCTAAGTGGACCTGGTTTATTGGGGAAACGAAGGTGGAACTTCCTGACCAATACCCCAGCGTGAACATCCCGGGCGGGTACCCAAGTCCTCTCCTCAGGCCCGTATCCTCTCCAATGGACCAGGTACTAGAGGGAGCCTTGGACCATCTTGCTTTCCACAATCTTGGCCGCCTCGAATTCCACCCCCTCAGGGGTGAGAACGGGAACAGGACGGGGATCAGCGTTTAAGGAGGGAGGCATGAAACACGTCGTGTATACAAAAAGATAGCGGCAACTCCAGTCAGAAGGAGACAGGATTGAGGACTTCGATGACCTTATATGGCCCTATAGACCGGGGAGCAAACTTCTTGGACGGGACCTTAAGGCGCAAGTTCTTAGATGATAACCACACCAGATCCCCGACCATAAACAAGGGGTTAGCAGAACGTCTTCTATCAGCCTGAGTTTTTTGTATACTCTGGGACGCCTCTAGGTTCTTCTGAACCTGGGCCCAGATTGTGCACAGTTCCCGATGAACGACCTCTACCTCGGGATTGTAACATACAACCAACACCAGCAAATTATGGAGTGAGCTCAGTCCGTGACCCCACTCCATACTTCCCTCCTGGCCTACACCGTATATATACACGTTGGTTGTCGTGGAAGGGGCTAGGCAGCATTGAAGGGTTATGCTGCTATAAAGCAGATCTTCCCTTACAAAAACTAATGACGTTTTGGCAACCAAAGGTGCCCCCCTCAGCATCATTCAAAAGAGGCTGCCTGCCGGCAGAAATAAGCCCTGTTTTCCAACTATTATGTAAAGAAAAAATAATAAAGTCTTTATTCGATTTGCAACAGGACAGACTACATAAAATTTAAAAGTTAACGTCCATTTCTGACAGCTGTCAGCGTAGTGCCAGACGTAGGAGCTCTGTCTACAAAGGGTTAAGTACCACAGCAACAGAGCCCTACATACAGTTAGTTATTAGTTAGATTCTAGAGCGTCAATAGGACAATTATTAAAATATAGGTAGAAGCCCCCCCGACATGTTTCGCTACGATGTAGCGTCTTCAGGGGTATCGGGGCCAATGTACACGTTGGTTGTCGTGGAAGGGGCTAGGCAGCATTGAAGGGTTATGGTGCTATAAAGCAGATCTTCCCTTACAAAAACTAATGACGTTTTGGCAACCAAAGGTGCCCCCCTCAGCATCAGAGCCCCATAGCAGCTTCTATGGCTACTAGGGCTATAGTTATGTCCATGTACAGGGGGAAGATTTGACAGTAACACTACAGGTGATGTATTATCACAGTATACATCTAGTATTAGGATAAAATAGAATGACGTACCAGTCCCCAGACATTAGTAGATACAGGTCACTAAGCAAGTCATGGTGGTTCCAAGTACCAGGCTCAGGACCAACACCTACAAGAGGAGGAGAGAGAATAAGGACGTTAAAACGTGGCCAGGTGTGGTGGATTCACTGCTTGTACACAATGCATCTTAAAGGGGTTATGCGGGGACTAAAAATTATTAGCAGTGTTCTCACTGCATTATGTGATGTCACGGTTTGTGGGTATGTGGACCCACCAGGCCGCACCGCCATAGCAGCGAGGCAGCTGGCCAAGCAACAGGGAACCCCAGAAATACAAAGTCCCGCACAAGGGTACCAGGATAGTCCAGACAGTGGCCGCAGCTCTGGCACGGATGGAGGTAGGTAACACAGGACGTGGCGGATGACACAGGTGCAGTAGACACGACTCCAACTAGTAGGCACAGGAACAAGAACACAGTACGGGATACAGGAACGGGTAACAGGGCACGGGTAACAACTGGAACGGGAAACAATAAGGGACCATTTTAAAGACAGACTTGGGGTATACTAACAATGCTCAGGCAAGGATCAGATGGGTTGGGCCCTTCTTATAGTCCAGGAAATCATGTGTGTTGATGATGGTGATTTCCTACATGTGCGTACGCTGGCCCTTTAAGAGCGGGCATGAGCGTGCGCGCGCACCCTACGGGACAGAGCAGATCGTAGCAGAAGTGAGCGCTGGCGTCTCCTGGGAAGGAGATGGGAACCAGCGCTCACAGATCCATGGCTGCGGGCGTCAGGTGAGTGGACCCTATGGCCCTGGATGCTACACTATCCCCCCCTCTTACGCCCCCTCTTCTTGGGACTAGAGCGAGAGAGGAACTTCTTAACAAGAGCAGAGGCATCAAGGTTCTCCTCCGGCTCCCAGGACCTCTCCTCAGACCCAAACTCTCTCCAGTCCACCAAATAGAAAGTCCTTCCTCCTACCCTCTTGCAGTCCAGGATCTCCCTCACCTCGAACACATCAGAAGAACCGCTGGGAGCAGTTGTGGAACAGGAAGTCTTGCTGTAGCAGTTCAGGACCACTGGTTTCAGGAGGGACACATGAAAGGTGTTGGGGATTCTGAGGGTAGAAGGCAGCCGCAGTTTATAGGAGACAGGGTTATTCTGTTGCCGACTCTCAAAAGGACCGATAAACCTGGGAGCAAACTTGTATGAAGGCACCCTCAAACGAATGTTCCATGAGGACAGCCAGACTTTGGTACCTGGAAGATACTGCGGCGGCTCTCTTCTTGTATCCGCTTTTCGCTTCATGCCCGGGTCTGTTGCCAGATTTACAGGAAGTCCCCAAATGCAGAGTCAGCGGCGGGTACCTGAGAAGTAGTAGACACTGGAAGAGGGACTCTAGGATGTTGACCGTATACAATGTAAAACGGAGTGGAAGTGGTGGACTCGCTTGTGTGGTTGTTGTACGAGAACTCGGCCCATGGAAGAAGCTGTACCCAGTTATCATGCTGTAAGGATATGAAGTGATGGAGATAATTCTCCATGATCTGGTTGATCCTCTCGACTTGCCCATTGGACCGGGGTGATAGGCTGTGGAAAAGTCCAATATCACATCCAGGAGTTTACAGAGAGCACTCCAGAACCTCGAGGTAAATTGAAACCCCCGATCGGACACAATGTAAAGGGCAAGCCATGCAAGTGGTAGATGTGCTGGATGAAGATATTCGCCATTCGGGGAATAGAAGGTTGGGCGGTCAGCGGGATAAAATGTGCCATCCTCGAGAATCGGTCCACCACCACCCAGACAGTGTTGCATCCTGCTGAGGGAGGAAGGTCAGTGACAAAGTCCATCACAATGTGCTGCAAGGTGGAATTGGGTATAGGCACAGGTTGATGGAGGCCGGCAGGCTTGGAGTTAGTAACCTTGTTAGAAGCACACACCGTGCAAGAAGAGACAAAGTCCACAACATCCTTGGGCAGCGTGGGCCACCAAAAGTGATGAGCAATCAGGTCCCGGGTTTTACGAACACCAGGGTGCCCAGCCAATTTAGAACTGTGTCCCCATCGGAGAATTCTTCTCCTGCCTGCTAATCGAACAAAAGTCCTCCCCGGAGGGATGTCTCTAACCTGCAAAGGATTGGCAGTGATAATACAGGACGGGTCTATGATAATTTGAAGAGACTCCACCGTGTCATCCGTTTCAAATGACCTGGACAGGGCATCGGCCCTCACATTCTTGTCAGCGGGACGGTAGTGGAGCACAAATTGTAAACGGGTGAAGAACAGCGGCCACCTGGCTTGACAGGGATTTAGTCGTTGAGCGGACTGAAGTTAGGTGAGGTTCATGTGGTCGGTGTAGATTAGGATGGGGTGAGTTGCGCCCTCCAGCAGATGTCTCCACTTCTCCAGAGCCAATTTGATGGCCAGTAGCTCCTGATCCCCAACAGAGTAAATGCGCTCTGCAGAAGAAAAAAGTCTCGAGTAGTAGCCACATACTACTGCCTTTCCTTTGGGGCTCCTCTGGAACAGAAGTGCGCCTGCACCAACATAAGAGGCGTCCACCTCCAAAGAAAACTGTATATATACGTCAGGATGATAGAGGATAGAGGCAGAAGTAAAGGCTTTTTTTAGACAAAAAATGTGGACTCTGCCTCTGGGGTCCACACCTTGGCGTTCACACCGTTCTTGGTAAGGGTGGAAATAGGAGATGTCAGTGATGAGACGTTTGGGATAAACTGCCGGTAGAAATTGGCAAATCCCAGGAAACGCTGTATGGATCTCAGACCTTGAGGACGTGGCCACTCCAGGACAGCTCTCACTTTCTCAGGATCCATCTTGAGACCTTGATCCGATATGATGTAGCCCAGGAAGGGCAGAGAACTCCTCTCAAAGACGCACTTCTCCAGCTTGGCGTATAAATGATTCTCCCTTAATCGTAGTAGAACTTGACGGACATGCCTCCGATGAGTCGTCGGATCTGGGGAGAAAATCAATATATCATCGAGATAAACAACAACACAGATATAGAGGAGATCTCGGAAGATATCATTAACGAGTTCCTGAAACACTGCAGGAGCGTTACACAGTCCGAAGGGCATCACTACGTTTTCGTAGTGCCCGTCACGGGTGTTAAATGCTGTCTTCCATTCGTCACCCTGGCGGACCGGAGCGGCAGTGAGATGGGGACCAGCGCTCACAGATCCATGGCTGTGGGCGTCAGGAGGAGAGTGGAACCGACGGCCCGCGGCCATAGATGCTACATGTGAGTAAACTCGCTAATATACATTCCCGTCCCCCTTGGTGCTGTTTCTGAGATTTTCATAGATTTTTATAGCGCTGATGAGGAACCGGAAGTCTAGTTGTACAGTCTTCTTTGGTGACGACACGACTCTTCGTCATGTGATCGGCCCCGCTGTACTCTATGTACTTGGTGTACTACTGCTCCTGCAGTATACGGAGCACAGCGCCGCTCTCTGAGAGGTTCCTCTGAGAGGTTCCTGTTTTTCTCCTTTGCTTTATCCAATGCTAAAAACTAATAATGATTTTTTTTTTTTTGAAATGCAAGCCCCTCAGTTGGAGTCACTGGGACCCAACACTAGAATTTCATCTGATTTGACAGATTATGGCACAATTTTCTATGGGGAACTTATGGTGGTTATTTTGATATTCCCATACTGTTTTTTGACACAGACCACCTACCTAAACATTGCTACAGACAAATCCACCTCTTCATGGTAAAGGTATTCTCTAATGTCAGTGCTGTCTTACAGCAGGATAATGCCCCCGCCACACTGCAAAAATTGTTCAGGACTGATGTGAGGAACATGACAAAGACTTCAAGGTGTTGACCTGGCCTCCATATTCTTAATTCAATCGATCATCTGTGAGATGTGCTGGAAAAACAAATCCAATCCATGGAGACACCTACTCACAATTTACAGGACTTAACCCCTTAATGACGAAGCCTAGGTTGGGCCTTAAGGCTCAGAGCCTATTTGTCTAATCTGACATTATCTAAGGGGAGACATTTCCTCAGCCTGTTGCAGGAAAATTTTATGGGCCAGTTTGTGGAAGACCCAACTAGAGGTGAAGCTCTGTTGGATCTGGTCATTTCTAATAATGCAGAGCTTGTTGGGAACGTCAATGTTCGTGAAAACCTCGGTAACAGTGATCACAATATAGTTACATTTTACCTATACTGTAAAAAACAAACACAGGCTGGGAGGGCAAAAACATTTAATTTTAAGAAAGCCAATTTCCCCAGGATGAAGGCGGCAATTCAGGACATAGACTGCGAAGAACTAATGTAAAATAATGGGACAAATGATAAATGGGAGTGTAATGACAGGGGGGTAGGGAAACAGACAGTGAGCCCTAATCTACCCACCACTCAGTCCCTGCCTACTTGCAATGACCCGCCCTAGGCAACGGGGTACAACTGGGCGCCGGTCCCTACGCTCAGTAGGTGCACGACAGACAAACGGACAAGGGGACACAAGCAAAGGGAAATGGGGCAGTTGCCCACGGCAACACCGTGAGCAACAAGAGAGGTGAGCGAGCCGAGTCAAACCAGGAATGTACGAGGTACCAAACGCAGAGCAGGAGAGTAGTCAGAAAGCCGGGGTCAGTATGAAGCAAGGTCAAATAGCTAGGAGCTGCAGCAAGGCCAGGAAACCACACGAGAAGAATCACAAGCAAAGGAGGAACAGGAAAGGCAGGTATAAATAGACAGAGGGCGGAACTAGCTCCGTCTGGCCAGGCTGCGATAGGCTCTCCCACTCCTAAGCCTGCCATCCTGAGTGGTGGAAGATGGAGTCAGTCTCAGAGACATAGAACCAGGTGCAGACTGATTACCCATGGGCGTATACACAGAAGTGCCTGGCAGATCCTTTACAGGGAGATTTTCAAATCTACTTTGGGTTATTATAGTGCAAAATTTATTCCTATAGGTAACAAGTATAAACGACTAAAATTAAATCCCACATGGCTTACACCTTCTGTAAAAGGGGCAATACATGACAAAAAAAGGGCATTTAAAAAATACAAATCTGAGGGTACATCTGAAGCCTTTGTAAAATATAAAGAGCTTAATAAAATCTGTAAAAATGTAATAAAATTAGCAAAAATACAAAATGAAAGGCAGGTGGCCAAGGATAGTAAAACAAATCCCAAAAAATTCTTCAAGTATATAAATGCTAAAAAGCCAAGGTCTGAACATGTAGGACCCCTAGATAGTGGTAATGGGGAGTTGGTCACAGGGGATCAAGAGAAGGCAGAGTTACTAAATGGGTTCTTTAGCTCTGTATATACAACTG
Organism: Rhinoderma darwinii; assembly: GCF_050947455.1. NCBI lineage: Eukaryota > Metazoa > Chordata > Amphibia > Anura > Rhinodermatidae > Rhinoderma > Rhinoderma darwinii. The sequence goes on from NC_134698.1 coordinate 18,428,530, forward strand.
AAGAAAGAGCAGCTGATGTAGCCGGTGCCAGTGCTGTTAATATATCAGTTGATATATTGAATTGGATGAATGTAGATATGGTCCAAGCTAAATTAAATAAAATAAATGTGCACAAGGCCCCGGGACCAGATGGGATACACGCTAGAATTCTTAAAGAGCTTAGTTCAGTTATTTCTGTCCCCCTTTTTATAATATTCAGAGAATCTCTAGTGACTGGAATAGTGCCAACGGACTGGCGCAGGGAAAATGTGGTGCCTATTTTCAAAAAGGGCTCTAGGTCTTCCCCGGGTAATTATAGACCAGTAAGCTTAACATCCATCGTGGGCAAAATGTTTGAGGGGCTATTGAGGGACTATATACAGGATTATGTGACAAAAAATAGTATTATAAGTGACAGCCAGCACGGTTTTACTAAGGACAGAAGTTGTCAAACTAACCTAATCTGTTTTTATGAAGAGGTGAGCAGAAGCCTAGACACAGGGGCTGTTGTGGATTAAGTGTTTTTGGACTTTGCAAAGGCATTTGACACTGTCCCCCATAGACGCCTAATGGGTAAATTAAGGACTATAGGTTTAGAAAATATAGTTTGTAATTGGATTGAGAATTGGCTCAAGGACCGTATCCAGAGAGTTGTGGTCAATGATTCCTACTCTGAATGGTCCCCGGTTATAAGTGGTGTACCCCAGGGTTCAATGCTGGGACCACTATTATTCAACTTATTTATTAATGATATAGAGGATGGGATTAATAGCACTATTTCTATTTTTGCAGATGACACCAAGCTATGTAATATAGTTCAGTCTATGGAAGATGTTCATGAATTGCAAGCGGATTTAAACAAACTAAGTGTTTGGGCATCCACTTGGCAGATGAAGTTTAATGTAGATAAATGTAAAGTTATGCATCTGGGTACGAACAACCTGCATGCATCATATGTCCTAGGGGGAGCTACAATGGGGGAGTCACTTGATGAGAAGGATCTGGGTGTACTTGTAAATCATAAACTAAATAACAGCATGCAGTGTCAATCAGCTGCTTCAAAGGCCAGCAGGATATTGTCGTGTATTAAAAGAGGCATGGACTCGCGGGACAGGGATGTAATATTGCCACTTTACAAAGCATTAGTGAGGCCTCATCTAGAATATGCAGTTCAGTTCTGGGCTCCAGTTCATAGAAAGGATGCCCTGGAGTTGGAAAAAATACAAAGAAGAGCAACGAAGCTAATTAGGGGCATGGAGAATTTAAGTTATGAGGAAAGATTAAAAGAATTAAACCTATTTAGCCTTGAAAAAAGACGACTAAGGGGGGACATGATTAATTTATATAAATATATTAATGGCACATACAAAAAATATGGTGAAATCCTGTTCCATGTAAAACCCCCTCAAAAAACAAGGGGACACTCCCTCTGTCTGGAGAAAAAAAGGTTCAACCTGCAGAGGTGACAAGCCTTCTTTACTGTGAGAACTGTGAATCTATGTAATAGCCTACCGCAGGAGCTGGTCACTGCAGGGATAGTAGATGGCTTTAAAAAAGGGTTAGATAATTTCCTAGAACAAAAAAGTATTAGCTCCTATGTGTAGAAATTTTTTCCTTCCCTTTTCCCGAACCTTGGTTGAACTTGATGGACATGTGTCTTTTTTCAGCCGTACTAACTATGTAACTATGTAACTATGACATGTGTCACTTTATGTGGTAATAACTTTGGAATGCCTTTATTTATCCAAGTGATTCTGAGGGTATTATAAAGAAAAACAGATGTGGTTATTACAAACCATACCTAAAGAACCCAAAATTGCAATATAATATAGCACGGTGCCATTCCTGATATAAATTAATAAAAAAAGAAAAAAAGAAAAAGTTTCAGAAATATAACTAAGCACTCTTGGGCTCAATAAAAGTAAATAATTATTTTATTTTTTGAATCCAGACAATACCGGAAAAGATAAATTTATACATTCACCAAAATACAATTTAAAAAGAGAATTCTCCTGGCCAGGAAAAAGAACATACGAATAATCTTCAAAACATTAGTAATATTGCCTGATGGTTATATAGTATATTATATGTGTACTACACAATTATACAAAAAGATTTCCAAGTGGAAAGCCGCTGGACTGTGTTCACACCTGCGGTTTCCAAACATTTATGTAATTTGTATCACAATATTGCTAAAGGACCTGTCTGGGGTAGCTGTAAATAATATGAAAGTATTCCAAATGGAAAACCGCTGGACTGTGTTCACACCTGCGTTTTCCAAGCATATATATAATATATATCACAATATTACCAAAGGACCTGTTTGAGGTAGCTGTTAATAATATAACATACAATGAACCTTCAAAGCGTAAGTGATATTGCCAGATGGATATATAGCATGATGTATATGTATTACACGATTTTACAACAGGATTTCCAAATGGAAAACCGCTGGACTGTGTTCACACCTGCGGTTTCCAAACATATATGTAATTTGTATCACAATGTTACCCAAGGAACTACTTTAGGTAGCTGTTAATAATTGTAATTTGTATAACCATATTGCCAGAGGACCTATTTGAGGTAACTGTTAATAATATAACATATGATAAACCTTCAAAAGATAAATAAATTTGTCAGATGGATATATAGCATGATGTATGTGTGTTACACAATTTTACAAGAAGATTTCCAAATGGCAAACCGCTAGACTGTATTCACACCTGCGGTTTCCAAACATATATGTAATTTGTATCACAATATTGCAAAATAACCCCATTCGAAGTGACTGTTAATGCTATTAATAATGAGATTTTTTCATGCATATATAATATGATAACTCTCAAAAATAGAAGAATAGCCTCACGATTTGAAGGAATGTGGTTATGAACGTGCTTTTTTCTCTCTCATCAAGTAGATAAATAATTCCAATTCAAAACTGATGATAATAGGAAGTCTTTTCACAGACCCTTAGGTCAATGTATAGCCTACAGGCAATTGAATTTTGGAGTAGAGTATGAGCTTGGATGGGTTTTTACCTTCATCTCCGAAACCAAATAAGTGCCGGGGAGACCATGCAGGGAGAATATTAACTCCGATGTAAAGGATAGATCTCCTCAAGAGGAAAGTTCGCCTGTGTGGCCACACATTTAATTACAAAGCATCCTCATCTCCACCATTACTTCCCTTGGCGCCTTCCTCTATAGATCCATACTGGCAAAAGCCGCTGTATTCACTGAGATAGGGGCCCAGCAAGGCAGGATCGCACACTGAAATTTCAGGTGAATTAACCAGGCACTCCAGGAGGACCGGACCAGACAGGATCACACGCCGGCAACCAGGTAGGTAATTGTTCCAACGTATGTTCCTTTCCACAGAGCTCTTCAAAACTGGACAGGTATTCTCTGGGCAGGGTTAGGACGTCACTACCCGCCCCATTGATTAGGACAGCTGACGCGTTTCATCCCTGAACGGGATTTCTTCAGAGCAGTTTGACGATTACTGCCAAACACACCATATATATATAGTGTCCCAAATTCATTCATTGGTTCCATAATCAAGAACATAATGTTTCACACAAAGACATTATGGATATTATATATTTAACTCTTGCATGAGATGCCGCCATGAAATATATCTCTCAATTTTAATAGCAGGCTAAAATATTTTTATGTTCAAACAAACAATTAGAATATCCAGAAAGTCAAATTCATAGAAATATTCAGTATTTATCCGGAGGAGGGTAATCAGTGATGTGTCTCAACTTGGTCGAAATAAGACCAATTGTTAAATTTTATATAGCGATACCATTGATACCTAGATTTGATTAGTAAAATAAATTCTTCCGTTAATACGGTTAACTATTACTATCTAGACTTTATGATAGATTTATGGAGGAACGAAGTTTTTCTTCAATAGGGGAACCCCCCTTAGATTATTTTAACATAAAATGAAATCTATTTAATTCTTTTAACATATTTATATATAGAATATATTCACTCATACACATAAGCATATGAAATACAGATAATACCTTAGGGGAGGCAGGGACGGAGAACCACTACCTATTAAGGCATCAGGACCCGGGTCCCCACCACCCCCAAAGCAGAATCATAATCAGTTAATTTAACTACTGGATTACATCATATTTCGCATATGCGTATAAAAGACTCTGGTGAATAATAGGGGCCATCATGAAATTCCAAGCGAAGGCACGAATGAGGATCCAGTGTCAATAAAACAGCAGATCCCCAATTCCCACTCATTTGATATTATTAATCCAATTGATTGATCATTCTATGTTGGAAATAAAGTAACTCATAATCATACCACTAAAACAAATTATAATTAAATGAAAAAATTATTATATGATATCCAGATAGAAGGCAAATTAGGATTTAACTATCAGGTTTCCAAAATTAAAACCAGAAAGTGTGTATATTTAAATCCAAATTTTACACAACCAATTTTCCTAGATCATTCTCCAGGGATAACATAAAATAAGGGGGGGGTCCCTTTCTTTAATCTAATATTCATGTATCAGAGATTGTTTGTATCCAACACCAGCTAACTCCAAAATACCGAGAATTGAGGGAAATACAGGACAGTCTCTCAAACCCCAACCATTCAAAGAAACATATTAAATTTAATTTCATTATTCAATCCCCTGGGATTCAAAGTTCTTAATGTATAGATCCACATAGTTTCCTTCTGGAGGAGTATTCGATTGAGATCACCTCCCCTTCTATCTTGAAAAAGTTGGTAAATCCCCATAAATTTTAAGCCAGTTGGTGATTGGGCATGGTATGTTTTGAAATGTGCGGCTAGAGGATTAATCATTTCACCCTTAACGATATCTCTAATATGTTCACTAATGCGAACATGTAATTCTCGTTTCGTTTTCCCTATATATTGTTTCCCACATGGGCAGATAATGGAGTAAACAACCATGGTTGAGCGACAGTTGATGAAATTATAGACTTTAAATTCCTTTTTATGTTCACTATCCAGAAAAGTGTCTGATTTTAAAACGTACTTACAGCATTTACAAGAGCCACACATAAACATTCCTTTTGGACGTTTCTGTAGCCATTTCTCATTATTTGGGGTCCTTCTCTTAAACTCAGAACTCACCAATAAATTCCTCAAAGTAGGGGCCTTTCTTGGGACCATGCTCGGTACATTCCCCACTATTGAATTGATTCTTTTATCCAAGGTTAAATGTGGCCAGTTTTTAATCATCAGATTCCGAAGTATGTTCCAATGGGACCCATACCTTGAAATGAATCTGACTCTATTATCACTGTTATCTTTTTTACCTCTTTTAAGAATTTCCTCTCTATTCTGCCTAGATGCTCTATTGTATCCTTTCTTGATCATCTTCTTGGGGTAACCCCTATCTTCAAAGCGAGATGATAAGTCTTGTGCTTCGCTTTTAAAGTCCCTGAAATCTGTACAATTACGGCGAATTCGAAGAAATTCGCTTATCGGGATCCCCTTAATTTGAGATGGAAAGTGATGGCTACTTGCTGCCAAAAGAGTATTACCAGATGTTGGTTTCCGGTATGTAGTCGTTTTTAATTTATTTCCTTCCCTATGAATATTAAGATCTAAAAAGCTAATATGATCTTTACTATGAGAAAAGGTCAAAAGGATATTTAGTTCATTTGAGTTTAAATCCCCAATAAAACTTTCAAGTAAGTCCAACGGTCCCTTCCAACACAAAAGGACATCGTCCATGTATCTGAGCCAAACGGATGCGCATTTTCTGAAGAGAGGATGAGGGTATACTATAAACTCTTCCCACCAGCCCAAGTGCAAACAGGCATACGATGGTGCACAAGAGGATCCCATGGCCGTTCCACGAATCTGACGGTAGAATTTACCATCAAAAGAGAAGCAGTTATAATTCAAAACGAATTCCAACATTTCAATAATAAATTCATTTTGATGGGCCCAGTCTCCCCCTCTCCTCTCCAGAAAATGCGCAGCCGCCTTAAGGCCAACATCATGTGGGATGGAGGTATACAAAGACTCCACATCCAATCCCACCAGGATAAAGTCTTCCTCAAAATTCAAATTATCAATTTTATTTAGAAGATCCCCTGTGTCTAATACAAAGGATGGAAGTGTACGGACAAAAGGTTTCAATTTTTCGTCTATGTATTTACCAAGATGATCTGTTGGGCCATCACACCCTGAAATAATGGGTCTACCTGGGGGTGTGTTCCTATTTTTATGCACCTTAGGAAGTACATATATCGTGGGCATACGAGGTTCTCTTACCTCTAAAAATTGAAACTCATTTTTGTTAATCAAGCCCTCATCCAATGCAAAAGTTAATTTTCTATTTAAAGTTCCCATTATGTTATCCAGTGGGTTATCCTTCAAAAGGGAATATGTGTCCGTTTCCAATTGTCTTTTAATCTCACCGACATAGTCATCCTCTCTGAGGAGGACAACATTCCCACCCTTATCACTGGGCTTAATTACAATATTCTCAATATTTTGTAATTCTTTTAGGGCTTTTCGTTCCCTTTCAGTTAAGTTGTCCTCACACAGAAAGGAGGACCAGTCGATGACACTTATATCTCTAAGCATGGCCTCCAAAAATGCATGTGTGTATCTGTTAGAATGTATGCTTGGCATAGTACTACTTTTTTTCCGCAGGGCCGTATACTCTGGGATAATATCCGTAAAGTTCTCTCCAGGAGTGTCTATATTCTCCAATAGGTTACCTTCCCTCCATAATTCATTTAGATCTGCTAGAGTATTTAGATCAGACATTTCCAGATTAGGGATCATTCCAAATTCCATTATTTCTCTCTGTGACTCAGACATCACATTCTCATTTTGGGTATTCCTCTCATTTTTTTCCCCATGCCAGAGTCTCAAGAGAATTTTTCTAAGAAAGAGGTGAAGATCTTTACATATTTCAAATTCCTTTCCAGGGGTAACTGGTGAGAAACCCAATCCACGGTTTAATAGGGATATATGATGTATTGATAGAGGGAAATCGGTTAGATTGATTATATTATTCAAATTATTATCTATCTTCCCCTGCGTTGTCTTGTATTGGGTCCTCCTTTTTTCTCTACTATTCTTTCCTCTCCGAATTTCCCTCTGTTTCGGTCCCCTAAAAAAGACACCTTGGATTGTGATTCCTCAATTCTAATGTGTTTCCCCATTTCATTATCACTAGATGGGTCACTTGTAGTTTCCCCATCTGTTGACATGAAAGTATTCCTTCTCATCCGTACCCTATTCCTATTCTGTCTTTCTCTGTTTTTTATTGTAAAGGAGAAAATTTGTTTCTGTTCAAAATCAAAAGTATCCCTTTGAAATTTTCTCCTTTTTCGTACTGATATTTCACGAAGTTCCACTTCTACCTCTTTCTTCAGACTATTATTTAATTTTTCAAATTCCTGATCCTTACAAAATATATCCAATTTTTTAACACTCTCCTCAATTTCCACATTGAGCGAACTAAGCATATTTTTCTCCTCTTCTATTAGTAAGTCCATCAAATTCATTGAGTGTCTCAGACACTCATCATCCCATTTTTCCAAAAATACTTCGCTCTTAAAATGTGATGCGGGTGTTGTACGTCTACGTAATCCTCTTGGGACAATTTTAGACAGCTTATATGCCTCTAAACTCTGAATATCCCACTTGCGTCTCAGATGGCTCAAAATAAGTCTCCGATGATTTTTAAATAGACCATATATATCTCCTCCAATATCCTCTGCACTTCTATTCCTTTCACAATTCAAAAGTGCAGCAATCTGTGCATCAACCTCCAAATCTAGACAATAAGCCATAATCGAGACACACCACTGATACCCTCACAGTTCAAGAAAGAAAATACTTTCCCCTTTGAAAGGTATATAAACAAAAACAGGAAGGAAAAACACCCTCCAAAAATTAATTATAAAGAAAAACAGATGTGGTTATTACAAACCATACCTAAAGAACCCAAAATTGCAATATAATATAGCACGGTGCCATTCCTGATATAAATTAATAAAAAAAGAAAAAAAGAAAAAGTTTCAGAAATATAACTAAGCACTCTTGGGCTCAATAAAAGTAAATAATTATTTTATTTTTTGAATCCAGACAATACCGGAAAAGATAAATTTATACATTCACCAAAATACAATTTAAAAAGAGAATTCTCCTGGCCAGGAAAAAGAACATACGAATAATCTTCAAAACATTAGTAATATTGCCTGATGGTTATATAGTATATTATATGTGTACTACACAATTATACAAAAAGATTTCCAAGTGGAAAGCCGCTGGACTGTGTTCACACCTGCGGTTTCCAAACATTTATGTAATTTGTATCACAATATTGCTAAAGGACCTGTCTGGGGTAGCTGTAAATAATATGAAAGTATTCCAAATGGAAAACCGCTGGACTGTGTTCACACCTGCGTTTTCCAAGCATATATATAATATATATCACAATATTACCAAAGGACCTGTTTGAGGTAGCTGTTAATAATATAACATACAATGAACCTTCAAAGCGTAAGTGATATTGCCAGATGGATATATAGCATGATGTATATGTATTACACGATTTTACAACAGGATTTCCAAATGGAAAACCGCTGGACTGTGTTCACACCTGCGGTTTCCAAACATATATGTAATTTGTATCACAATGTTACCCAAGGAACTACTTTAGGTAGCTGTTAATAATTGTAATTTGTATAACCATATTGCCAGAGGACCTATTTGAGGTAACTGTTAATAATATAACATATGATAAACCTTCAAAAGATAAATAAATTTGTCAGATGGATATATAGCATGATGTATGTGTGTTACACAATTTTACAAGAAGATTTCCAAATGGCAAACCGCTAGACTGTATTCACACCTGCGGTTTCCAAACATATATGTAATTTGTATCACAATATTGCAAAATAACCCCATTCGAAGTGACTGTTAATGCTATTAATAATGAGATTTTTTCATGCATATATAATATGATAACTCTCAAAAATAGAAGAATAGCCTCACGATTTGAAGGAATGTGGTTATGAACGTGCTTTTTTCTCTCTCATCAAGTAGATAAATAATTCCAATTCAAAACTGATGATAATAGGAAGTCTTTTCACAGACCCTTAGGTCAATGTATAGCCTACAGGCAATTGAATTTTGGAGTAGAGTATGAGCTTGGATGGGTTTTTACCTTCATCTCCGAAACCAAATAAGTGCCGGGGAGACCATGCAGGGAGAATATTAACTCCGATGTAAAGGATAGATCTCCTCAAGAGGAAAGTTCGCCTGTGTGGCCACACATTTAATTACAAAGCATCCTCATCTCCACCATTACTTCCCTTGGCGCCTTCCTCTATAGATCCATACTGGCAAAAGCCGCTGTATTCACTGAGATAGGGGCCCAGCAAGGCAGGATCGCACACTGAAATTTCAGGTGAATTAACCAGGCACTCCAGGAGGACCGGACCAGACAGGATCACACGCCGGCAACCAGGTAGGTAATTGTTCCAACGTATGTTCCTTTCCACAGAGCTCTTCAAAACTGGACAGGTATTCTCTGGGCAGGGTTAGGACGTCACTACCCGCCCCATTGATTAGGACAGCTGACGCGTTTCATCCCTGAACGGGATTTCTTCAGAGCAGTTTGACGATTACTGCCAAACACACCATATATATATAGTGTCCCAAATTCATTCATTGGTTCCATAATCAAGAACATAATGTTTCACACAAAGACATTATGGATATTATATATTTAACTCTTGCATGAGATGCCGCCATGAAATATATCTCTCAATTTTAATAGCAGGCTAAAATATTTTTATGTTCAAACAAACAATTAGAATATCCAGAAAGTCAAATTCATAGAAATATTCAGTATTTATCCGGAGGAGGGTAATCAGTGATGTGTCTCAACTTGGTCGAAATAAGACCAATTGTTAAATTTTATATAGCGATACCATTGATACCTAGATTTGATTAGTAAAATAAATTCTTCCGTTAATACGGTTAACTATTACTATCTAGACTTTATGATAGATTTATGGAGGAACGAAGTTTTTCTTCAATAGGGGAACCCCCCTTAGATTATTTTAACATAAAATGAAATCTATTTAATTCTTTTAACATATTTATATATAGAATATATTCACTCATACACATAAGCATATGAAATACAGATAATACCTTAGGGGAGGCAGGGACGGAGAACCACTACCTATTAAGGCATCAGGACCCGGGTCCCCACCACCCCCAAAGCAGAATCATAATCAGTTAATTTAACTACTGGATTACATCATATTTCGCATATGCGTATAAAAGACTCTGGTGAATAATAGGGGCCATCATGAAATTCCAAGCGAAGGCACGAATGAGGATCCAGTGTCAATAAAACAGCAGATCCCCAATTCCCACTCATTTGATATTATTAATCCAATTGATTGATCATTCTATGTTGGAAATAAAGTAACTCATAATCATACCACTAAAACAAATTATAATTAAATGAAAAAATTATTATATGATATCCAGATAGAAGGCAAATTAGGATTTAACTATCAGGTTTCCAAAATTAAAACCAGAAAGTGTGTATATTTAAATCCAAATTTTACACAACCAATTTTCCTAGATCATTCTCCAGGGATAACATAAAATAAGGGGGGGGGTCCCTTTCTTTAATCTAATATTCATGTATCAGAGATTGTTTGTATCCAACACCAGCTAACTCCAAAATACAGAGAATTGAGGGAAATACAGGACAGTCTCTCAAACCCCAACCATTCAAAGAAACATATTAAATTTAATTTCATTATTCAATCCCCTGGGATTCAAAGTTCTTAATGTATAGATCCACATAGTTTCCTTCTGGAGGAGTATTCGATTGAGATCACCTCCCCTTCTATCTTGAAAAAGTTGGTAAATCCCCATAAATTTTAAGCCAGTTGGTGATTGGGCATGGTATGTTTTGAAATGTGCGGCTAGAGGATTAATCATTTCACCCTTAACGATATCTCTAATATGTTCACTAATGCGAACATGTAATTCTCGTTTCGTTTTCCCTATATATTGTTTCCCACATGGGCAGATAATGGAGTAAACAACCATGGTTGAGCGACAGTTGATGAAATTATAGACTTTAAATTCCTTTTTATGTTCACTATCCAGAAAAGTGTCTGATTTTAAAACGTACTTACAGCATTTACAAGAGCCACACATAAACATTCCTTTTGGACGTTTCTGTAGCCATTTCTCATTATTTGGGGTCCTTCTCTTAAACTCAGAACTCACCAATAAATTCCTCAAAGTAGGGGCCTTTCTTGGGACCATGCTCGGTACATTCCCCACTATTGAATTGATTCTTTTATCCAAGGTTAAATGTGGCCAGTTTTTAATCATCAGATTCCGAAGTATGTTCCAATGGGACCCATACCTTGAAATGAATCTGACTCTATTATCACTGTTATCTTTTTTACCTCTTTTAAGAATTTCCTCTCTATTCTGCCTAGATGCTCTATTGTATCCTTTCTTGATCATCTTCTTGGGGTAACCCCTATCTTCAAAGCGAGATGATAAGTCTTGTGCTTCGCTTTTAAAGTCCCTGAAATCTGTACAATTACGGCGAATTCGAAGAAATTCGCTTATCGGGATCCCCTTAATTTGAGATGGAAAGTGATGGCTACTTGCTGCCAAAAGAGTATTACCAGATGTTGGTTTCCGGTATGTAGTCGTTTTTAATTTATTTCCTTCCCTATGAATATTAAGATCTAAAAAGCTAATATGATCTTTACTATGAGAAAAGGTCAAAAGGATATTTAGTTCATTTGAGTTTAAATCCCCAATAAAACTTTCAAGTAAGTCCAACGGTCCCTTCCAACACAAAAGGACATCGTCCATGTATCTGAGCCAAACGGATGCGCATTTTCTGAAGAGAGGATGAGGGTATACTATAAACTCTTCCCACCAGCCCAAGTGCAAACAGGCATACGATGGTGCACAAGAGGATCCCATGGCCGTTCCACGAATCTGACGGTAGAATTTACCATCAAAAGAGAAGCAGTTATAATTCAAAACGAATTCCAACATTTCAATAATAAATTCATTTTGATGGGCCCAGTCTCCCCCTCTCCTCTCCAGAAAATGCGCAGCCGCCTTAAGGCCAACATCATGTGGGATGGAGGTATACAAAGACTCCACATCCAATCCCACCAGGATAAAGTCTTCCTCAAAATTCAAATTATCAATTTTATTTAGAAGATCCCCTGTGTCTAATACAAAGGATGGAAGTGTACGGACAAAAGGTTTCAATTTTTCGTCTATGTATTTACCAAGATGATCTGTTGGGCCATCACACCCTGAAATAATGGGTCTACCTGGGGGTGTGTTCCTATTTTTATGCACCTTAGGAAGTACATATATCGTGGGCATACGAGGTTCTCTTACCTCTAAAAATTGAAACTCATTTTTGTTAATCAAGCCCTCATCCAATGCAAAAGTTAATTTTCTATTTAAAGTTCCCATTATGTTATCCAGTGGGTTATCCTTCAAAAGGGAATATGTGTCCGTTTCCAATTGTCTTTTAATCTCACCGACATAGTCATCCTCTCTGAGGAGGACAACATTCCCACCCTTATCACTGGGCTTAATTACAATATTCTCAATATTTTGTAATTCTTTTAGGGCTTTTCGTTCCCTTTCAGTTAAGTTGTCCTCACACAGAAAGGAGGACCAGTCGATGACACTTATATCTCTAAGCATGGCCTCCAAAAATGCATGTGTGTATCTGTTAGAATGTATGCTTGGCATAGTACTACTTTTTTTCCGCAGGCCCGTATACTCTGGGATAATATCCGTAAAGTTCTCTCCAGGAGTGTCTATATTCTCCAATAGGTTACCTTCCCTCCATAATTCATTTAGATCTGCTAGAGTATTTAGATCAGACATTTCCAGATTAGGGATCATTCCAAATTCCATTATTTCTCTCTGTGACTCAGACATCACATTCTCATTTTGGGTATTCCTCTCATTTTTTTCCCCATGCCAGAGTCTCAAGAGAATTTTTCTAAGAAAGAGGTGAAGATCTTTACATATTTCAAATTCCTTTCCAGGGGTAACTGGTGAGAAACCCAATCCACGGTTTAATAGGGATATATGATGTATTGATAGAGGGAAATCGGTTAGATTGATTATATTATTCAAATTATTATCTATCTTCCCCTGCGTTGTCTTGTATTGGGTCCTCCTTTTTTCTCTACTATTCTTTCCTCTCCGAATTTCCCTCTGTTTCGGTCCCCTAAAAAAGAAACCTTGGATTGTGATTCCTCAATTCTAATGTGTTTCCCCATTTCATTATCACTAGATGGGTCACTTGTAGTTTCCCCATCTGTTGACATGAAAGTATTCCTTCTCATCCGTACCCTATTCCTATTCTGTCTTTCTCTGTTTTTTATTGTAAAGGAGAAAATTTGTTTCTGTTCAAAATCAAAAGTATCCCTTTGAAATTTTCTCCTTTTTCGTACTGATATTTCACGAAGTTCCACTTCTACCTCTTTCTTCAGACTATTATTTAATTTTTCAAATTCCTGATCCTTACAAAATATATCCAATTTTTTAACACTCTCCTCAATTTCCACATTGAGCGAACTAAGCATATTTTTCTCCTCTTCTATTAGTAAGTCCATCAAATTCATTGAGTGTCTCAGACACTCATCATCCCATTTTTCCAAAAATACTTCGCTCTTAAAATGTGATGCGGGTGTTGTACGTCTGGATAGTGAACATAAAAAGGAATTTAAAGTCTATAATTTCATCAACTGTCGCTCAACCATGGTTGTTTACTCCATTATCTGCCCATGTGGGAAACAATATATAGGGAAAACGAAACGAGAATTACATGTTCGCATTAGTGAACATATTAGAGATATCGTTAAGGGTGAAATGATTAATCCTCTAGCCGCACATTTCAAAACATACCATGCCCAATCACCAACTGGCTTAAAATTTATGGGGATTTACCAACTTTTTCAAGATAGAAGGGGAGGTGATCTCAATCGAATACTCCTCCAGAAGGAAACTATGTGGATCTATACATTAAGAACTTTGAATCCCAGGGGATTGAATAATGAAATTAAATTTAATATGTTTCTTTGAATGGTTGGGGTTTGAGAGACTGTCCTGTATTTCCCTCAATTCTCGGTATTTTGGAGTTAGCTGGTGTTGGATACAAACAATCTCTGATACATGAATATTAGATTAAAGAAAGGGACCCCCCCCTTATTTTATGTTATCCCTGGAGAATGATCTAGGAAAATTGGTTGTGTAAAATTTGGATTTAAATATACACACTTTCTGGTTTTAATTTTGGAAACCTGATAGTTAAATCCTAATTTGCCTTCTATCTGGATATCATATAATAATTTTTTCATTTAATTATAATTTGTTTTAGTGGTATGATTATGAGTTACTTTATTTCCAACATAGAATGATCAATCAATTGGATTAATAATATCAAATGAGTGGGAATTGGGGATCTGCTGTTTTATTGACACTGGATCCTCATTCGTGCCTTCGCTTGGAATTTCATGATGGCCCCTATTATTCACCAGAGTCTTTTATACGCATATGCGAAATATGATGTAATCCAGTAGTTAAATTAACTGATTATGATTCTGCTTTGGGGGTGGTGGGGACCCGGGTCCTGATGCCTTAATAGGTAGTGGTTCTCCGTCCCTGCCTCCCCTAAGGTATTATCTGTATTTCATATGCTTATGTGTATGAGTGAATATATTCTATATATAAATATGTTAAAAGAATTAAATAGATTTCATCTTATGTTAAAATAATCTAAGGGGGGTTCCCCTATTGAAGAAAAACTTCGTTCCTCCATAAATCTATCATAAAGTCTAGATAGTAATAGTTAACCGTATTAACGGAAGAATTTATTTTACTAATCAAATCTAGGTATCAATGGTATCGCTATATAAAATTTAACAATTGGTCTTATTTCGACCAAGTTGAGACACATCACTGATTACCCTCCTCCGGATAAATACTGAATATTTCTATGAATTTGACTTTCTGGATATTCTAATTGTTTGTTTGAACATAAAAATATTTTAGTCTGCTATTAAAATTGAGAGATATATTTCATGGCGGCATCTCATGCAAGAGTTAAATATATAATATCCATAATGTCTTTGTGTGAAACATTATGTTCTTGATTATGGAACCAATGAATGAATTTGGGACACTATATATATATGGTGTGTTTGGCAGTAATCGTCAAACTGCTCTGAAGAAATCCCGTTCAGGGATGAAACGCGTCAGCTGTCCTAATCAATGGGGCGGGTAGTGACGTCCTAACCCTGCCCAGAGAATACCTGTCCAGTTTTGAAGAGCTCTGTGGAAAGGAACATACGTTGGAACAATTACCTACCTGGTTGCCGGCGTGTGATCCTGTCTGGTCCGGTCCTCCTGGAGTGCCTGGTTAATTCACCTGAAATTTCAGTGTGCGATCCTGCCTTGCTGGGCCCCTATCTCAGTGAATACAGCGGCTTTTGCCAGTATGGATCTATAGAGGAAGGCGCCAAGGGAAGTAATGGTGGAGATGAGGATGCTTTGTAATTAAATGTGTGGCCACACAGGCGAACTTTCCTCTTGAGGAGATCTATCCTTTACATCGGAGTTAATATTCTCCCTGCATGGTCTCCCCGGCACTTATTTGGTTTCGGAGATGAAGGTAAAAACCCATCCAAGCTCATACTCTACTCCAAAATTCAATTGCCTGTAGGCTATACATTGACCTAAGGGTCTGTGAAAAGACTTCCTATTATCATCAGTTTTGAATTGGAATTATTTATCTACTTGATGAGAGAGAAAAAAGCACGTTCATAACCACATTCCTTCAAATCGTGAGGCTATTCTTCTATTTTTGAGAGTTATCATATTATATATGCATGAAAAAATCTCATTATTAATAGCATTAACAGTCACTTCGAATGGGGTTATTTTGCAATATTGTGATACAAATTACATATATGTTTGGAAACCGCAGGTGTGAATACAGTCTAGCGGTTTGCCATTTGGAAATCTTCTTGTAAAATTGTGTAACACACATACATCATGCTATATATCCATCTGACAAATTTATTTATCTTTTGAAGGTTTATCATATGTTATATTATTAACAGTTACCTCAAATAGGTCCTCTGGCAATATGGTTATACAAATTACAATTATTAACAGCTACCTAAAGTAGTTCCTTGGGTAACATTGTGATACAAATTACATATATGTTTGGAAACCGCAGGTGTGAACACAGTCCAGCGGTTTTCCATTTGGAAATCCTGTTGTAAAATCGTGTAATACATATACATCATGCTATATATCCATCTGGCAATATCACTTACGCTTTGAAGGTTCATTGTATGTTATATTATTAACAGCTACCTCAAACAGGTCCTTTGGTAATATTGTGATATATATTATATATATGCTTGGAAAACGCAGGTGTGAACACAGTCCAGCGGTTTTCCATTTGGAATACTTTCATATTATTTACAGCTACCCCAGACAGGTCCTTTAGCAATATTGTGATACAAATTACATAAATGTTTGGAAACCGCAGGTGTGAACACAGTCCAGCGGCTTTCCACTTGGAAATCTTTTTGTATAATTGTGTAGTACACATATAATATACTATATAACCATCAGGCAATATTACTAATGTTTTGAAGATTATTCGTATGTTCTTTTTCCTGGCCAGGAGAATTCTCTTTTTAAATTGTATTTTGGTGAATGTATAAATTTATCTTTTCCGGTATTGTCTGGATTCAAAAAATAAAATAATTATTTACTTTTATTGAGCCCAAGAGTGCTTAGTTATATTTCTGAAACTTTTTCTTTTTTTCTTTTTTTATTAATTTATATCAGGAATGGCACCGTGCTATATTATATTGCAATTTTGGGTTCTTTAGGTATGGTTTGTAATAACCACATCTGTTTTTCTTTATAATTAATTTTTGGAGGGTGTTTTTCCTTCCTGTTTTTGTTTATATACCTTTCAAAGGGGAAAGTATTTTCTTTCTTGAACTGTGAGGGTATCAGTGGTGTGTCTCGATTATGGCTTATTGTCTAGATTTGGAGGTTGATGCACAGATTGCTGCACTTTTGAATTGTGAAAGGAATAGAAGTGCAGAGGATATTGGAGGAGATATATATGGTCTATTTAAAAATCATCGGAGACTTATTTTGAGCCATCTGAGACGCAAGTGGGATATTCAGAGTTTAGAGGCATATAAGCTGTCTAAAATTGTCCCAAGAGGATTACGTAGACGTACAACACCCGCATCACATTTTAAGAGCGAAGTATTTTTGGAAAAATGGGATGATGAGTGTCTGAGACACTCAATGAATTTGATGGACTTACTAATAGAAGAGGAGAAAAATATGCTTAGTTCGCTCAATGTGGAAATTGAGGAGAGTGTTAAAAAATTGGATATATTTTGTAAGGATCAGGAATTTGAAAAATTAAATAATAGTCTGAAGAAAGAGGTAGAAGTGGAACTTCGTGAAATATCAGTACGAAAAAGGAGAAAATTTCAAAGGGATACTTTTGATTTTGAACAGAAACAAATTTTCTCCTTTACAATAAAAAACAGAGAAAGACAGAATAGGAATAGGGTACGGATGAGAAGGAATACTTTCATGTCAACAGATGGGGAAACTACAAGTGACCCATCTAGTGATAATGAAATGGGGAAACACATTAGAATTGAGGAATCACAATCCAAGGTTTCTTTTTTAGGGGACCGAAACAGAGGGAAATTCGGAGAGGAAAGAATAGTAGAGAAAAAAGGAGGACCCAATACAAGACAACGCAGGGGAAGATAGATAATAATTTGAATAATATAATCAATCTAACCGATTTCCCTCTATCAATACATCATATATCCCTATTAAACCGTGGATTGGGTTTCTCACCAGTTACCCCTGGAAAGGAATTTGAAATATGTAAAGATCTTCACCTCTTTCTTAGAAAAATTCTCTTGAGACTCTGGCATGGGGAAAAAAATGAGAGGAATACCCAAAATGAGAATGTGATGTCTGAGTCACAGAGAGAAATAATGGAATTTGGAATGATCCCTAATCTGGAAATGTCTGATCTAAATACTCTAGCAGATCTAAATGAATTATGGAGGGAAGGTAACCTATTGGAGAATATAGACACTCCTGGAGAGAACTTTACGGATATTATCCCAGAGTATACGGGCCTGCGGAAAAAAAGTAGTACTATGCCAAGCATACATTCTAACAGATACACACATGCATTTTTGGAGGCCATGCTTAGAGATATAAGTGTCATCGACTGGTCCTCCTTTCTGTGTGAGGACAACTTAACTGAAAGGGAACGAAAAGCCCTAAAAGAATTACAAAATATTGAGAATATTGTAATTAAGCCCAGTGATAAGGGTGGGAATGTTGTCCTCCTCAGAGAGGATGACTATGTCGGTGAGATTAAAAGACAATTGGAAACGGACACATATTCCCTTTTGAAGGATAACCCACTGGATAACATAATGGGAACTTTAAATAGAAAATTAACTTTTGCATTGGATGAGGGCTTGATTAACAAAAATGAGTTTCAATTTTTAGAGGTAAGAGAACCTCGTATGCCCACGATATATGTACTTCCTAAGGTGCATAAAAATAGGAACACACCCCCAGGTAGACCCATTATTTCAGGGTGTGATGGCCCAACAGATCATCTTGGTAAATACATAGACGAAAAATTGAAACCTTTTGTCCGTACACTTCCATCCTTTGTATTAGACACAGGGGATCTTCTAAATAAAATTGATAATTTGAATTTTGAGGAAGACTTTATCCTGGTGGGATTGGATGTGGAGTCTTTGTATACCTCCATCCCACATGATGTTGGCCTTAAGGCGGCTGCGCATTTTCTGGAGAGGAGAGGGGGAGACTGGGCCCATCAAAATGAATTTATTATTGAAATGTTGGAATTCGTTTTGAATTATAACTGCTTCTCTTTTGATGGTAAATTCTACCGTCAGATTCGTGGAACGGCCATGGGATCCTCTTGTGCACCATCGTATGCCTGTTTGCACTTGGGCTGGTGGGAAGAGTTTATAGTATACCCTCATCCTCTCTTCAGAAAATGCGCATCCGTTTGGCTCAGATACATGGACGATGTCCTTTTGTGTTGGAAGGGACCGTTGGACTTACTTGAAAGTTTTATTGGGGATTTAAACTCAAATGAACTAAATATCCTTTTGACCTTTTCTCATAGTAAAGATCATATTAGCTTTTTAGATCTTAATATTCATAGGGAAGGAAATAAATTAAAAACGACTACATACCGGAAACCAACATCTGGTAATACTCTTTTGGCAGCAAGTAGCCATCACTTTCCATCTCAAATTAAGGGGATCCCGATAAGCGAATTTCTTCGAATTCGCCGTAATTGTACAGATTTCAGGGACTTTAAAAGCGAAGCACAAGACTTATCATCTCGCTTTGAAGATAGGGGTTACCCCAAGAAGATGATCAAGAAAGGATACAATAGAGCATCTAGGCAGAATAGAGAGGAAATTCTTAAAAGAGGTAAAAAAGATAACAGTGATAATAGAGTCAGATTCATTTCAAGGTATGGGTCCCATTGGAACATACTTCGGAATCTGATGATTAAAAACTGGCCACATTTAACCTTGGATAAAAGAATCAATTCAATAGTGGGGAATGTACCGAGCATGGTCCCAAGAAAGGCCCCTACTTTGAGGAATTTATTGGTGAGTTCTGAGTTTAAGAGAAGGACCCCAAATAATGAGAAATGGCTACAGAAACGTCCAAAAGGAATGTTTATGTGTGGCTCTTGTAAATGCTGTAAGTACGTTTTAAAATCAGACACTTTTCTGGATAGTGAACATAAAAAGGAATTTAAAGTCTATAATTTCATCAACTGTCGCTCAACCATGGTTGTTTACTCCATTATCTGCCCATGTGGGAAACAATATATAGGGAAAACGAAACGAGAATTACATGTTCGCATTAGTGAACATATTAGAGATATCGTTAAGGGTGAAATGATTAATCCTCTAGCCGCACATTTCAAAACATACCATGCCCAATCACCAACTGGCTTAAAATTTATGGGGATTTACCAACTTTTTCAAGATAGAAGGGGAGGTGATCTCAATCGAATACTCCTCCAGAAGGAAACTATGTGGATCTATACATTAAGAACTTTGAATCCCAGGGGATTGAATAATGAAATTAAATTTAATATGTTTCTTTGAATGGTTGGGGTTTGAGAGACTGTCCTGTATTTCCCTCAATTCTCGGTATTTTGGAGTTAGCTGGTGTTGGATACAAACAATCTCTGATACATGAATATTAGATTAAAGAAAGGGACCCCCCCCCTTATTTTATGTTATCCCTGGAGAATGATCTAGGAAAATTGGTTGTGTAAAATTTGGATTTAAATATACACACTTTCTGGTTTTAATTTTGGAAACCTGATAGTTAAATCCTAATTTGCCTTCTATCTGGATATCATATAATAATTTTTTCATTTAATTATAATTTGTTTTAGTGGTATGATTATGAGTTACTTTATTTCCAACATAGAATGATCAATCAATTGGATTAATAATATCAAATGAGTGGGAATTGGGGATCTGCTGTTTTATTGACACTGGATCCTCATTCGTGCCTTCGCTTGGAATTTCATGATGGCCCCTATTATTCACCAGAGTCTTTTATACGCATATGCGAAATATGATGTAATCCAGTAGTTAAATTAACTGATTATGATTCTGCTTTGGGGGTGGTGGGGACCCGGGTCCTGATGCCTTAATAGGTAGTGGTTCTCCGTCCCTGCCTCCCCTAAGGTATTATCTGTATTTCATATGCTTATGTGTATGAGTGAATATATTCTATATATAAATATGTTAAAAGAATTAAATAGATTTCATTTTATGTTAAAATAATCTAAGGGGGGTTCCCCTATTGAAGAAAAACTTCGTTCCTCCATAAATCTATCATAAAGTCTAGATAGTAATAGTTAACCGTATTAACGGAAGAATTTATTTTACTAATCAAATCTAGGTATCAATGGTATCGCTATATAAAATTTAACAATTGGTCTTATTTCGACCAAGTTGAGACACATCACTGATTACCCTCCTCCGGATAAATACTGAATATTTCTATGAATTTGACTTTCTGGATATTCTAATTGTTTGTTTGAACATAAAAATATTTTAGCCTGCTATTAAAATTGAGAGATATATTTCATGGCGGCATCTCATGCAAGAGTTAAATATATAATATCCATAATGTCTTTGTGTGAAACATTATGTTCTTGATTATGGAACCAATGAATGAATTTGGGACACTATATATATATGGTGTGTTTGGCAGTAATCGTCAAACTGCTCTGAAGAAATCCCGTTCAGGGATGAAACGCGTCAGCTGTCCTAATCAATGGGGCGGGTAGTGACGTCCTAACCCTGCCCAGAGAATACCTGTCCAGTTTTGAAGAGCTCTGTGGAAAGGAACATACGTTGGAACAATTACCTACCTGGTTGCCGGCGTGTGATCCTGTCTGGTCCGGTCCTCCTGGAGTGCCTGGTTAATTCACCTGAAATTTCAGTGTGCGATCCTGCCTTGCTGGGCCCCTATCTCAGTGAATACAGCGGCTTTTGCCAGTATGGATCTATAGAGGAAGGCGCCAAGGGAAGTAATGGTGGAGATGAGGATGCTTTGTAATTAAATGTGTGGCCACACAGGCGAACTTTCCTCTTGAGGAGATCTATCCTTTACATCGGAGTTAATATTCTCCCTGCATGGTCTCCCCGGCACTTATTTGGTTTCGGAGATGAAGGTAAAAACCCATCCAAGCTCATACTCTACTCCAAAATTCAATTGCCTGTAGGCTATACATTGACCTAAGGGTCTGTGAAAAGACTTCCTATTATCATCAGTTTTGAATTGGAATTATTTATCTACTTGATGAGAGAGAAAAAAGCACGTTCATAACCACATTCCTTCAAATCGTGAGGCTATTCTTCTATTTTTGAGAGTTATCATATTATATATGCATGAAAAAATCTCATTATTAATAGCATTAACAGTCACTTCGAATGGGGTTATTTTGCAATATTGTGATACAAATTACATATATGTTTGGAAACCGCAGGTGTGAATACAGTCTAGCGGTTTGCCATTTGGAAATCTTCTTGTAAAATTGTGTAACACACATACATCATGCTATATATCCATCTGACAAATTTATTTATCTTTTGAAGGTTTATCATATGTTATATTATTAACAGTTACCTCAAATAGGTCCTCTGGCAATATGGTTATACAAATTACAATTATTAACAGCTACCTAAAGTAGTTCCTTGGGTAACATTGTGATACAAATTACATATATGTTTGGAAACCGCAGGTGTGAACACAGTCCAGCGGTTTTCCATTTGGAAATCCTGTTGTAAAATCGTGTAATACATATACATCATGCTATATATCCATCTGGCAATATCACTTACGCTTTGAAGGTTCATTGTATGTTATATTATTAACAGCTACCTCAAACAGGTCCTTTGGTAATATTGTGATATATATTATATATATGCTTGGAAAACGCAGGTGTGAACACAGTCCAGCGGTTTTCCATTTGGAATACTTTCATATTATTTACAGCTACCCCAGACAGGTCCTTTAGCAATATTGTGATACAAATTACATAAATGTTTGGAAACCGCAGGTGTGAACACAGTCCAGCGGCTTTCCACTTGGAAATCTTTTTGTATAATTGTGTAGTACACATATAATATACTATATAACCATCAGGCAATATTACTAATGTTTTGAAGATTATTCGTATGTTCTTTTTCCTGGCCAGGAGAATTCTCTTTTTAAATTGTATTTTGGTGAATGTATAAATTTATCTTTTCCGGTATTGTCTGGATTCAAAAAATAAAATAATTATTTACTTTTATTGAGCCCAAGAGTGCTTAGTTATATTTCTGAAACTTTTTCTTTTTTTCTTTTTTTATTGATTCTGAGGGTATGTACACACACACTAATTACGTCCGTAATTGACGGACGTATTTCGGCCGCAAGTCCCGGACCGAACACAGTGCAGGGAGCCGGGCTCCTAGCATCATAGTTATATACGATGCTAGGAGGCCCTGCCTCTCTGCAGGACAACTGTCCCGTACTGTAATCATGTTTTCAGTACGGGACAGTAGTTCCACGGAGAGGCAGGGACTCGTAGCATCGTACATAAGTATGATGCTAGGAGCCCGGCTCCCTGCACTGTGTTCGGTCCGGGACTTGCGGCCGAAATACGTCCGTCAATTACGGACGTAATTAGTGTGTGTGTACATACCCGAAGACTGTTTTCTGGTGACACATTGAACTTTATGTTAGTGGTAAAATTTGGTTGATACATTCAGTGAAAAACAGAAAAAATTACAGAAAATGTGGTGTAAGGCAGATGGTTATACCACACAAAATAGTTATTAATTAATAATTAGTTTTTTTAAATAAAGGACTTAATATTGAAAAAAGGTTTTTTATACAACTGTTTTTTTTTTGTCTCACTAGGTGACTTGAAGTCAGGAATCCCTGATCGCTATTCTAATACACTGCACTACATGCATAGTGCAGTGTAAAAGTGCTGTCAGTTACTCACTGACAGCAAACCTAAGGCAGGACAAACTAGGCTTCCGTAGATGACAAACCCGGAGGCCATTGTTAGGCCTCCTGTTGCCATAACATGATGGGATAGAACGTCAAGGAGCAGGAAGGAGTTAAAGGATCTGCTAACGTCTTGGTGCCAGATACCACAGGACACTTTTAAAGATCTTCTGAAATCCATGTCCCAACGGGCAAGAGCTATTATGGCAGCACGAGGAGGACTACACAAGGCAGGTGGTTTTAATGTTATGTCTGGATGGTGTATATGTTAGTAATTAATTTCTATTCATTTGTACATTGATGGAAATTAGGGTATGTTCACACGCAAACTCAAAAATATCTGAAAATACAGAGCTGTTTTCAAGGTTTTCAGCGTTTTTTACGGCCGTTTTTGGAGCTGTTTTCAATATTGTCTAGGAAAAACGGCTCCAAAAGCGGCCCAAGAAGTGACTTGCACTTCTTTTGTGAACATACCCTAAAAAAAGAGTAATTTTTCTGTGCTTTTTATTTTTACAATATATATCAATCACCCTAAATATTGTAATCTTGGGGCCTACATTGCTCCTATGTAAACATGGGAACGCCACCATTCTCACCAGTTTTAAGGCGTAATGTAAATCTTAGGCCAAAACGTAGTAGTAGTCGAAACGCCAATCCAACCGAGATGGAATATGAAATATCCAAGATAGAAGGGAGTCCCAGGCATAAAATAAGATAAGATAACTTTATTAATCCCCGAAGGGAAATTCCAGTATCACATAAATGGATTCTGGGAAACGGCATCAGGGATTTTTTATTATTGGTCTCTGTGCAGATTGAGATTCTGGCATCCAAGGTGAAGATGATGAAGAAGGGGTGGTACTGTAGACAAAACAAAAAATAATCAGACCAGACGATAATCACTCAGCAATATACTGGTGCCGAAGCTCCAGCCATGATTTCACAAAAATACTATAGATGTCAGTGATCATACCTGTACTGCTGGTGTTTCTTCTGTACCACAGCTGTTGGTACTTATCTCCACCTCTTTCTTTGAAAGGCATGGACGCGGCACAAGGGACAGCGTGGATTTGTCGGGATCCAATGTGCAATACAAGGCAGATGGAATATGTGAGAACATGGCAGAACGGTGACTTGCTCTCCAATCTCATAGTCCTCTAGGCATATAGTGCAGGACTGGATGTCTTCATTTTCAGTAAAGGTTCGAGATGGGAGTCTATCAATCTGCCTGCCTCTCCTGCCTCGCCGACGTTGTCTTCTCTGCACAGGTCTGATGTCTGTGGTCTCTGTTGTCGACTGTTGGTTGGGAAGCAGCTGACTGGTGCTTGGTGTTGGCTCCACCAGCCTGTTAGATGTTTGCTGAGGAGATCTGCTTCCTTCTCTGGACGGCTGCAGGTTTGGTTGTGGCTCACTGGTGCTGTGGTCTTGTGTTGGTTCCTCCAGCCTTTCGGATCTCTCCTGAGTAGTTGATGGAGTAGACCCAGGCTGGGATTCTCCAGGAATTCTGAGCTCGGTCTCACTATTAATACGATGGCCACTTGTCGTTTCAGACTGTTCTATTGGCTCAGGTCGTAATGGGGACCGGCTTCTGTCCGCTCCGTCTTGCTGCAACCTACGGCGCGGTGGAACTTGACCACGTCTTCGTCTCCTGTCGGGGACATTGTCATGGTCTTCATCCTGCTCCACACTCTGACGCCTTCTATGTCCAGATCTTAATCTTCCATCAGCAATGCCTAGATGTGAAACAATGTGTATAACATATATTAATTATGTACAGAAAAAATGGGAAATAAGATCAATACCAGACATTTCCTATGGACTCGCGTGGCCTTCTTTCTAGAGGAAAGCTCCCATGTTTTTCTAATCTTGGACAACCGTTTTGATACTATGAATATATACACAGTCGAGTCACATTATTATAACTACTACTAATATCCAGAGTAACCGGCGTGTGCAGCACAGACAGCAGTAGACGGGCTGGGAGTGACTCAATTAGGTGCTGGTCAATGGTCTCATATGTGGAGCCTCGCTGACTCCATACATCCCACATTTACTGGAGGGTGCGTGGGGGAGGATCCATAAAGCGAACAACACGATTGACGTGGTCCCACAGATGCTCAATTGGGTTCAAGTCTGGAGAAATAGGGGGCCGGGGAAGTACTTGGAAGTCTTGGTTGTGCTCTTCCAACCACTGTCGGGCATTTATAGTCGTGTGACATGTCGCATTGTCTTGCTTTAAGATTCCATTTGCTCCAGGGAAGACAATCAGCATGTATGGTGGATGTGATCTGTAACGATGGATTCATATCTAAATCGGTTCAGAGCCTTCCATATGGATGAGTGGCCCAGAGAATGCCATGGAAAAATACCCCAGACGCTGACGTCGCCGCCAGCTTTTTCCAGCAATGGATGTAAAGTCAATCCTTTCGATGAAGCAGAAAACGTGATTTATCGGAGAAGACAACCCTTTGCCAATCATCGGTGCTCTTAGACCAATACTGCCGTGCAAATTGAAGCCATTTTCTCTGATGCACCTTTGTTAAATACCGCCGCCCTTGGTCCGAAAGCCAATAATCATCCCTTTTTGCAACTGAAAAACGGTGCATTATTTGCGGACGCAAAACGGACACGTTTGTGTGAAACTAGGCTAAATGTATCTGATATAACAAGTTCCACTTACCTTGATTTATCCGGGAACTTTCGTCTATTGCAATCTGCAAGAGTTCTCGGTAACTCATTGTT
The DNA here is from genome assembly GCF_050947455.1 of Rhinoderma darwinii. Classification (NCBI taxonomy): domain Eukaryota; kingdom Metazoa; phylum Chordata; class Amphibia; order Anura; family Rhinodermatidae; genus Rhinoderma; species Rhinoderma darwinii. Next base: position 18,454,987 of record NC_134698.1, read on the forward strand.
CCTTGTAGCAGGTGGCTTGATGTTTAAATTCAGGAACAATGGAAAATCGGGATTCCTCAAATAAGAGGGAATCTACCACGATGTTCAGAAATAGCACTGGTGTTTAAGTGCTCTGAACAGATGACGTAGTAGTCGCTTTGTAGCACAAATTCGCTCTTTGAAAAACCAAGTGAAGTTTCAGCATCAGCATCAACTCGAGATATGGCACTGATGTGACCGCGCTTGGGGTCCTTAGAACTTCACGCCATTGTGATGTCACTGCTATAGATGTCACACTCTCCATTGTTCTGATGACATCACTGCCTGCAGTGATGTCATAATGCTTACGGTATGTCATAAACGGTCCCCTGCTCTGCATTATACCAATCACTGCAGCAAAGCCTCCAAATAAATATATATAAAAAAAAATTATATTTACATATTGCAGCTGAAAATCTCTAATATTTGTTTAGTAAATGTTTCTCTATAATTGTTTAGTAAATGTTGGAGCACACAATTCATTTAAGTAAAAGTCTTAGTAACAGATTACCACAATGGAGAGGTGGAAATGTAACTTTATTTTTCTAAAACTAGATGGTTCTGGAGTAAATAAGAATCCTTTATAACCTAAAGAGGTTGTCTGGTATAAGAAACCCATTGTAAATACCCTATTGGGGAATTCTAAGTTAAGAAAGGACAAGTCTCCTATTGATTTCACTGTGTAATGCTTAGTTTCTCCTGTGGTGGCGCTGCAGGGGAATTCAACACTTCTCAAGTTCCATCACAGATTAAATCTGATCGCTGGGGGTCACAATCAGCGACATTAAGCTGCACTATCTGGATGCACAAATTACACTGGATGAGGGCCGTATTGTGACAGACATTTACACCAAACCAACTGACTGAAAATAACTTTTTAATTTTAGCTTTCAACCCAAATCAGCACAAAAATAAAATTTCAAAAAGTCAACTACACAGTGATAGATAATGCCGCAGAACTTCGCATATAAATGAGACGGATATGTGAGAGGCAGATAGATAGGGCGTGCTCTAGCAAAGTAAAAAATGAGCCCCCCATTACTTTATTTTTCTGATCTCAAATGCCAAGATACAATCCCGTTAGTAAGCCCTAAATATACACCTCCTGCAATGAGCCATAATACAATTGTGGGGATCAGACCTTAACCACTTCCTGCCGCAGCCATTTTGAATTTTTTTATTTTTGTTCTTTCCTCCTCACCTTTTAAAAGCCACAACTTTTTTATTTTTCTGTTGATATATCCATATGAGGGTTTGATTTTTGCAGGACGAGTTGTAGTTTTCCATGACACCATTTATTGTACTAATGAAATGGGAAACTGAAAGAACTTTCTTTGTGGGGTGAAATAGGAAAAAATCAGATTTCTCCATTGTTTTTTGGGTTTAGTTTTTATGGAGATCACCGCGTGGTTTTGTTTCGCTATTATCTGAGAGCCATACGTTTTGTTTTCTTTCCGTCACTGCAGCAGTGTGAGGGCTTGTTTTTTTGTGGCACGAGCTGTAGTTTTTATTGGTTCATGAGACTTTTTGACCATCTTTTATTCCATTGTTTGTGGGAGATGACCAAAAAACAGTGATTTTTTGTTTGTTTTAATGCATTCACCATGTGGGTTAAATAATGTTATATTGTTATAGCTCTGACTTTTACGGACGTGGCAATACAAGTTATGTTAATTTACTTTTTTTACATTGCTTTTTTTTAACTTTTAATATTTTAACTTTAAATATATATATATATATATAAATAAACTTAATTTAACTGTATTTTACTTTCTTTACTTGCCCTCTAGGGGACTTAAACCAGCAATCATTGGATCGCTTGCAGGATATACTGCAATACTAATGTATTGCAGTATATCGTCTTCTTTACCTGCTCTTATTAAGCCTTGCCAGGGGTGCAAAGATGGCAGACCTGAGGGCGTACATTAGTCCTCCAAGCTGCAATGACAACCATCGGCACCCCGCAATCGCAGGGGGGCAATGTGCCGTCAGAGATGGCCACCCCCATCTTTCTAATGGCTTAGTTACCGCAGTTACTATTGACCTCAGCATCTAAGGGGTTAAACGAGTGGGATCGTAGTAATCTACGATTTCGCTCGTCGCAGTGAACTGTCAGTTGTAACATACAACCAACACCAGCAAATTATGGAGTGAGCTCAGTCCGTGACCCCACTCCATACTTCCCTCCTGGCCTACACCGTATATATACACGTTGGTTGTCGTGGAAGGGGCTAGGTAGAATTGAAGGGTTATGCTGCTATAAAGCAGATCTTACCTTACAAAAACTAATGTGACGTTTTGGCAACCAAAGGTGCCCCCCTCAGCATCAGAGCCCCATAGCAGCTTCTATGGCTACTAGGGCTATAGTTATGTCCATGTACAGGGGGAAGATTTGACAGTAACACTACAGGTGATGTATTATCACAGTATACATCTAGTATTAGGATAAAATAGAATGACGTACCAGTCCCCAGACATTAGTAGATACGGGTCACTAAGCAAATCATGGTGGTTCGAAGTACCAGGCTCAGGACCAACACCAGAAGAGGAGGAGAGAGAATAAGGAGGTTAAAACGTGGCCAGGTGCGGTGGATTCACTGCTTGTACACAATGCATCTTAAAGGGGTTATGCGGGGATTAAAAATTATTAGCAGTGTTCTCACTGCATTATGTGATGTCACGGTTTGTGGGTATGTGGACCCACCAGGCCGCACCGCCATAGCAGCGAGGCAGCTGGCCAAACAACAGGGAACCCCAGAAATACAAAGTCCCACACAAGGGTACCAGGATAGTCCAGACAGTGGCCGCAGCTCTGGCACGGATGGAGGTAGGTAACACAGGACGTGGCGGATGACACAGGTGCAGTAGACACGACTCCAACTAGTAGGCACAGGAACAAGAACACAGTACGGGATACAGGAACGGGTAACAGGGCACGGGTAACAACTGGAACGGGAACCAGTAAGGGACCATTTGAAAGACAGACTTGGCTTATACTAACAATGCTCAGGCAAGGATCAGATGGGTTGGGCCCTTCTTATAGTCCAGGAAATCATATGTGTTGATGATGGTGATTTCCTACATGTGCGTGCGCTTGCCCTTTCAGAGCGGGCATGAGCGTGCGCACGCACCCTACGGGCCAGAGCAGATTGTAGTAGAAGTGAGCGCTGGCGTCTCCTGGGAAGGAGATGGGAACCAGTGCTCACAGATCCATGGCTGCAGGCGTCAGGTGAGTGGACTCGATGGCCCTCGACGCTACAGTATCTCCCCCTCTTACGCCCCCTCTTCTTGGGACTAGAGCGAGAGGAACTTCTTAACAATAGCAGAGGCATCAAGGTTCTCCTCCGGCTCCCAGGACCTCTCCTCAGGACCAAACCCTCTTCAGTCCACCAAATAGAAAGTCCTTCCTCCTACCCTCTTGCAGTCCAGGATCTCCCTCACCTCGAACACATCAGAAGAACCGCTGGGAGCAGTTGTGGAACAGGAAGTCTTGCTGTAGCAGTTCAGGACCACTGGTTTCAGGAGGGACACATGAAAGGAGTTGGGGATTGTGAGGGTAGGAGGCAGCCGCAGTTTATAGGAGACAGGGTTAATCTGTTGCCGAATCTCAAAAGGACCGAGAAACCTGGGAGCAAACTTGTATGAAGGCACCCTCAAACGAATGTTCCATGAGGACAGCCAGACTTTGGTACCTGGAAGATACTGCGGCGGCTCTCGTCTTGTATCTGCTTTTCGCTTCATGCCCGGGTCTGTTGCCAGATTTACAGGAAATCCCCAAATGCAGAGTCAGCAGCGGGTACCTGAGAAGTAGTAGACACTAGAAGAGGGACTTTAGGATGTTGACCGTATACAATGTAAAACGGAGTGGAAGTGGTGGACTCGCTTGTGTGGTTGTTGTACGAGAACTCGGCCCATGGAAGAAGCTGTACCCAGTTATCATGCTGTAAGGAAATGAAGTGATGGATATAATTCTCCATCATCTGGTTGATCCTCTCAACTTTCCCATTGGGCTGGGGGTGATAGGCTGTGGAATAGTCCAATATCACATCCAGGAGTTTACAGAGAGCCCTCCAGAACCTCGAGGGAAACTGAAACCCCTGATCGGACACAACGTGAAGGGCAAGCCATGCAAGCGGTAGATGTGCTGGATGAAGAGATTCGCCATTCGGGGAACAGAAGGTAGGCCGGTCAGCGGGATAAAATGTGCCATCTTCGAGAACCAGTCCACCACCATCCAGACAGTGTTGCATCCTGCTGAGGGAGGAAGGTCAGTGACAAAGTCCATCACAATGTGCTGTAAGGTGGCATTGGGTATAGGCACAGGTTGATGGAGGCCGGCAGGCTTGGAGTTAGTAACCTTGTTAGAAGCACACACCGTGCAAGAAGAGACAAAGTCCACAACATCCTTGGGCAGCGTGGGCCACCAAAAGTGACGAGCAATCAGGTCTCGGGATTTACGAACACCAGGGTGCCCAGCCAGTTTAGAACTGTGTCCCCATCGGAGAATTCTTCTCCTGCCTGCTAATCGAACAAAAGTCCTCCCCGGAGGGATGTCTCTAACCTGCAAAGGATTGGCAGTGATAATGCAGGACGGGTCTATGATAATTTGAAGAGACTCCACCGTGTTATCCGTTTCAAATGACCTGGACAGGGCATCGGCCCTGACATTCTTGTCAGCGGGACGGTAGTGGAGCACAAATTTTAAACGGGTGAAGAACAGCGGCCACCTGGTTGACAGGGATTTAGTCGTTGAGCGGACTGAAGGTAGGTGAGGTTCATGTGGTCGGTGTAGATTAGGATGGGGTGAGTTGCGCCCTCCAGCAGATGTCTCCACTTCTCCAGAGCCAATTTGATGGCCAGTAGCTCCTGATCCCCAACAGAGTAAATGCGCTCTGCAGAAGAAAAAAGTCTCGAGTAGTAGCCACATGCTACTGCCTTTCCTTTGGGGCTCCTCTGGAACAGAAGTGTGCCTGCACCAACATAAGAGGCGTCCACCTCCAAAGAAAACTGTATATATACGTCAGGATGATAGAGGATAGAGGCAGAAGTAAAGGCTTTTTTGAGACTAAAAAATGTGGACTCTGCCTCTGGGGTCCACACCTTGGCGTTCACACCGTTCTTGGTAAGGGTGGAAATAGGCGATGTCAGTGATGAGACATTTGGGATAAACTGGCGGTAGAAATTGGCAAATCCCAGGAAACGCTGTATGGACCTCAGACCTTGAGAACGTGGCCACTCCATGACAGCTCTCACTTTCTCAGGATCCATCTTGAGACCTTGATCCGATATGATGTAGCCCAGGAAGTGCAGAGAACTCCTCTCAAAGACGCACTTCTCCAGCTTGGCGTATAAATGATTCTCCCTTAATCGTAGTAGAACTTGACGGACATGCCTCCGATGAGTCGTCGGATCTGGGGAGAAAATCAAAATATCATCAAGATAAACAACAACACAGATATAGAGGAGATCTCGGAAGATATCATTAACGAGTTCCTGAAACACTGCAGGAGCGTTACACAGTCCGAAGGGCATCACTACGTATTCGTAGTGCCCGTCACGGGTGTTAAATGCCGTCTTCCATTCGTCAACCTGGCGGACCGGAGCGGAAGTGAGATGGGGACCAGCGCTCACAGATCTATGGCTGTGGGCGTCAGGAGGTGAGTGGAACCGACGGCCCACGGCCATAGATGCTACATGTGAGTAAACTCGCTAATATACATTCCCGTCCCCCTTGGTGCTGTTTCTGAGATTTTCATAGATTTTTATAGCGCTGATGAGGAACCGGAAGTCTAGTTGTACAGTCTTCTTTGGTGACGACACGACTCTTTGTCATGTGATCGGCCCCGCTGTACTCTATGTAATCGCTGTACTACTGCTCCTGCAGTATACGGAGCACAGCGCCGCTCTCTGAGAGGTTCCTCTGAGAGGTTCCTGTTGTTTCTCCTTTGCTTTATCCAATGCTAAAAACTAATAATGATTTTTTTTTTTTTTAAATGCAAGCCCCTCAGCTGGAGTCACTGGGACCCAACACTAGAATTTCATCTGATTTGACAGATTATGGCACAATTTTCTATGGGGAACTTATGGTGGTTATTTTGATATTCCCATACTGTTTTTTGACACAGACCACCTACCTAAACATTGCTACAGACAAATCCACCTCTTCATGGTAAAGGTATTCTCTAATGTCAGTGCTGTCTTACAGCAGGATAATGCCCCCGCCACACTGCAAAAATTGTTCAGGACTGATGTGAGGAACATGACAATGAGTTCAAGGTGTTGACCTGGCCTCCATATTCTTAATTCAATCGATCATCTGTGAGATGTGCTGGAAAAACAAGTCCAATCCATGGAGACCCCTACTCACAACTTACAGGACTTAACCCCTTAATGACGAAGCCTAGGTTGGGCCTTAAGGCTCAGAGCCTATTTGTCTAATCTGACATTATCTAAGGGGAGACATTTCCTCAGCCTGTTGCAGGAAAATTTTATGGGCCAGTTTGTGGAAGACCCAACTAGAGGTGAAGCTCTGTTGGATCTGGTCATTTCTAATAATGCAGAGCTTGTTGGGAACGTCAATGTTCGTGAAAACCTCGGTAACAGTGATCACAATATAGTTACATTTTACCTATACTGTAAAAAACAAACACAGGCTGGGAGGGCAAAAACATTTAATTTTAAGAAAGCCAATTTCCCCAGGATGAAGGCGGCAATTCCGGACATAGACTGGGAAGAACTAATGTAAAATAATGGGACAAATGATAAATGGGAGTGTAATGACAGGGGGGTAGGGAAACAGACAGTGAGCCCTAATCTACCCACCACTCAGTCCCTGCCTACTTGCAATGACCCGCCCTAGGCGATGGGGTACAACTGGGCGACGGTCCCTCCGCTCAGTAGGTGCACGACAGACAAACGGACGAGGGGACACAAGCAAAGGGAAATGGGGCAGTTGCCCACGGCAACACCGTTAGCAACTAGAGAGGTGAGCGAGCTGAGTCAAACCAGGAATGTACGAGGTACCAAACGCAGAGCAGGAGAGTAGTCAGAAAGCCGGGGTCAGTATGAAGCAAGGTCAAATAGCTAGGAGCTGCGGCAAGGCCAGGAAACCACACGAGAAGAATCACAAGCAAAGGAGGAACAGGAAAGGCAGGTATAAATAGACAGAGGGCGGAACTAGCTCCGTCTGGCCAGGCTGCGATAGGCTCTCCCACTCCTAAGCCTGCCATCCTGAGTGGTGGAAGATGGAGTCAGTCTCAGAGACATAGAACCAGGTGCAGACTGATTACCCATGGGCGTATACACAGAAGTGCCTGGCAGATCCTTTACAGGGAGATTTTCAAATCTACATTGGGTTATTATAGTGCAAAATTTATTCCTATAGGTAACAAGTATAAACGACTAAAATTAAATCCCACATGGCTTACACCTTCTGTGAAAGGGGCAATACATGACAAAAAAAGGGCATTTAAAAAATAAAATTCTGAGGGTACATCTGAAGCCTTTGTAAAATATAAAGAGCTTAATAAAATCTGTAAAAATGTAATAAAATTAGCAAAAATACAGAATGAAAGGCAGGTGGCCAAGGATAGTAAAACAAATCCCAAAAAATTCTTCAAGTATATAAATGCTAAAAAGTCAAGGTCTGAACATGTAGGACCCCTAGATAGTGGTAATGGGGAGTTGGTCACAGGGGATCAAGAGAAGGCAGAGTTACTAAATGGGTTCTTTAGTTCTGTATATACAACTGAAGAAAGAGCAGCTGATGTAGCCGGTGCCAGTGCTGTTAATATATCAGTTGATATATTGAATTGGATGAATGTAGATATGGTCCAAGCTAAATTAAATAAAATAAATGTGCACAAGGCCCCGGGACCAGATGGGATACACGCTAGAATTCTTAAAGAGCTTAGTTCAGTTATTTCTGTCCCCCTTTTCATAATATTCAGAGAATCTCTAGTGACTGGAATAGTGCTAAGGGACTGGCGCAGGGCAAATGTGGTGCCTATTTTCAAAAAGGGCTCTAAGTCTTCCCCGGGTAATTATAGACCAGTAAGCTTAACATCCATCGTGGGGAAAATGTTTGAGGGGCTATTGAGGGACTATATACAGGATTAGGTGACAAAAAATAGTATTATAAGTGACAGCCAGCACGGTTTTACTAAGGACAGAAGTTGTCAAACTAACCTAATCTGTTTTTATGAAGAGGTGAGCAGAAGCCTAGACACAGGGGCTGCTGTGGATTTAGTGTTTTTGGACTTTGCAAAGGCATTTGACACTGTCCCCCATAGACGCCTAATGGGTAAATTAAGGACTATAGGTTTAGAAAATATAGTTTGTAATTGGATTGAGAATTGGCTCAAGGACCGTATACAGAGAGTTGTGGTCAATGATTCCTACTCTGAATGGTCCCCGGTTATAAGTGGTGTACCCCAGGGTTCAGTGCTGGGACCACTATTATTCAACTTATTTATTAATGATATAGAGGATGGGATTAATAGCACTATTTCTATTTTTGCAGATGACAACAAACTATGTAATATAGTTCAGTCTATGGAAGATGTTCATGAATTGCAAGCGGATTTAAACAAACTAAGTGTTTGGGCATCCACTTGGCAGATGAAGTTTAATGTAGATAAATGTAAAGTTATGCATCTGGGTACGAACAACCTGCATGCATCATATGTCCTAGGGGAGCTACAATGGGGGAGTCACTTGTTGAGAAGGATCTGGGTGTACTTGTAAATCATAAACTAAATAACAGCATGCAGTGTCAATCAGCTGCTACAAAGGCCAGCAGGATATTGTCGAGTATTAAAAGAGGCATGGACTCGCGGGACAGGGATGTAATATTGCCACTTTACAAAGCATTAGTGAGGCCTCATCTAGAATATGCAGTTCAGTTCTGGGCTCCAGTTCATAGAAAGGATGCCCTGGAGTTGGAAAAAATACAAAGAAGAGCAACGAAGCTAATTAGGGGCATGGAGAATTTAAGTTATGAGGAAAGATGAAAAGAATTAAACCTATTTAGCCTTGAAAAAAGACGACTAAGGGGGGACATGATTAATTTATATAAATATATTAATGGCACATACAAAAAATATGGTGAAATCCTGTTCCATGTAAAACCCCCTCCAAAAACAAGGGGACACTCCCTCTGTCTGGAGAAAAAAAGGTTCAACCTGCAGAGGCGACAAGCCTTCTTTACTGTGAATCTATGGAATAGCCTACCGCAGGAGCTGGTCACTGCAGGGACAGTAGATGGCTTTAAAAAAGGGTTAGATAATTTCCTAGAACAAAAAAGTATTAGCTCCTATGTGTAGACATTTTTTCCTTCCCTTTTCCCGAACCTTGGTTGAACTTGATGGACATGTGTCTTTTTTCAGCCGTACTAACTATGTAACTATGTAACTATGACATGTGTCACTTTATGTGGTAATAACTTTGGAATGCCTTTATTTATCCAAGTGATTCTGAGACTGTTTTCTGGTGACACATTGAACTTTATGTTAGTGCTAAAATTTGGTTGATACATTCAGTGAAAAACAGAAAAAAATACAGAAAATGTGGTGTAAGGCAGATGGTTATACCACACAAAATAGTTATTAATTAACAATTTGTTTTTTTTAAATAAAGGACTTAATATTGAAAAAAGTTTTTTTATACAACTGTTTTTTTTTTGTCTCACTAGGTGACTTGAAGTCAGGAATCCCTGATGGCTATTCTAATACACTGCACTACATGCGTAGTGCAGTGTAAAAGTGCTGTCAGTTACTCACTGACAGCAAACCTAAGGCAGGACAAACTAGGCTTCCGTAGATGACAAACCCGGAGGCCATTGTTAGGCCTCCTGTTGCCATAACATGATGGAATAGAACGTCAAGGAGCAGGAAGGGGTTAAAGGATCTGCTAACGTCTTGGTGCCAGATACCACAGGACACTTTTAAAGATCTTCTGAAATCCATGTCCCAACGGGTCAGAGCTATTATGGCAGCACGAGGAGGACTACACAAGGCAGGTGGTTTTAATGTTATGTCTGGATGGTGTATATGTTAGTAATTAATTTCTATTCATTTGTACATTGATGGAAATTAGGGTATGTTCACACGCAAACTCAAAAATATCTGAAAATACAGAGCTGTTTTCAAGGTTTTCAGCGTTTTTTACGGCCGTTTTTGGAGCTGTTTTCAATATTGTCTAGGAAAAACGGCTCCAAAAGCGGCCCAAGAAGTGACTTGCACTTCTTTTGTGAACATACCCTAAAAAAAGAGTAATTTTTCTGTGCTTTTTATTTTTACAATATATATCAATCACCCTAAATATTGTAATCTTGGGGCCTACATTGCTCCTATGTAAACATGGGAACGCCACCATTCTCACCAGTTTTAAGGCGTAATGTAAATCTTAGGCCAAAATGTAGTAGTAGTCGAAACGCCAATCCAACCGAGATGGAATATGAAATATCCAAGATAGAAGGGAGTCCCAGGCATAAAATAAGATAAGATAACTTTATTAATCCCCGAAGGGAAATTCCAGTATCACATAAATGGATTCTGGGAAACGGCATCAGGGAACTTTTATTATTGGTCTCTGTGCAGATTGAGATTCTGGCATCCAAGGTGAAGATGATGAAGAAGACTAGGTGGTACTGTAGACAAAACAAAAAATAATCAGACCAGACGATAATCACTCAGCAATATACTGGTGCCGAAGCTCCAGCCATGATTTCACAAAAATACTATAGATGTCAGTGATCATACCTGTACTGCTGGTGTTTCTTCTGTACCACAGCTGTTGGTACTTATCTCCTCCTCTTTCTTTGAAAGGCATGGACGCGGCACAAGGGACAGCGTGGATTTGTCGGGATCCAATGTGCAATACAAGGCAGATGGAATATGTGAGAACATGGCAGAACGGTGACTTGCTCTCCAATCTCATAGTCCTCTAGGCATATAGTGCAGGACTGGATGTCTTCATTTTCAGTAAAGGTTCGAGATGGGAGTCTATCAATCTGCCTGCCTCTCTTGCCTCGCCGACGTTGTCTTCTCTGCACAGGTCTGCTGTCTGTGGTCTCTGTTGTCGACTGTTGGTTGGAAAGCAGCTGACTGGTGCTTGGTGTTGGCTCCACCAGCCTGTTAGATGTTTGCTGAGGAGATCTGCTTCCTTCTCTGGACGGCTGCAGGTTTGGTTGCGGCTCACTGGTGCTGGGGTCTTGTGTTGGTTCCTCCAACCTTTCGGATCTCTCCTGAGTAGTTGATGGAGTAGACCCAGGCTGGGATTCTCCAGGAATTCTGAGCTCGGTCTCACTATTAATACGATGGCCACTTGTCGTTTCAGACTGTTCTATTGGCTCAGGTCGTAATGGGGACCGGCTTCTGTCCGCTCCGTCTTGCTGCAACCTACGGCGCGGTGGAACTTGACCACGTCTTCGTCTCCTGTCGGGGACATTGTCATGGTCTTCATCCTGCTCCACACTCTGACGCCTTCTATGTCCAGATCTTAATCTTCCATCAGCAATGCCTAGATGTGAAACAATGTGTATAACATATATTAACTATGTACAGAAAAAATGGGAAAAAAGATCAATACCAGACATTTCCTATGGACTCGCGTGGCCTTCTTTCTAGAGGAAAGCTCCCATGTTTTTCTAATCTTGGACAACCGTTTTGATACTATGAATATATACACAGTCGAGTCACATTATTATAACTACTACTAATATCCAGAGTAACCGGCGTGTGCAGCACAGACAGCAGTAGACGGGCTGGGAGTGACTCAATTAGGTGCTGGTCAGTGGTCTCATATGTGGAGCCTCGCTGACCCCATACATCCCACATTTACTGGAGGGTGCGTGGGGGAGGATCCATAAAGCGAACAACACGATTGACGTGGTCCCACAGATGCTCAATTGGGTTCAAGTCTGGAGAAATAGGGGGCCGGGGAAGTACTTGGAAGTCTTGGTTGTGCTCTCTCAACCACTGTCGGGCATTTATAGTCGTGTGACATGTCGCATTGTCTTGCTTTAAGATTCCATTTGCTCCAGGGAAGACAATCAGCATGTATGGTGGATGTGATCTGTAACGATGGATTCATATCTAAATCGGTTCAGAGCCTTCCATATGGATGAGTGGCCCAGAGAATGCCATGGAAAAATACCCCAGACGCTGACGTCGCCGCCAGCTTTTTCCAGCAATGGTTGTAAAGTCCATCCTTTCGATGAAGCAGAAAACGTGATTTATCGGAGAAGACAACCCTTTGCCAATCATCGGTGCTCTGAGACCAATACTGCCGTGCAAATTGAAGCCATTTTCTCTGATGCACCTTTGTTAAATACCGCCGCCCTTGGTCCGAAAGCCAATAATCATCCCTTTTTGCAACTGAAAAACGGTGCATTATTTGCGGACGCAAAACGGACACGTTTGTGTGAAACTAGCCTAAATGTATCTGATATAACAAGTTCCACTTACCTTGATTTATCCGGGAACTTTCGTCTATTGCAAGCTGCAAGAGTTCTCGGTAACTCATTGTTCCTTGTAGCAGGCGGCTTGATGTTTAAATTCAGGAACAATGGAAAAACGGGATTCCTCAAATAAGAGGGAATCTACCACGATGTTCAGAAGTTGCACTGGTGTTTAAGTGCTCTGAACAGATGATGTAGTAGTCGCTTTGTAGCACAAATTCGCTCTTTGAAAAACCAAGTGAAGTTTCAGCATCAGCATCAACTCGAGATATGGCACTGATGTGACCGCGCTTGGGGTCCTTAGAACTTCACGCCATTGTGATGTCACTGCTATAGATGCCACACCCTCCATTGTTCTGATGACATCACTGTCTGCAGTGATGTCATAATGCTTACGGTATGTCATAAACAGTCCCCTGCTCTGCATTATACCAATCACTGCAGCAAAGCCTCCAAATAAATAAATAAATAAATAAATATATATTAAATTTTTTTATATTTACATATTGCAGCTGAAAATCTCTAATATTTGTTTAGTAAATGTTTCTCTATAGTTGTTTAGTAAATGTTGTAGCACACAATTCATCTAAGTAAAAGTCTTAGTAACAGATTACCACAATGGAGAGGTGGAAATGTAACTTTATTTTTCTAAAACTAGATGGTTCTGGAGTAAATAAGAATCCTTTATAACCTAAAGAGGTTGTCTGGTATAAGAAACCCATTGTAAATACCCTATTGGGGAATTCTAAGTTAAGAAAGGACAAGTCTCTTATTGATTTCACTGTGTAATCCTTAGTTTCTCCTGTAGTGGCGCTGCAGGGGAATTCAACACTTCTCAAGTTCCATCACAGATTAAATCTGATCGCTGGGGGTCACAATCAGTGACATTAAGCTGCACTATCTGGATGTACAAATTACACTGGATGAGGGCCGTATTGTGACAGACATTTACACCAAACCAACTGACTGAAAATAACTTTTTAATTTTAGCTTTCAACCCAAATCAGCACAAAAATAAAATTTCACAAAGCCAACTACATAGTGATAGAAAATGCCGCAGAACTTCGCATATAAATGAGACGGATATGTGAGAGGCAGATAGATAGGGCGTGCTCAAGCAAAGTAAAAAATGAGCCCCCCATTACTTTATTTTTCTGATCTCAAATGCCAAGATACAATCCCGTTAGTAAGCCCTAAATATACACCTCCTGCAATGAGCCATAATACAATTGTGGGGATCAGACCTTAACCACTTCCTTCTGCAGCCATTTTTAATTTTTTTATTTTTGTTCTTTCCTCCTCACCTTCCAAAAGCCACAACTTTTTTATTTTTCTGTTTTGATGTATCCATATGAGGGCTTGATTTTTGCAGGACGAGTTGTAGTTTTTCATGGCACCATTTATTGTACTAATGAAATGGGAAACTGAAAGAACTTTCTTTGTGGGTTGAAATAGGAAAAAAACAGATTTCTCCATTGTTTTTTGGGTTTAGTTTTTATGGAGATCACCGCGCGGTTTTGTTTCGCCATTATCTGAGAGCCATACGTTTTGTTTTCTTTCCGTCGCTGCAGCAGTGTGAGGGCTTGTTTTTTTGTGGCACGAGCTGCAGTTTTTATTGGTTCATGAGACTTTTTGATCATGTTTTATTCCATTGTTTGTGGGAGATGAGATGACCAAAAAACAGTGATTAACATGTGGGTTAAATAATGTTATATTGTTATAGCTCTGACTTTTACGGACGTGGCAATCCAAGTAATGTTAATTTACTTTTTTTACATTGCTTTTTCTTTAACTTTTAATATTTTAACTTTATATATATATATATATATATATATATATATATATATATATATATATATATATATATATATATATAAACTTAATTTAACTGTATTTTACTTTCTTTACTTGCCCTCTAGGGGACTTAAACCAGCAATCATTGGATCGCTTGCAGGACATACTGCAATACTGATGTATTGCAGTATATTGTGTTCTTTACCTGCTCTTGTTAAGCTTTGCCAGGGGTGCAAAGATGGCAGACTTGAGGGCCTACATTAGTCCTCCAAGCTGCAATGACAACCATCGGCACCCCGCAATCGCAGGGGGGCAATGGACCGTCAGAGATGGCCACCCCCATCTTTCTAATGGCTTAGTTACCGCAGTTACTATTGACCGCAGCATCTAAGGGGTTAAACGAGTGGGATCGTAGTAATCTATGATTTCGCTCGTCGCAGTGAACTGTCAGTTGTAACATATAACCAACACCAGCAAATTATGGAGTGAGCTCAGTCCGTGACCCCACTCCATACTTCCCTCCTGGCCTACACCATATATATACACGTTGGTTGTCGTGGAAGAGGCTAGGCAGCATTGAAGGGTTATGGTGCTATAAAGCAGATCTTCCCTTACAAAAACTAATGACGTTTTGGCAACCAAAGGTGCCCCCCTCAGTATCAGAGCCCCATAGCAGCTTCTATGGCTACTAGGGCTATAGTTATGTCCATGTACAGGGGGAAGATTTGATAGTAACACTACAGTTGATGTATTATCACAGTATACATCTAGTAATAGGATAAAATAGAATGACGTACCAGTCCCCAGACATTAGTAGATACGGGTCACTAAGCAAATCATGGTGGTTCGAAGTACCAGGCTCAGGACCAACACCTAGAAGAGGAGGAGAGAGAATAAGGAGGTTAAAACGTGGCCAGGTGCGGTGGATTCACTGCTTGTACACAATGCATCTTAAAAGGGTTATGCGGGGACTAAAAATTATTAGCAGTGTTCTCACTGCATTATGTGATGTCACGGTTTGTGGGTATGTGGACCCACCAGGCCGCACCGCCATAGCAGCGAGGCAGCTGGCCAAATAACAGGGAACCCCTGAAATACAAAGTCCCGCACAAGGGTACCAGGAAAGTCCAGACAGTGGCCGCAGCTCTGGCACGGATGGAGGTAGGTAACACAGGACGTGGCGGATGACACAGGTGCAGTAGACACGACTCCAACTAGTAGGCACAGGAACAAGAACACAGTACGGGATACAGGAACGGGTAACAGGGCACGGGTAACAACTGGAACGGGAAACAGTAAGGGACCATTTGTAAGACAGACTTGGGGTATACTAACAATGCTCAGGCAAGGATCAGATGGGTTGGGCCCTTCTTATAGTCCAGGAAATCATGTGTGTTGATGATGGTGATTTCCTACATGTGCGCGCTGGCCCTTTAAGAGCGGGCACGAGCGTGCGCGCGCACCCTACGGGACAGAGAAGATCATAGCAGACAGATCCATGGCTGCGGGCGTCAGGTGAGTGCACCCGATGGCCCTGGATGCTATAGTATCCCCCCCTCTTACGCCCCCTCTTCTTGGGACTAGAGCGAGAGAGGAACTTCTTAACAAGAGCAGAGGCATCAAGGTTCTCCTCCGGCTCCCAGGACCTCTCCTCAGGACCAAACCCTCTCCAGTCCACCAAATAGAAAGTCCTTTCTCCTACCCTCTTGCAGTCCAGGATCTCCCTCACCTCGAACACATCAGAAGAACCGCTGGGAGCAGTTGTGGAACAGGAAGTCTTGCTGTAGCAGTTCAGGACCACTGGTTTCAGGAGGGACACATGAAAGGAGTTGGGGATTCTGAGGGTAGGAGGCAGCCGCAGTTTATAGGAGACAGGGTTAATCTGTTGCCGAATCTCAAAAGGACCGAGAAACCTGGGAGCAAACTTGTATGAAGGCACCCTCAAATGAATGTTCCATGAGGACAGCCAGACTTTGGTACCTGGAAGATACTGCGGCGGCTCTCTTCTTGTATCCGCTTTTCGCTTCATGCCCGGGTCTGTTGCCAGATTTACAGGAAGTCCCCAAATGCAGAGTCAGTAGTGGAAGTGGTGGACTCGCTTGTGTGGTTGTTGTACGAGAACTCGGCCCATGGAAGAAGCTGTTATCCTACCCAGTTATCATGCTGTAAGGAAATGAAGTGACGGAGATAATTCTCCATGATCTGGTTGATCCTCTCGACTTGCCCATTGGACTGGGTGTGATAGGCTGTGGAAAAGTCCAATATCACATCCAGGAGTTTACAGAGAGCCCTCCAGAACCTCGAGGTAAATTGAAACACCCGATCGGACACAATGTGAAGGGCAAGCCATGCAAGCGGTAGATGTGCTGGATGAAGAGATTCGCCATTCGGGGAACAGAAGATAGGCCGGTCAGCGGGATAAAATGTGCCATCTTCGAGAACCGGTCCACCACCACCCAGACAGTGTTGCATCCTGCTGAGGGAGGAAGGTCAGTGACAAAGTCCATCACAATGTGCTGCAAGGTGGCATTGGGTATAGGCACAGGTTGATGGAGGCCGGCAGGCTTGGAGTTAGTAACCTTGTTAGAAGCACACACCGTGCAAGAAGAGACAAAGTCCACAACATCCTTGGGCAGCGTGGGCCACCAAAAGTGATGAGCAATCAGGTCCCGGGTTTTACGAACACCAGGGTGCCCAGCCAGTTTAGAACTGTGTCTTCATCTGAGAATTCTTCTCCTGCCTGCTAATTGAACAAAAGTCCTCTCCGGAGGGATGTCTCTAACCTGCAAAGGATTGGCAGTGATAATGCAGGACGGGTCTATAATAGTTTGAAGAGACTCCACCGTGTCATCCGTTTCAAATGACCTGGACAGGGCATCGGCCCTCACATTCTTGTCAGCGGGACGGTAGTGGAGCACAAATTGTAAACAGGTGAAGAACAGCAGCCACCTGGCTTGACAGGGATTTAGTCGTTGAGCGGACTGAAGGTAGGTTTGGTTCATGTGGTCGGTGTAGATTAGGATGGGGTGAGCTGCGCCCTCCAGCAGATGTCTCCACTTCTCCAGAGCCAATTTGATGGCCAGTAGCTCCTGATCCCCAAGAGAGTAAATGCGCTCTGCAGAAGAAAAAAGTCTCGAGTAGTAGCCACATACTACTGCCTTTCCTTTGGGGCTCCTCTGGAACAGAAGTGCGCCTGCACCAACATAAGAGGCGTCCACCTCCAAAGAAAACTGTATATATACGTCAGGATGATAGAGGATCGAGGCAGAAGTAAAGGCTTTTTTGAGACTAAAGAATGTGGACTCTGCCTCTGGGGTTCACACCTTGGCGTTCACACCGTTCTTGGTAAGGGTGGAAATAGGCGATGTCAGTGATGAGACGTTTGGGATAAACTGCCGGTAGAAATTGGCAAATCCCAGGAAACGCTGTATGGACCTCAGACCTTGAGGACGTGGCCACTCCAGGACAGCTCTCACTTTCTCAGGATCCATCTTGAGACCTTGATCCGATATGATGTAGCCCAGGAAGTGCAGAGAACTCCTCTCAAAGACGTACTTCTCCAGCTTGGCGTATAAATGATTCTCCCTTAATAATAGTAGAACTTGACGGACATGCCTCCGATGAGTCGTCGGATCTGGGGAGAAAATCAAAATATCATCAAGATAAAAAACAACACAGATATAGAGGAGATCTCGGAAGATATCATTAACGAGTTCCTGAAACACTGCAGGAGCGTTACACAGTCCGAAGGGCATCACTACGTATTCGTAGTTCCCGTCACGGGTGTTAAATGCCGTCTTCCATTCGTCACCCTGGCGGACCGGAGCGGAAGTGAGATGGGGACCAGCGCTCACAGATCCATGGCTGTGGGCGTCAGGAGGTGAGTGGAACCGACGGCCCACGGCCATAGATGCTACATGTGAGTAAACTCGCTAATATACATTCCCGTCCCCCTTGGTGCCGTTTCTGAGATTTTCATAGATTTTTATAGCGCTGATGAGGAACCGGAAGTCTTTTTTTTTTAAATCAAACCAGTTTTTATTGATAGTACAACCTACAATTTAAATCCCATGTACATCAACTCAATTCCAACAGTCAATACATTTTTGGTTTTGTACATCATATACAGTTACATTTAACATAACTCCCCCTTCCCTCCATCCCAACTCCCCCCCCCCCCCGCAGTACCTCCTCCTTTCCCTGACTCGTATAGCCATTCTCTCTCCTGCCTCATACTTATTTATCAATAATCGCCTCCTGATCATTTCACCTTACGATGTTTCCTACCTCCCTGCCGTGCCATAATGGTGTACCCATTTTCCCCATTGCTTATCATGTTTGTGTGTTGCCCCACGTTTTAGATATATCCGATGTTCCAATGCCACCGTGTGATTAACGTATCCCACTAGTTCAGACACCTCCGGGGGATCCGTATTCAGCCAATATTTTGCTATTAATTTCCTAGCATGATACAGAACCTTTTTTATGGCCAGTAATTCAGCTCCATCTCCTCCTTCTTCCCCCATACAACCCAACACATAGATCTTAGGTTCTAGCGGAAAATCTCTCCCAAATACCCTCGCTACCATGCCTCCAACCTCCTTCCAGTAATCATTCAGCTTCGGACAACCCCAGAACATATGCTTTATGTCTGCCCCTTCAAACGAACACCTGGGACACTCCTGCGTTGGTCTGAGCCTCATTTGCATTAACACCTTAGGCGTCCTATACACTCTATGTAGGAGAAAAAGTTGTGACCTCCTGTGTGCTACATTAATGGAAAGCATTTTGGGCGATTCCAGTATCTCCTCCCACTCATCATCAGTTATATTCCCCACATCCTCTTCCCATTTGCTTCTGATCTCCCCCATCGGATCTCCAAGGAATTTGGAAAGTAATGTACCATAGATCACAGAAATAATCCCTTTAGTGTCCTTTGCTCCCAATACCTGTTCCATCACTCCCATAGTAGAGCAGCTCAAGTCCACCAACCTACCCTGGGCCTGTGCCACGTGACACAGCTGAAGGTATTGATAAAACATCCGATGTGGGAGACCAAACTCCTCCTGTAGCTGTGAGAACAATTTAAGACTTCCCCCCTCATATACCTGGTATACATATCTGACCCCAGCTTGTTCCCACTCCTGAAAACCGTCCAAGGTATTGAATTCCCATAAGTATGGATTGTCCCATAGAGGCATATAATTGGAGCACCCAGTAACTCCCAGTATTTTTTTGCATTCCCACCAGACCCTATGTATCAATAGCAAAGTCGGTTTCTCTTTCGCCTCCCTCCTTAGTTTATGAGACTCCATTGCCTCTAGTATATCCGTGCACCGACTCAAATAATACACCAGTTTCCCACTAGAACCCCACTCTTCCCTATTCTTCCAACCTTTAAAGTGTTGCGCTTGGGCTGCTAAATAATATATCCACGCATTTGGAATAGCTAATCCTCCCTTTTCTGTTGGTAATTGTAATTTTTCCAATTTAATCCTGGGGATCCCCCTTTTCCACACTAGTCCCTAAACAAATTATGTATTCTCCTGAACCAGTATTTAGGCAACCACACTGGGGCATTATGCACCACATAAAGAACCTGAGGCATCAGAATCATTTTGATCAGGTTTGCTCTTCCTAGCGCTGAAAGTGGTAGCCCAAGCCATATTCTAGTCTTATCTTTTAGTTTGTCCAATAATGGTTTCACATTCAACGCAACAAAATCCTGCACCCTCACCGAGACCTTAATCCCCAGATATTTAAATTCCTTAACACAAGGTACAGCAATTCCCCCCACCACCAGTGGCACCTCCAATGGTTTGAGTGGCAGCAATGCCGATTTGCTCCAATTAATTTGCAACCCTGAAAATTTGCCAAACCGTTCCAATACCGTCATTATCACCGGCAGTGACCGAACTATCTCTCCCAGGAATAGTAGAATATCATCCGCATATAATACTATGCGTTCCTCCAGCTCCCCACATCGAAATCCTTCTATACCCGGATGTTGCCTTACCATATTTGCCAGAGGTTCGATCGCTAGAGCGAATAATAGCGGGGAAAGTGGACATCCCTGACGCGTCCCCCTCTCCAGTCTAAAGGAATCTGACATCCGCCCATTGGCACCCTAGCCACCGGTTCCTTATACAGCAATTTTACCCATGTTATAAAATTACTCCCAAAACCAAACCGCTCCAGAACAGCCCACAGGTACCCCCACTCCACACTGTCAAATGCCTTAGCCGCGTCTAAGGACAACACTGCCCTACACTGTGTATCTGCAGCCTCTGTCTGCAAATTCAAGAATAATCTTCTTAGATTAACCGCTGTAGATCTTGATGGCATAAATCCCGACTGATCCGGGCCCACTACCTTAGTCACCACTCTTGTCAGCCTATTAGCCAGAACCTTTGCCAAGATTTTTACATCAGCGGACAGCAGGGATATTAGTCTATAAGAATCCGGCTGTGTTCGATCTTTCCCCTCTTTAGGAATGACCACTATTGCCGCTTCATACATAGTCTGCGGCAGTCGTCCCCTGGTAAAACTATCTTGGAACACCTCCAATAACTCTGGCAGAAGCTCCCCCCCATATGTTTTGTACAGCTCAGTAGGTATACCATCCACCCCTGGAGCCTTTTCATTTGCCATAGAACTTACTGCTTCCTGCATTTCCTCCAAATTAATTGGCTCCTCCAGCCACTCCTTCTCCTCCTCCCCTAAAGTAACCCACTCCATTTCCTCTAGATAGTCTGTCAGAAGATCTTCCGAATAATCTACCCTTGTGCGGTACAGCTCAGTATAAAAGGATTTCAACACACCCAGTATATCCCCTGTTTCTCCAACCAGTGTCCCCTCTTTGTCCTGCAATTGGTGGATGAACGCACCCTCCCGCTGAGGCCTAGCCATATTTGCCAACAATCTGCCCGTCATTTCCCCCTCCTCATAGTATTTTTGTTGCAAAAACAACCTTTTATTAGCTGCTTGTTCCAGCTGATGTTCCTTTAGCAATTTTAGGGCTACCTTCCACTGGGCCATCGTTTCTGCTGTATTATTAGCTACATGGTTCTCCTCGGATAACGTCACCCTTTCCAGCAGATGTTTTCCCACCTGTCGTGATCTATTCTTTATGGTCGTGATTTCCCGAATATACACCCCCCTGATATTTGCCTTCATAGCGTCCCATAAGATATCCATAGGAACCGTACCTTTATTAAACTCAAAGTACTCCTGCAAGCTCGCAGTTATTATCTCCTCCCCCACTAGTCGGATCCAGAACGGATTTAACCTCCAATGCAGTCTTAGCCCCCCTATCTGTGGATTAGTTCGGACCTTCAATATCATTGGGGAGTGATCAGACAGTGACCTTGGCAAATATTCCACCCCTTCCACACACTCAATCCCTAACCCGTTACTAAACATCAAATCTATTCTAGACAACGATCCATAAGTAGATGACACACAAGAATATTGCATAGTAGATGGCCACTTTGCCCGCCAAACATCCGTGTACCCAACCTCCATCATGTACTTCCCAAACCGCGTCAGAACAGCCTCTCCTACCCCCCCCCCTTTTGGAAATTTATCACGTCTTATATCCATTACATTGTTAAAATCTCACATAAGTATAGTCGGGACCATCGGCCAACTAGCCAGCCTTTCCAACACTTCTCTTATTGGAACCACCGAGTATGGGGGAGGTACATACAGTACCACAATTATACATTCCCAATTAAACAGTTTACAATGTATCCCTACATATCTGCCCTCTCCATCTCTAAAGGAAGCCAAACAGCAAAAAGGTACATCCCTATGAACCAGGAGACTAACCCCCCTTGAGTATGTGGAATGAAAGGAGTGAAAACTGTGTCTAATCCATACCCTATGTGCCTGCTGCACAGTATCAGCGGTAAGATGCGTTTCCTGTAGTCCCATCACTCCAGCAGACTGCCCTTTCAGGAAATCGAATATAGCTCGCCGTTTTGTTGCCTCTCCCATACCTCTCACATTCCAGGACAAAAGATTTACCCTACCCCCCATCTATCCATTTCTTTTATCTGACAGAGGCCATTACCCTTGAATCCAGTGCCAATCAGAGCATACTGCATTTCAAACTCCCTTTCCCGCCAAAACATGTTCCTCCCTCCACCCACCTCCCTAACCCACGCAACTTTCCATAAACTTACCCTCCAAAGAGGGCCCGGGCTGGTGAAGAAATCTCCACCAATGTGACTATTCAGCTTCCCATTCACACTGCAGAAACACATCTTTTCCCGCAATATAAACCTGAGAACCACAAACCTCCCGCCACCTTACTACCATAGACATATAGCATTTTAGTGACTCCAACAACTGATGCTTCAATTAAACTGACATCTCTGTCTTCCCTTCAGCATTATAAACATAGAGGCTGCAGCCCCACATTAGAACAGAAAATAAATGCAGAAAAACAGTGCCTTATTCCCCTGTGCAGCTCATCCTCCTCCTTTTTCATAAAAAGCAGAGTCCCCTCTTCAACCATCCACCTGATGATCACACAGCAGCTTCCTCTCGATTCTGACGAAGGCGATCCTCGTGACTGTCCAGCCATCTTAACGCATCTTTTGAGTTCTCAAAGAATTGTACGGATCCCAGCGCCGCAACCCAAAGTTTCGCCGGGTACAACATGGAGTATTGAACACGCAGATTCCTCAGTCGTCGTTTGATATCCAGAAATTGCATCCTTCTTTTCTGGACCTCTACAGAAAAATCAGGGTAAAATGACACTTTCACCCCATTCACCCGTATATCTTGCTTTTCCCGGGCCTGCCGAAGAATTAAATCTCTGTCTTTATAATGAAGCAGCTTTACCAGCACAGGTCTTGGCGGCCGTCCAGGTGGACCCGGGCGAGTTGGTACTCTATGGGCTCTTTCCACCGCAAACAATGGTGTCAACGACTCCTTACCAAACACCTCCAGTAGCCATTTTTCGAAATAGGAATCCGGATGGGACCCTTCCACTTTTTCGGGTATTCCCACCATCCTCACGTTATTGCGACGTAGACGATTCTCCAGGTCATCCGTTTTAGATAACAGGTAAGTAACATCCACAGCTACCTCCTCATGGGCAGCATTCTGTCTTCCACATCACTGACTCTACCTTCCACCGCTGTTGTACGCTCCGACACCTTCTGTAGATCGTGCCGTATTATGGAAATATCCTCCTTAATTCCGCCCACCTGGCAGGTGAGTTTAGCTAGCGTGGCATTACATAGGCTTACCGCCGAAAAAACATCCGCCAGCGTGGGCCCAGGCTTATTTGAACTGTGCGAGCCTCGATCCGGCCCTCCTCCTGAGCTGCCTGCAGCATCTTCTCCATTCTCCTCCTCCTCCTCTGATTCCATCTGTGCCCGCAGCGGTTCATATCTGGACCCGGAGCAGCCTGCCTGCTCTTTCCCTCCACCTGTCATCTCTCCTCCAGCATCTGCCTTCATGGGTGTCTTTCTGGCAAAGCGCTCCAGTCGGGATGCCGCCGCCCCTCTCAGGTCCCTGCTCTCTGCCATCATGCACATGTCGGCGCCATCTTGTAAGCCCAGCTCACCTTCCTCTGCCGCCTTAGACTTTCTTGAGCGGGTCATTACAGCCTCCAGATTCTTCAGAATCGTGTCACCAGGTTCTCCTCCTTCTCCCCTCTCTGCACAGGTATGTCTCCGTTAGGAGAGTTCAGCCTCAGGATGTGTATCAGGATATCGGCAGCGGGAGCTCCGGTTCCTGCGTCCGCTCACATATGCCGCTAAGCCACGCCCCCCTCGAGGAACCGGAAGTCTAGCTGTACAGTCTTCTTTGGTGACGACACGACTCTTCGTCATGTGATCGGCCCCGCTGTACTCTATGTACTCGCTGTACTACTGCTCCTGCAGTATACGGAGCACAGCGCCGCTCTCTGAGAGGTTCCTCTGAGAGGTTCCTGTTGTTTCTCCTTTGCTTTATCCAATGCTAAAAACTAATAATGATTTTATTTTTATTTTTTTAAATGCAAGCCCCTCAGTTGGAGTCACTGGGACCCAACACTAGAATTTCATCTTATTTGACAGATTATGGCACAATTATCTATGGGGAACTTATGGTGGTTATTTTGGTATTCCCATACTGTTTTTTGACACAGACCACCTACCTAAACATTGCTACAGACAAATCCACCTCTTCATGGTAAAGGTATTCTCTAATGCCAGTGCTGTCTTACAGCAGGATAATGCCCCCGCCACACTGCAAAAATCGTTCAGGACTGATGTGAGGAACATGACAAAGAGTTCAAGGTGTTGACCTGGCCTCCATATTCTTAATTCAATCGATCATCTGTGAGATGTGCTGGAAAAACAAATCCAATCCATGGAGACCCCTACTCACAACTTACAGGACTTAACCCCTTAATGACGAAGCCTAGGTTGGGCCTTAAGGCTCAGAGCCCATTTGTCTAATCTGACATGTGTCACTTTATGTGGTAATAACTTTGGAATGCCTTTATTTATCCAAGTGATTCTGAGACTGTTTTCTGGTGACACATTGAACTTTATGTTAGTGCTAAAATTTGGTTGATACATTCAGTGAAAAACAGAAAAAATGACAGAAAATGTGGTGTAAGGCAGATGGTTATACCACACAAAATAGTTATTAATTAACAATTTTTTTTTTAAATAAAGGACTTAATATTGAAAAAAGGCTTTTTATACAACAGTTTTTTTTTTGTCTCACTAGGTGACTTGAAGTCAGGAATCCCTGATCGCTATTCTAATACACTGCACTACATGCGTAGTGCAGTGTAAAAGTGCTGTCAGTTACTCACTGACAGCAAACCTAAGGCAGGACAAACTAGGCTTCCGTAGATGACAAACCCGGAGGCCATTGTTAGGCCTCCTGTTGCCATAACATGATGGAATAGAACGTCAAGGAGCAGGAAGGGGTTAAAGGTTCTGCTAACGTCTTGGTGCCAGATACCACAGGACACTTTAAAAGATCTTCTGCAATCCATGTCCCAACGGGTCAGAGCTATTATGGCAGCACGAGGAGGACTACTCAAGGCAGGTGGTTTTAATGTTATGTCTGGATGGTGTATATGTTAGTAATTAATTTCTATTCATTTGTACATTGATGGAAATTAGGGTATGTTCACACGCAAACTCAAAAATATCTGAAAATACAGAGCTGTTTTCAAGGTTTTCAGCGTTTTTTACGGCCGTTTTTGGAGCTGTTTTCAATATTGTCTAGGAAAAACGGCTCCAAAAGCGGCCCAAGAAGTGACTTGCACTTCTTTTGTGAACATACCCTAAAAAAAGAGTAATTTTTCTGTGCTTTTTATTTTTACAATATATATCAATCACCCTAAATATTGTAATCTTGGGGCCTACATTGCTCCTATGTAAACATGGGAACGCCACCATTCTCACCAGTTTTAAGGCGTAATGTATGTCTTAGGCCAAAACATAGTAGTAGTCGAAACGCCAATCCAACCGAGATGGAATATGAAATATCCAAGATAGAAGGGAGTCCCAGGCATAAAATAAGATAAGATAACTTTATTAATCCCCGAAGGGAAATTCCAGTATCACATAAATGGATTCTGGGAAACGGCATCAGGGATCTTTTATTATTAGGTCTCTGTGCAGATTGAGATTCTGGCGTCCAAGGTGAAGATGATGAAGAAGACTAGGTGGTACTGTAGACAAAACAAAAAATAATCAGACCAGACGATAATCACTCAGCAATATACTGGTGCCGAAGCTCCAGCCATGACTTCACAAAAATATTATAAATGTCAGTGATCATACCTGTACTGCTGGTGTTTCTTCTGTACCACAGCTGTTGGTACTTATCTCCTCCTCTTTCTTTGAAAGGCATGGACGCGGCACAAGGGACAGCGTGGATTTGTCGGGATCCAATGTGCAATACAAGGCAGATGGAATATGTGAGAACATGGCAGAACGGTGACTTGCTCTCCAATCTCATAGTCCTCTAGGCATATAGTGCAGGACTGGATGTCTTCGTTTTCAGTAAAGGTTCGAGATGGGAGTCTATCAATCTGCCTGCCTCTCCTGCCTCGCCGACGTTGTCTTCTCTGCACAGGTCTGCTGTCTATGGTCTCTGTTGTCGACTGTTGGTTGGGAAGCAGCTGACTGGTGCTTGGTGTTGGCTCCACCAGCCTGTTAGATGTTTGCTGAGGAGATCTGCTTCCTTCTCTGGACGGCTGCAGGTTTGGTAGCGGCTCACTGGTGCTGGGGTCTTGTGTTGGTTCCTCCAGCCTTTCGGATCTCTCCTGAGTAGTTGATGGAGTAGACCCAGGCTGGGATTCTCCAGGAATTCTGAGCTCGGTCTCACTATTAATACGACGGCCACTTGTCGTTTCAGACTGTTCTATTGGCTCAGGTCGTAATGGGGACCGGCTTCTGTCCGCTCCTTCTTGCTGCAACCTACGGCGCGGTGGAACTTGACCACGTCTTCGTCTATTGTCGGGGACATTGTCATGGTCTTCATCCTGCTCCACACTCTGACGCCTTCTATGTCCAGATCTTAATCTTCCATCAGCAATGCCTAGATGTGAAACAATGTGTATAACATATATTAATTATGTACAGAAAAAATGGGAAAAAAGATCAATACCAGACATTTCCTATGGACTCGCGTGGCCTTCTTTCTAGAGGAAAGCTCCCATGTTTTTCTAATCTTGGACAACCGTTTTGATACTATGAATACATACACAGTCGAGTCACATTATTATAACTACTACTAATATCCAGAGTAACCGGCGTGTGCAGCACGGACAGCAGTAGACGGGCTGGGAGTGACTCAATAAGGTGCTGGTCAGTGGTCTCATATGTGGAGCCTCGCTGACTCCATACATCCCACATTTACTGGAGGGTGCGTGGGGGAGGATCCATAAAGCGAACAACACGATTGACGTGGTGCCACAGATGCTCAATTGGGTTCAAGTCTGGAGAAATAGGGGGCCAGGGAAGTACTTGGAAGTCTTGGTCATGCTCTTCCAACCACTGTCGGGCATTTATAGTCGTGTGACATGTCGCATTGTCTTGCTTTAAGATTCCATTTGCTCCAGGGAAGACAATCAGCATGTATGGTGGATGTGATCTGTAACGATGGATTCATATCTAAATCGGTTCAGAGCCTTCCATATGGATGAGTGGCCCATAGAATGCCATGGAAAAATACCCCAGACGCTGACATCGCCGCCAGCTTTTTCCAGCAATGGTTGCAAAGTCCATCCTTTCGATGAAGCAGAAAACGTGATTTATCAGAGAAGACAACCCTTTGGCAATCATTGGTGCTCTGAGACCAATACTGCCGTACAAATTGAAGCCATTATCTCTGATGCACCTTTGTTACATAGGAGCAGTGACCATCCGTCGGGTTTGGAGCCCCATACGCAGTCGGGTTTGCTGAACTGTTGTATTAGACACACGTCTGGTAGCCAACGTTCACCTCTCAAATACATGGCACGTGGTGCTCTGCAGTTTCCATGTCCGTTATTCCCAATGGTGCCATTTGTCCACTCACGATACACTGTCACCACAGCAGCGCGCGAACAGTTCACAAACTGCGCTGTTTGAGAAATACCGCCGCCCTTGGTCCGAAAGCCAATAATCATCCCTTTTTGCAACTGAAAAACAGTGCATTTTTTGCGGACGCAAAACGGACACGTTTGTGTAAAACTAGCCTAAATGTTTCTGATATAACAAGTTCCACTTACCTTGATTTATCCGGGAACTTTCGTCTATTGCAAGCTGCAAGAGTTCTCGGTAACTCATTGTTCCTTGTAGCAGGCGGCTTGATGTTTAAATTCAGGAACAATGGAAAAACTGGATTCCTCAAATAAGAGGGAATCTACCACGATGTTCAGAAGTTGCACTGGTGTTTAAGTGCTCTGAACAGATGATGTAGTAGTCGCTTTGTAGCACAAATTCGCTCTTTGAAAAACCAAGTGAAGTTTCAGCATCAGCATCAACTCGAGATATGGCACTGATGTGACCGCGCTTGGGGTCCTTAGAACTTCACACCATTGTGATGTCACTGCTATAGATGCCACACTCTCCATCGTTCTGATGACATCACTGCCTGCAGTGATGTCATAATGCTTACGGTATGTCATAAACGGTCCCCTGCTCTGCATTATACCAATCACTGCAGCAAAGCCTCCAAATAAATAAATAAATAAATAAATATATATTAATTTTTTTTATATTTACATAGTGCAGCTGAAAATCTATAATATTTGTTTAGTAAATGTTTCTCTATAATTGTTTAGTAAATGTTGTAGCACACAATTCATCTAAGTAAAAGTCTTAGTAACAGATTACCACAATGGAGAGGCGGAAATGTAACTTTATTTTTCTAAAACTAGATGGTTCTGGAGTAAATAAGAATCCTTTATAACCTAAAGAGGTTGTCTGGTATAAGAAACCCATTGTAAATACCCTATTGGGGAATTCTAAGTTAAGAAAGGACAAGTCTCTTATTGATTTCACTGTGTAATGCTTAGTTTCTCCTGTGGTGGCGCTGCAGGGGAATTCAACACTTCTCAAGTTCCATCACAGATTAAATCTGATCGCTGGGGGTCACAATCAGCGACATTAAGCTGCACTATCTGGATGCACAAATTACACTGGATGAGGGCTGTATTGTGACAGACATTTACACCAAACCAACTGACTGACTGAAAATAACTTTTTAATTTTAGCTTTCAACCCAAATCAGCATAAAAATAAAATTTCACAAAGTCAACTACATAGTGATAGAAAATGCCGCAGAACTTCGCATATAAATGAGACAGATATGTGAGAGGCAGATAGATAGGGCGTGCTCTAGCAAAGTAAAAAATGAGCCCCCATTACTTTATTTTTCTGATCTCAAATGCCAAGATACAATCCCGTTAGTAAGCCCTAAATATACACCTCCTGCAATGAGCCATAATACAATTGTGAGGAACAGACCTTAACCACTTCCTGCCGCAGCCATTTTGAATTTTTTTATTTTTGTTCTTTCCTCCTCACCTTCCAAAAGCCACAACTTTTTTATTTTTATGTTGATATATCCATATGAGGGCTTGATTTTTGCAGGACGAGTTGTAGTTTTTCATGGCACCATTTATTGTACTAATGAAATGGGAAACTGAAAGAACTTTCTTTGTGGGGTGAAATAGGAAAAAAACAGATTTCTTCATTGTTTTTTGGGTTTAGTTTTTATGGAGATCACCGCGCGGTTTTGTTTCGCCATTATCTGAGAGCCATATGTTTTGTTTTCTTTCCGTCGCTGCAGCAGTGTGAGGGCTTGTTTTTTTGTGGCACGAGCTGTCGTTTTTATTGGTTCATGAGACTTTTTGATCATCTTTTATTCCATTGTTTGTGGGAGATGAGATGACCAAAAAACAGTGATTCTGCCTTCGACATTTTTTGTTTGTTTTAATGCATTCACCATGTGGGTTAAATAATATTATATTGTTATAGCTCTGACTTTTACGGACGTGGCAATACAAGTTATGTTAATTGACTTTTTTTACATTGCTTTTTTTGAAACTTTTAATATTTTAACTTTATATATAAATATATATATATATATATATATATATATATATATATATATATATATATATATATATATATATATAAACTTAATTTAACTGTATTTGACTTTCTTTACTTAAACCAGGGACTTAAACCAGCAATCATTGGATCGCTTGCAGGATATACTGCAATACTGATGTATTGCAGTATATCTTGTTCTTTACCTGCTCTTATTAAGCCTTGCCAGGGGTGCAAAGATGGCAGACCTGAGGGCCTACATTAGTCCTCCAAGCTGCAATGACAACCATCTGCACCCTGAAATCGCAGGGGGGTAATGGGCCATCAGAGATGGCCACCCCCATCTTTCTAATGGCTTAGTTACCGCAGTTACTATTGACTATTGACATTTTGGCAACCAAAGGTGCCCCCCTCAGCATGTAGAAGCACACACCATGCAAGAAGAGATAAAGTCCACAACATCCTTGGGCAGCGTGGGCCACCAAAAGTGACGAGCAATCAGGTCTCGGGTTTTACGAACACCAGGTTGCCCAGCCAGTTTAGAACTGTGTCCCCATCGGAGAATTCTTCTCCTGCCTGCTAATCGAACAAAAGTCCTCCCCAGAGGGATGTCTCTAACCTGCAAAGGATTGGCAGTGATAATACAGGACGGGTCTATGATAATTTGAAGAGACTCCACCGTGTCATCCGTTTCAAATGACCTGGACAGGGCATCGGCCCTCACATTCTTGTCAGCGGGACGGTAGTGGAGCACAAATTGTAAGCGGGTGAAGAACAGCGGCCACCTGGCTTGACAGGGATTTAGTCGTTGAGCGGACTGAAGGTAGGTGAGGTTCATGTGGTCGGTGTAGATTAGGATGGGGTGAGCTGCGCCCTCCAGCAGATGTCTCCACTTCTCTAGAGCCAATTTGATGGCCAGTAGCTCCTGATCCCCAAGAGAGTAAATGCGCTCTGCAGAAGAAAAAAGTCTCGAGTAGTAGCCACATGCTACTGCCTTTACTTTGGGGCTCCTCTGGAACAGAAGTGCGCCTGCACCAACATAAGAGGCGTCCACCTCCAAAGAAAACTGTATATATACGTCAGGATGATAGAGGATCGAGGCAGAAGTAAAGGCTTTTTCGAGACTAAAAAATGTGGACTCTGCCTCTGGAGTCCACACCTTGGCGTTCACACCATTCTTGGTAAGGGTGGAAATAGGAGATGTCAGTGATGAGACGTTTGGGATAAACTGCCGGTAGAAATTGGCAAATCCCAGGAAACGCTGTATGGACCTCAGACCTTGAGGACGTGGCCACTCCAGGACAGCTCTCACTTTCTCAGGATCCATCTTGAGACCTTGATCCGATATGATGTAGCCCAGGAAGTGCAGAGAACTCCTCTCAAAGACGCACTTCTCCAGCTTGGCGTATAAATGATTCTCCCTTAATCGTAGTAGAACTTGACGGACATGCCTCCGATGAGTCGTCTGATCTGGGGAGAAAATCAAATTATCATCGAGATAAACAACAACACAGATATAGAGGACATCTCGGAAGATATCATTAACGAGTTCCTGAAACACTGCAGGAGCGTTACACAGTCCGAAGGGCATCACTACGTATTCGTAGTGCCCATCACGGGTGTTAAATTCTGTCTTCCATTCGTCACCCTGGCGGACCGGAGCGGAAGTGAGATGGGGACCAGCGCTCACAGATCCATGGCTGTGGGCGTCAGGAGGTGAGTGGAACCGACGGCCCGCGGCCATAGATGCTACATGTGAGTAAACTAATATACATCCCTGTCCCCCTTGGTGCTGTTTCTGAGATTTTCATAGATTTTTATAGCGCTGATGAGGAACCGGAAGTCTAGTTGTACAGTCTTCTTTGGTGACGACACGACTCTTCGTCATGTGATCGGCCCCGCTGTACTCTATGTACTCGCTGTACTACTGCTCCTGCAGTATACGGAGCACAGCGCTACTTTCTGAGAGGTTCCTAGCATCACCAGGGTAGGAAGGGCCACTGTTTTTGGCCTTTCCCCTTCTGACAATACCAGCCTGCGGCCATCCCAGTGGCCGACCATCACTACAGATGGTCAGGTACTGGATTGTACCCGGCTCTTCCCAGCACCCCTGGTGGCGGTGGGTACCGGGGTAAT
Source organism: Rhinoderma darwinii (assembly GCF_050947455.1). Lineage (NCBI taxonomy): Eukaryota > Metazoa > Chordata > Amphibia > Anura > Rhinodermatidae > Rhinoderma > Rhinoderma darwinii. The sequence continues at coordinate 18,486,961 of NC_134698.1, forward strand.
AAAGGGGGTTAGTGTTCGCCTCTGCAGCGGCTAAGACTAAGCCCCGCCTTAGCAATTGATGCTGTCAATCAGCCGGCGGCCATTACTAAGGCGGTAGTAATATAGTTTAAAGAAAAACACAAAGACATAGAAAAAATATTTTATTGAAATAAAAAAAAAAACACACAACCCTCATTAACCATTCTATTGATAATAAAAAAAAAGCTGTCATCGAAGTAGTCCTGGAATCCGACGTAGTCCAACGACCGAACCTGTAAGAAAACACACAAGAAAAACGATTAGTAACACGTGTGTTAGGCTTAGATACAGGGCCCATGTGTGATACTGTCTGTGGGACCCTGTATCTAAGCCTACCACAACGTAGGCTTAGATACAGGGTCCAGCAGACAGTAATCTTATACAGTATAAGATTACTGTGTGCTGGGGCCCTGTATCTAAACCTACAGTGTGGTAGGCTTATATACAGGGCCCATCAGACAGGATCACACATGGGCCATGTATCTAAGCCTACCATGTGATTGGCTTAGATACAGGGCCCAGCAGACAGGATCACGCATGGGCCATGTATCTAAGCCTACCATGTGATTGGCTTAGATACAGGGCCCAGCAGACAGGATCACGCATGGGCCATGTATCTAAGCCTACCATGTGATTGGCTTAAATACAGGGCCCAGCAGACAGGATCACGCATGGGCCATGTATCTAAGCCTACCATGTGATTGGCTTAGATACAGGGCCCAGCAGACAGGATCACGCATGGGCCATGTATCTAAGCCTACCATGTGATTGGCTTAGATACAGGGCCCAGCAGACAGGATCACGCATGGGCCATGTATCTAAGTCTACCATGTGATTGGCTTAGATACAGGGCCCAGCAGACAGGATCACACAATCTGTGATCCTGTCTCATGGGCCCCCTAAGCCTGCTACATCGTGGGCTTAGGGGTTGTACAGTCCCTAAACATTGATGACCTATCCTCAGGATAGGCCATCAATAGCTGATGTGTCTCTCGGGACCCGCAAATCAGCTGTTTTGAAGGGGCCGCAGCACTCGTACAAGAGCTTCTTCCCCTTCATTTCACTACTCGCCCACACTGTGAATCGCCGACACGGATTCACAGTGTGACCGGAATGAAGTGACATGAATGAAGGGGAGCAGCTCTCGTACGAGTGCTGCGGCCCCTTCAAAACAGCTGATTGGCGGGTCCCGGGAGTTGGACCCCGCCAGTCAGGGCTAATCTTACCTTCCTCTTCGGCCGCGGCGGGAGTTCTGTCGTCTTGATGCTGTGCGCGGCGCATAGCGCTGTGACGTCATGCGCTGCGCACAGCGCTTGACGTCAGGACCTCCGCTGCGATCCGGAACCAGGAAGTTAAGTAAAGTATGTTACTAAAGTAACAGGGGCCCGCGGCCCGAGTTACTATAGTAACTTTTTATTGATGTGGTGCGGGGGGCCGTGGGCCCCCCTGGCTTCGGGGCCCGGTCGCAATTGTGACCGCTGCGACCACTATAGCTACGCCAGTGTATAAATGACAGCCAGCACGGTTTTACTAAGGACAGAAGTTGTCAAACTAACCTAATCTGTTTTTATGAAGAGGTGAGCAGAAGCCTAGACACAGGGGCCGCTGTGGATTTAGTGTTTTTGGACTTTGCAAAGGCATTTGACACTGTCCCCCATAGACGCCTAATGGGTAAATTAAGGACTATAGGTTTAGAAAATATAGTTTGTAATTGGATTGAGAATTGGCTCAAGGACCGTATCCAGAGAGTTGTGGTCAATGATTCCTACTCTGAATGGTCCCCGGTTATAAGTGGTGTACCCCAGGGTTCAGTGCTGGGACCACTATTATTCAACTTATTTATTAATGATATAGAGGATGGGATTAATAGCACTATTTCTATTTTTGCAGATGACACCAAGCTATGTAATATAGTTCAGTCTATAGAAGATGTTCATGAATTGCAAGCGGATTTAAACAAACTACGTGTTTGGGCATTCACTTGGCAGATGAAGTTTAATGTAGATAAATGTAAAGTTATGCATCTGGGTACGAACAACCTGCATGCATCATATGTCCTAGAGGGAGCTACACTGGGGGAGTCACTTGTTGAGAAGAATCTGGGTGTACTTGTAAATCATAAACTAAATAACAGCATGCAGTGTCAATCAGCTGCTTCAAAGGCCAGCAGGATATTGTCGTGTATTAAAAGAGGCATGGACTCGCGGGACAGGGATGTAATATTGCCACTTTACAAAGCATTAGTGAGGCCTCATCTAGAATATGCAGTTCAGTTCTGGGCTCCAGTTCATAGAAAGGATGCCCTGGAGTTGGAAAAAATACAAAGAAGAGCAACGAAGCTAATTAGGGGCATGGAGAATTTAAGTTATGAGGAAAGATTAAAAGAATTAAACCTATTTAGCCTTGAAAAAAGACGACTAAGGGGGGACATGATTAATTTATATAAATATATTAATGGCACATACAAAAAATATGGTGAAATCCTGTTCCATGTAAAACCCCCTCAAAAAACAAGTTAACACTCCCTCTGTCTGGAGGAAAAAAGGTTCAACCTGCAGAGGCGACAAGCCTTCTTTACTGTGAGAACTGTGAATCTATGGAATAGCCTACCGCAGCAGCTGGTCACTGCAGGGACAGTAGATGGCTTTAAAAAAGGGTTAGATAATTTCCTAGAACAAAAAAGTATTAGCTCCTATGTGTAGAAATTTTTTCCTTCCCTTTTCCCGTCCCTTGGTTGAACTTGATGGACATGTGTCTTTTTTCAGCCGTACTAACTATGTAACCATGGAACTATGTAACTATGACATGTGTCACTTTATGTGGTGATAACTTTGGAATGCCTTTATTTATCCAAGTGATTTTGAGACTGTTTTCTGATGACACATTGAACTTTATGTTAGTGGTAAAATTTGGTTGATACATTCAGTGAAAAACAGAAAAAATTACAGAAAATGTGGTGTAAGGCAGATGGTTATACCACACAAAATAGTTATTAATTAACAATTTTTTTTTTTAAATAAAGGACTTAATATTGAAAAAAGGTTTTTTATACAACTGTTTTTTTTTGTCTCACTAGGTGACTTGAAGTCAGGAATCCCTGATCGCTATTCTAATACACTGCACTACATGCGTAGTGCAGTGTAAAAGTGCTGTCAGTTACTCACTGACAGCAAACCTAAGGCAGGACAAACTAGGCTTCCGTAGATGACAAACCCAGAGGCCATTGTTAGGCCTCCTGTTGCCATAACATGATGGAATAGAACGTCAAGGAGCAGGAAGGGGTTAAAGGATCTGCTAACGTCTTGGTGCCAGATACCACAGGACACTTTTAAAGATCTTCTGAAATCCATGTCCCAACTGGTCAGAGCTATTATGGCAGCACGAGGAGGACTACACAAGGCAGGTGGTTTTAATGTTATGTCTGGATGGTGGATATGTTAGTAATTAATTTCTATTCATTTGTACATTGATGGAAATTAGGGTATGTTCACACGCAAACTCAAAAATATCTGAAATTACAGAGCTGTTTTCAAGAAAACGGCTCCAAAAGCGGCCCACTTGCACTTCTTTTGTGAACATACCCTAAAAAAAAGAGTAATTTTTCTGTGCTTTTTATTTTTACAATATATATCAATCACCCTAAATATTGTAATCTTCGGGCCTACATTGCTCCTATGTAAACATGGGAACGCCACCATTCTCACCAATTTTAAGGCATAATGTAAATCTTAGGCCAAAACGTAGTAGTAGTCGAAACGCAAATCCAACCGAGATGGAATATGAAATATCCAAGATAGAAGGGAGTCCCAGGCATAAAATAAGATAAGATAACTTTATTAATCCCCGAAGGGAAATTCCAGTATCACATAAATGGATTCTGGGAAACGGCATCAGGGATCTTTTATTATTAGGTCTCTGTGCAGATTGAGATTCTGGCATCCAAGGTGAAGATGATGAAGAAGACTAGGTGGTACTGTAGACAAAACAAAAAATAATCAGACCAGACGATAATCACTCAGCAATATACTGGTGCCGAAGCTCCAGCCATGATTTGACAAAAATACTATAGATGTCAGTGATCATACCTGTACTGCTGGTGTTTCTTCTGTACCACAGCTGTTGGTACTTATCTCCTCCTCTTTCTTTGAAAGGCATGGACGCGGCACAAGGGACAGCGTGGATTTGTCGGGATCCAATGTGCAATACAAGGCAGATGGAATATGTGAGAACATGGCAGAACGGTGACTTGCTCTCCAATCTCATAGTCCTCTAGGCATATAGTGCAGGACTGGATGTCTTCGTTTTCAGTAAAGGTTCGAGACGGGAGTCTATCAATCTGCCTGCCTCTCCTGCCTCGCCGACGTTGTCTTCTCTGCACAGGTCTGCTGTCTGTGGTCTCTGTTGTCGACTGTTGGTTGGGAAGCAGCTGACTGGTTCTTGGTGTTGGCTCCACCAGCCTGTTAGATGTTTGCTGAGGAGATCTGCTTCCTTCTCTGGACGGCTGCAGGTTTGGTAGCGGCTCACTGGTGCTGGGGTCTTGTGTTGGTTCCTCCAGCCTTTCGGATCTCTCCTGAGTAGTTGATGGAGTAGACCCAGGCTGGGATTCTCCAGGAATTCTGAGCTCGGTGTCACTATTAATACGACGGCCACTTGTCGTTTCAGACTGTTCTATTGGCTCAGGTCGTAATGGGGACCGGCTTCTGTCCGCTCCTTCTTGCTGCAACCTACGGCGCGGTGGAACTTGACCACGTCTTCGTCTCCTGTCGGTGACATTGTCATGGTCTTCATCCTGCTCCACACTCTGACGCCTTCTATGTCCAGATCTTAATCTTCCATCAGCAATGCCTAGATGTGAAACAATGTGTATAACATATATTAATTATGTACAGAAAAAATGGGAAAAAAGATCAATACCAGACATTTCCTATGGACTCGCGTGGCCTTCTTTCTAGAGGAAAGCTCCCATGTTTTTCTAATCTTGGACAACCGTTTTGATACTATGAATATATATACACAGTCGAGTCACATTATTATAACTACTACTAATATCCAGAGTAACCGGCGGGTGCAGCACGGACAGCAGTAGACGGGCTGGGAGTGACTCAATAAGGTGCTGTTCAGTGGTCTCATATGTGGAGCCTCGCTGACTCCATACATCCCACATTTACTAGAGGGTGTGTGGGGGAGGATCCATAAAGCGAACAACACGATTGACGTGGTCCCACAGATGCTCAATTGGGTTCAAATCTGGAGAAATAGGGGGCCAGGGAAATACTTGGAAGTCTTGATCGTGCTCTTCCAACCACTGTCGGGCATTTATAGTCGTGTGAAATGTCGCATTGTCTTGCTTTAAGATTCCATTTGCTCCAAGGAAGACAATCAGCATGTATGGTGGATGTGATCTGTAACGATGGATTCATATCTAAATCGGTTCAGAGCCTTCCATATGGATGAGTGGCCCAGAGAATGCCATGGAAAAATACCCCAGACGCTGACGTTGCCGCCAGCTTTTTCCAGCAATGGTTGTAAAGTCCATCCTTTCGATGAAGCAGAAAACTTGATTTATCGTAGAAGACAACCCTTTGCCAATCATCGGTGCTCTGAGACCAATACTGCCGTACAAATTGAAGCCATTTTCTCTGATGCACCTTTGTTACATAGGAGCAGTGACCATCCGTCGGGTTCGGAGCCCCATACGCAGTCGGATTCGCTGAACTGTTGTATTAAACACACGTCTGGTAGCCTACGTTCACCTCTCAAATACATGGCACGTGGTGCTCTGCAGTTTCCATGTCCGTTATTCCCAATGGTGCCATTTGTCCACTCACGATACACTGTCACCACAGCAGCACGCGAATAGTTCACAAACTGCGCTGTTTGAGAAATACCGCCGCCCTTGGTCCGAAAGCCAATAACCATCCCTTTTTGCAACTGAAAAACGGTGCATTTTTTGCGGACGCAAAACGGACACGTTTGTGTGAAACTAGCCTACATGTATCTGATATAACAAGTTCCACTTACCTTGATTTATCCGGGAACTTTCGTCTATTGCAAGCTGCAAGAGTTCTCGGTAACTCATTGTTCCTTGTAGCAGGCGGCTTGATGTTTACATTTAGGAACAATGGAAAAACGGGATTCCTCAAATAAGAGCGAATCTACCACGATGTTCAGAAGTTGCACTGGTGTTTAAGTGCTCTGAACAGATGATGTACTAGTCGCTTTGTAGCACAAATTCGCTCTTTGAAAAGCCAAGTGAAGTTTCAGCATCAGCATCAACTCGAGATATGGCACCGATGTGACCGCGCTTGGGGTCCTTAGAACTTCACGCCATTGTGATGTCACTGCTATAGATGCCACACCCTCCATTGTTCTGATGACATCACCTGCAGTGATGTCATAATGCTAACGGTATGTCATAAACGGTCCCCTGCTCTGCATTATATCAATCACTGCAGCAAAGCCTCCAAATAAATAAATATATAGTACATTTTTTTATATTTACATATTGCAGCTGAAAATCTCTAATATTTGTTTAGTAAATGTTTCTCTATAATTGTTTAGTATATGTTGTAGCACACAGTTCATCTAAGTAAAAGTCTTAGTAACAGATTACCATAATGGAGAGGTGGAAATGTAACTTTATTTTTCTAAAACTAGATGGTTCTGGAGTAAATAAAAATCCTTTATAACCTAAAGAGGTTGTCTGGTATAAGAAACCCATTGTAAATACCCTATTGGGGAATTCTAAGTTAAGAAAGGACAAGTCTCTTATTGATTTCACTGTGTAATGCTTAGTTTCTCCTGTGGTGGCGCTGCAGGGGAATTCAACACTTCTCAAGTTCCATCACAGATTAAATCTGATCGCTGGGGGTCACAATCAGCGACATTAAGCTGCACTATCTGGATGTACAAATTACACTGGATGAGGGCCGTATTGTGACAGACATTTACACCAAACCAACTGACTGAAAATAACTTTTTAATTTTAGCTTTCAACCCAAATCAGCACAAAAATAAAATTTCACAAAGCGAACTACATAGTGATAGAAAATGCCGCAGAACTTCGCATATAAATGAGACGGATATGTGAGAGACAGATAGATAGGGCGTGCTCTAGCAAAGTAAAAAATGAGCCCCCCATTTTTGTTCTTTCCTCCTCACCTTCCAAAAGCCACAACTTTTTTATTTTTCTGTTGATATATCCACATGAGGGCTTGATTTTTGCAGGACGAGTTGTAGTTTTTCATGGCACCATTTATTGTACTAATGAAATGGGAAACTGAAAGAACTTTCTTTGTGGGGTGAAATAGGAAAAACAACTGATTTCTCCATTGTTTTTTGGGTTTAGTTTTTATGGAGATCACCGCGCGGTTTTGTTTCGCCATTGTCTGAGAGCCATACGTTTTGTTTTCTTTCCGTCGCTGTAGCAGTGTGAGGGCTTGTTTTTTTGTGGCACGAGCTGTCGTTTTTATTGGTTCATGAGACTTTTTGATCATCTTTTATTCCATTGTTTGTGGGAGATGAGATGACCAAAAAACAGTGATTCTGCCCTCGACATTTTTTGTTTGTTTTAATGCATTCACCATGTGGGTTAAATAATGTTATATTGTTATAGCTCTGACTTTTACGGACGTGGCAATACAAGATATGTTAATTAACTTTTTTTACATTGCTTTTTTTTAACTTTTCATATTTTAACTTTATATATAAATATATATATATATATATATATATATATATATATATATATATATATATATATATATGTATATATATATATATATATATATATATATATATAAACTTAATTTAACTGTATTTTACTTTCTTTACTTGCCCTCTAGGGTACTTAAACCAGCAATCATTGGATCGCTTGCAGGATATACTGCAATACTAATGTGTTGCAGTATATCGTGTTCTTTACCTGCTCTTATTAAGCCTTGCCAGGGGTGCAAAGATGGCAGACCTGAGGGCCTACATTAGTCCTCCAAGCTGCAATGACAACCATCGGCACCCCGCAATCGCAGGGGGGCAATGGACCGTCAGAGATGGCCACCCCCATCTTTCTAATGGCTTAGTTACCGCAGTTACTATTGACCTCAGCATTTAAGGGGTTAAACGAGTGGGATCGTAGTAATCTACGATTTCGCTCGTCGCAGTGAACTGTCAGTTGTAACATACAACCAACACCAGCAAATTATGGAGTGAGCTCAGTCCGTGACCCCACTCCATACTTCCCTCCTGGCCTACACCGTATATATACACACGTTGGTTGTCGTGGAAGGGGCTAGGCAGCATTGAAGGGTTATAGTGCTATAAAGCAGATCTTCCCTTACAAAAACTAATGACGTTTTGGCAACCAAAAGTGCCCCCCTCAGCATCAGAGCCCCATAGCAGCTTCTATGGCTACTAGGGCTATAGTTATGTCCATGTACAGGGGGATGATTTAACAGTAACACTACAGGTTGTAACGTCTATGGCCACGGCCCGTCGATCGGTCGTTAACCCCGACGGCCGTGGCCATGGACAGCTTACCTGCCTGCAGCGTCGTCCCCCAGTCAGGCGCCGGCACTCTCTTCCGGATTCCGAGTGTCTCCGGCGGGTGCGCGCGCCCGCGCGTGCACGGCCTTAAAGGGCCAGTGCGCGCGTTTTTGTAAAAACTGTAATCTGGCCCAGGATGCCCTGGGCTATAAAAAGGGCTCTGCCCTCTTGCCCTTTGCCAGAGCGTTGTTAGTTTTCCCGTTGTTCGTCTTGCTTATGGTCTCCCAGTGTCTTCCAGCCTCCCAGTGTACCTTGCTCCTGTATTCCGTATCCCGTATCCTGTTTCCGTGCTACTCGTGCTATTGCCGTGCTGTGCTACCTACCGTGCTGTGCTACAGTCTACGCTACCCTGCTACGCCTCACCGAACGACTTCCCACCGCCTGGTTCTGGACGTGTCTGCCTCGCCACTGCCTACGATTGCCTCAGGTACTCTCGCTGAACCATTGAACTGTGTACTTTCCGGTTTGGCCAGCTGCCATCCCCGCTACGCGGTACGGCCCAGTGGGTCCACACCCCGCATCGTGACAGTACGCTCTGGCCATGGACCCCGCTGGCCAATTCAAGGGCTAGATTTTTAGATTATATATATATATATTTTATTCATATATATATATATTTTATATATATTTTTAAAGGATTGTCCTTATTTTTGCTGCTATTCGCATCATGATTTTTCTGTAGTATAGTAGTATAATGGTTTATGTACACATTACAAACCCTGTTTGGTCCGGCTTTTCCGCTCTCTGGAGCTGTCCGTGGTTCTGATTTTCGAACGGCTATTTGGGAGCCTGGTTGGTTCACTGCCGGGCTTCTGCGTTTTTCTTTGTATTATTGCAGATATATGTCTACACATTTTTTCCGTTCATGGTAGCTTCAATTATATCTATTTAAATATATCCATTGATTATTCATTATGCTAAAAAGTTTTTTTGACTTAACAAAATGTACATTCATGCATTTTTTACTTCTTTCGATCTCATTCATCAATTATTATATATTTTAGTAGTATAATGTATAATGGTCTGTGTACACATTACAACCCCCTTTCTTTTGGTCCGGTTATTTCGTTCTCCGGAGCTGTCCGTGGTTCTGATTCTCGAACGGCTACGTGGGAGCCTGGCTGGTGCACTGCCGGGTTTCTGCGTTTTTCTTTGTATTATTGCAGATATATGTCTACATTTTTTTCGTTCATGGTAGCTTCAATTATATCTATTTAAATATATTCATTATGCTAATAGGTTTTTGACTTAACAAAATGTACATTCATGCAATTTTTACTTCTTTCGATCTCATTCATTCATTAATTATTATATATTTTAGTAGTATAATGGTATAATGGTCTGTGTACACATTACACCCCCTTTTGTTTTTGATCCGGTTATTTCGTTCTCCGGAGCTGTCCGTGGTCCTGATTCTCGAGCGGCTACGTGGGTGCCTGGTTGGTTTACTGCCGGGTTCTGCTTTTTTCTCTGTATTATTGCAGATATATTTTTTACATTTTTTCTGTTTATGATAGCTTTAATTATAGCTATTTAAATATATCCATTGATTATTCAATATGTTAATAGGTTTTTGACATAACAAAATGTACATTCATGCATTTTTTACTTCATTTGATCTCATCAATTATTACATATTTTATATTGTATCTTCGTGCATTTTCGTTATCCAGCTGCTTTTATCATAGTATTTGTTTCTTACAGCTACCGGGCATAATTTTTCGGGCATTTTATTTGCGGGCTACCTTCTCCCATGTTTTTATTTATTTATTTATTCATTTATTTATGTATTCATTTTAACTATTCTGCAAATGTTACGATGTGTTAACATTGTTGTTTGTCTAAATATCAATGTTATTTGTTGTTTATAGACATTTTTCTTTGTTAAACTTGAGATCTATGTACCGTTTACGTCATTGGTGCCCTCTGACCTTGATCACATTGGCGGCTTTTTTATCCGTGTGGTGTATATAAAGCTGCCTTGTTTTGACTGCATTTCATATGGCCTGAGGAAGATGCCGGTGCGGCATTGAAACGCGTAGCCTTCTTACTAATAAACACTACTATTAATTCCTGCATCTTTATTGAGTAGCAGCACCGTAGTCACATCCCTCATTTTTCTACCTCTAATTGCTAATTCAAAGGCTTGTCACCCTCCCAAGCCATGCAGGCGGATCTGCTGGATCTCCGAGCTAGGCAGGACCAGCTCCTCGTGGCCGTGGACTCTATGGCGAAGCAGCTAGGGACGCTAGTTGCCTCCATTCCTGCTTCTATGCAATTTCCTCAAGCCAAACCTCCTGTTGCTCCTCCTGGCAGTTCCTGTACGGACCCTCGGTTCTCGCTGCCATTGCCCTCTCGGTTCGATGGAGACGCCAGTGCTTGTCGGGGGTTCCTGAACCAATGCCACATTCATTTTACCCTGCACTCTCGGGCATTTCCGTCAGATGGAGCCAAGATCGCATTTATCATCTCCCTCCTGACCGGCAAGGCCCTGGCATGGGCTAACCCTATCTGGGAACGTCAGGGATCCGAGACCCGAGACTTCCAGGAGTTCGCACGAATATTCCGAACCGTTTTTGAGGAGCCAGGGCGAGTCCCATCAGCCGCCACCGCCATCTTCAACCTTCGCCAAGAGGACAACTCCGTGGGCGAGTATACTATTCAGTTCCGGACTCTGGCAGGAGAGCTATCCTGGAACAATGAGGCATTTGTGGCATCCTATTGGCATGGCCTGTCGCCCGAGATTAAGGACAAACTGGCTGCTCGAGACCTGCCTCCCGCGTTGGACGACTTGATTCTGCTTGCCACACGGGTTGACATAAGGCTGAGGGAGAGATCCCATGAGGTTCGTCAGGAGCGCCGGCGCCCTAGACTGGCGCCCAACTTTCAGCAACCCCTCTTGCCTGCTTCTATCGCTTTGCCCGAGGTTCCGATGCAAGTTGACCGACTAAAATTATCGGTCCAGGAGAAACAGCGCAGGCGCACCTCTGGACTGTGCTTATATTGCGGTCTTGCTGGCTACGTCGTGCGTCTGTGCCCTCACAAGCCAAAAAACCCCAGCGCCTAGGCTTGGTTGGAGAGAAAACCCTGGGCGTCAACACATTGAAGCAAGAACTCTCCTCCAAACTATTTATCCCTGTAACCATCATCGCTGGCGAGAGGTCTCATCAGGTCTCCGCATATCTGGACTCCGGCTCTGCAGCCAACTTTATCTGCCAGGATCTTGTGGATCTTCTACAGTTGCCCACTATCCTGCTTGAAAGGCCGTTGATCGTTTCCTCGGTGGATGGACTGCCATTACCAGACCCAGTTGTGTCCATAACCAAACCGTTGAAACTCCAAGTGGGAGCCCTTCATGCTGAGATCATCTCTCTGTTCGTCCTGTCCAAGGCCATCAACCCCGTGCTGCTGGGGTTGCCTTGGCTTCGTCTGCACGCCCCCGTCCTGGATTGGAACTCTGGAGAGGTTCTCCAGTGGGGCCTGAAGTGTCTTGACCGCTGTCTGAGTCACATCCAGTCGCCACAGCCCGCTCCTCTTTAGTCGTTGGCAAGTTTGCCCCTCTGTTTCTCCATGTTCGGCGATGTCTTCAATAAAAAGGGGGCCGAGACCTTGCCGCCACACCGGGCATATGACTGCCCAATCTACCTGGTTCCGGAATCGTCTCCTCCTCGTGGTAGAGTGTATCCTCTCTACTTGCCAGAGACCCAGTCCATGTCGGCTTACATCAAGGAGAACCTGGAGAGGGGTTTCATTCGTAAATCTTCATCCCCGGCCGGAGCAGGGTTCTTCTTTGTTAAAAAAAAAGATGGATCATTACGACCTTGCATCGACTACCGAGGCCTAAACCAGATCACGGTGAAGAACAGGTATACTCTGCCTTTAATTTCTGAACTGTTTGATCGCATACGGGGGGCAAAATTTTTTTCTAAACTGGACCTGCGGGGGGCCTATAATCTGATCCGGATTCGTCGAGGTGACGAGTGGAAGACTGCCTTTAATACTCGTGATGGGCATTACGAATACTTAGTCATGCCCTTCGGCCTGTGTAACGCTCCCGCAGTATTCCAAGAATTTGTCAATGACATTTTTTGTGATCTCCTGTATGTTTGTGTTGTGGTGTATCTCGATGACATTCTGATTTTTTCCCCAGACCCAGTAACTCATCAAAGTCATGTCCGCCAGGTGTTACTCCGTCTAAGAGAGAATCGACTTTACGCCAAATTGGAGAAGTGTGTGTTCGAGAAGAAGTCTCTATCCTTCCTGGGCTATATTATCTCAGATCAGGGTCTCAAGATGGATCCCCAGAAGGTAAAGGCCGTCCTGGAGTGGCCACACCCCCAAGGCTTAAGGGCCATCCAACGCTTTCTAGGATTCGCCAACTTCTACCGACTCTTCATCCCCAACTTCTCATCTTTGACAGCACCTATCTCCACCCTCACTAAGAAAGGTATGAATGCCAAGATGTGGACTACGGAGTCTGAAGCCGCATTTGAATCCTTAAAGAAAGCCTTCACATCTGCCTCCATTCTGCACCATTCGGACGTATCCTTACAGTTTTCGTTAGAGGTGGACGCCTCCTCGGTGGGTGCTGGTGCACTGTTGTTCCAGAAAAGACCGAAAGGCAAGGCCGTGGTATGCGGCTACTATTCCAAGCTGTTTTCTCCCGCAGAGCGTAACTACTCGATTGGGGCCTGGGAGTTACTGGCCATCAAACTGGCTCTGCAGGAGTGGAGACACCTACTGGAAGGCGCGGTTCACCCTATCCTGATCTTCACGGATCACAAGAATTTGACCTACCTACAGACGGCCCGGCGGTTAAATCCTAGTCAAGCCAGGTGGTCGTTTGCTCGGTTCCGGTTCGAACTCCACTACCGTCCCGCCGACAAGAATGTGAGGGCCGATGCCTTGTCTAGATCTTTCGAAACCGAGGACGCCATGGAATCTCCACAGAATATCATTGACCCATCCTGTATCTTCTCTGTGAATCCCCTGCAAGTCAGAGACATTCCTCCGGGTAGGACTTTTGTGCGTCTGGTTGACCGAGGAAGAATTCTTCGCTGGGGTCACAGCTCTAAGCTGGCAGGTCACGCGGGTGCTCGTAAGACCCAAGATTTAATCACCCGTCAGTTCTGGTGGCCCACGCTGCCCAAAGATGTCATGGACTTTGTCTACTCTTGCACAGTCTGTGCAGCAAATAAAGTTGCTCACTCCAGACCTGCGGGCCTGCTCCAACCACTGCCTGTGCCCGTTGCCCCGTGGCAACATGTCGCTATGGACTTCAACACGGATCTTCCCCCTTCTGCGAGTTGCAGTGTTATCTGGGTGGTGGTGGATCGATTTTCCAAGATGGCTCACTTCATCCCGTTGACCGCTCTGCCGTCTGTTACGCGGTTGGCTGACCTCTTCATACAGCACATCTTCCGTCTGCACGGATTGCCCCTGCATATTGTCTCGGACAGAGGTGTCCAGTTTACCTCGAAGTTTTGGAGAGCACTCTGCGGGCTCCTTGGTGTGAAATTGGACTTCTCTTCGGCCTATCATCCCCAGTCCAATGGGCAGGTCGAGAGAGTTAACCAGATTATGGAGAACTACCTACGTCACTTTGTGTCCAGGCACCATGATGATTGGGTGCAGTTGCTCCCGTGGGCAGAGTTCTCCTATAACAACCACACCAGTGAGTCGACCACATCCAGTCAATTTTTTATCGTCTACGGCCAACATCCTCGTATACCTCTTCCTGTTTCTACAATGTCCCAGGTGCCTGCAGCCGACTCCACCTTCAGGGACTTTCTACAGATATGGCAACAGACCCGATCTTCTATCCTCTTGGCGGTGGACCGCATGAAGAGAAAGGCAGACACAAGATGACGGGCGCCTCCGCAGTTCCTTCCAGGGACTAAAGTCTGGCTGTACTCTAGGAATATCCGGCTGAAGGTGCCGTCATGCAAATTTGCCCCGAGGTTCCTTGGTCCCTTTGAAGTCCTGCTACAAATTAACCCGGTATCCTACAAGCTGCGGCTCCCCCCCACTCTCAGGATTCCTAACTCCTTTCACATCTCCCTGCTAAAACCGGTGGTCCTGAACCGCTACTCCAGGACTCCTAGTCCCACAGTGGTTCCTGCCGGCCCATCTGGGACTTTCGAGGTAAAGGAGATTCTGGCTACCAAGAAGGTGGGAGGAAGGACATTTTATTTGGTGGACTGGAGGGGGTTCGGCCCAGAAGAGAGGTCTTGGGAGCCAGAGGAGAACATCGAAGCCCCTGTTCTTGTGAGGAAGTTTCTCTCTCGCTCTGGTCCCAAGAAGAGGAGGCGTAAGAGGGGGGATACTGTAACGTCTATGGCCACGGCCCGTCAATCGGTCGTTAACCCCGACGGCCGTGGCCATGGACAGCTTACCTGCCTGCAGCGTCGTCCCCCAGTCAGGCGCCGGAACTCTATTCTGGATTCCGAGTGTCTCCGGCGGGTGCGCGCGCCCGCGCATGCACGGCCTTAAAGGGCCAGTGCGCGCGTTTTTGTAAAAACTGTAATCTGGCCCAGGATGCCCTGGGCTATAAAAAGGGCTCTGCCCTCTTGCCCTTTGCCAGAGCGTTGTTAGTTTTCCCGTTGTTCGTCTTGCTTATGGTCTCCCAGTGTCTTCCAGCCTCCCAGTGTACCTTGCTCCTGTATTCCGTATCCTGTTTCCGTGCTACTCGTGCTATTGCCGTGCTGTGCTACCTACCATGCTGTGCTACAGTCTACGCTACCCTGCTACGCCTCACCGAACGACTTCCCACCGCCTGGTTCTGGACGTGTCCGCCTCGCCACTGCCTACGATTGCCTCAGGTACTCTCGCTGAACCATTGAACTGTGTACTTTCCGGTTTGGCCAGCTGCCGTCCCCGCTACGCGGTACGGCCCAGTGGGTCCACACCCCCCATCGTGACACAGGTGATGTATTATCACAGTATACATCTAGTATTAGGATAAAATAGAATGACGTACCAGTCCCCAGACATTAGTAGATACAGGTCACTAAGCAAATCATGGTGGTTCCAAGTACCAGGCTCAGGACCAACACCTACAAGAGGAGGAGAGAGAATAAGGAGGTTAAAACGTGGCCAGGTGTGGTGGATTCACTGCTTGTACACAATGCATCTTAAAGGGGTTATGCGGGGACTAAAAATTATTAGCAGTGTTCTCACTACATTATGTGATGTCACGGTTTGTGGGTATGTGGACCCACCAGGCCGCACCACCATAGCAGCGAGGCAGCTGGCCAAAGAACAGGGAACCCCAGAAATACAAAGTCCCGCACAAGGGTACCAGGATAGTCCAGACAGTGGCCGCAGCTCTGGCACGGATGGAGGTAGGTAACACAGGACGTGGCGGATGACACAGGTGCAGTAGACACGGCTCCAACTAGTAGGCACAGGAACAAGAACACAGTACGGGATACAGGAACGGGTAACAGGGCACGGGTAACAACTGGAACAGGAAACAATAAGGGACCATTTGAAAGACAGACTTGGGGTATAATAACAATGCTCAGGCAAGGATCAGATGGGTTGGGCCCTTCTTGTAGTCCAGGAAATCATGTGTGTTGATGATGGTGATTTCCTACATGTGCGTGCTCTGGCCCTTTAAGAGCGGGCACGAGCGTGCGCGCGCACCCTACGGGACAGAGCAGATCGTAGCAGAAGTGAGCGCTGGCGTCTCCTGGGAAGGAGATGGGAACCAGCGCTCACAGATCCATGGCTGCGGGCGTCAGGTGAGTGGACCTGATGGCCCTGGATGCTACAGTATCCCCCCCTCTGACGCCCCCTCTTCTTGGGACTAGAGCGAGAGAGGAACTTCTTAACAAGAGCAGAGGCATCAAGGTTCTCCTCCGGCTCCCAGGACCTCTCCTCAGGACCAAACCCTCTCCAGTCCACCAAATAGAAAGTCCTTCCTCCTACCCTCTTGCAGTCCAGGATCTCCCTCACCTCGAACACATCAGAAGAACCGCTGGGAGCAGTTGTGGAACAGGAAGTCTTGCTGTAGCAGTTCAGGACCACTGGTTTCAGGAGGGACACATGAAAGGAGTTGGGGATTCTGAGGGTAGGAGGCAGCCGCAGTTTATAGGAGACAGGGTTAATCTGTTGCCGAATCTCAAAAGGACCGAGAAACCTGGGAGCAAACTTGTATGAAGGCACCCTCAAACGAATGTTCCATGAGGACAGCCAGACTTTGGTACCTGGAAGATACTGCGGCGGCTCTCTTCTTGTATCCGCTTTTCGCTTCATGCCCGGGTCTGTTGCCAGATTTACAGGAAGTCCCCAAATGCAGAGTCAGCAGCGGGTACCTGAGAAGTAGTAGACACTGGAAGAGGGACTCTAGGATGTTGACCTTATACAATGTAAAACGGAGTGGAAGTGGTGGACTCGCTTGTGTGGTTGTTGTACGTGAACTCGTCCCATGGAAGAAGCTGTACCCAGTTATCATGCTGTAAGGAAATTAAGTGACGGAGATAATTCTCCATGATCTGGTTGATCCTCTCGACTTGCCCATTGGACTGGGTGTGATAGGCTGTGGAAAAGTCCAATATCACATCCAGGAGTTTACAGAGAGCCCTCCAGAACCTCGAGGTAAATTGAAACCCCCGATCGGACACAATGTGAAGGGCAAGCCATGCAAGCGGTAGATGTGCTGGATGAAGAGATTTGCCATTCGGGAACAGAAGGTAGGCCGGTCAGTGGGATAAAATGTGCCATCTTCGAGAACCGGTCCACCACCACCCAGACAGTGTTGCATCCTGCTGAGGGAGGAAGGTCAGTGACAAAGTCCATCACAATGTGCTGCAAGGTGGAATTGGGTATAGGCACAGGATGATGGAGGCCGGCAGGCTTGGAGTTAGTAACCTTGTTAGAAGCACACACCGTGCAAGAAGAGACAAAGTCCACAACATCCTTGGGCAGCGTGGGCCACCAAAAGTGACGAGCAATCAGGTCTCGGGTTTTACGAACACCAGGGTGCCCAGCCAGTTTAGAACTGTGTCCCCATCGGAGAATTCTTCTGCTGCCTGCTAATCGAAAAAAAGTCCTCCCCGGAGGGATGTCTCTAACCTGCAAAGGATTGGCAGTGATAATGCAGGACGGGTCTATGATAGTTTGAAGAGACTCCACCGTGTCATCTGTTTCAAATGACCTGGACAGGGCATCGGCCCTCACATTCTTGTCAGCGGGACGTAGTGGAGCACAAATTGTAAACGGGTGAAGAACAGCGGCCACCTGGCTTGACAGGGATTTAGTCGTTGAGCGGACTGAAGGTAGGTGAGCTTCATGTGGTCGGTGTAGATTAGGATGGGGTGAGCTGCGCCCTCCAGCAGATGTCTCCACTTCTCCAGAGCCAATTTGATGGCCAGTAGCTCCTGATCCCCAACAGAGTAAATGCGCTCTGCAGAAGAAAAAAGTCTCGAGTAGTAGCCACATACTACTGCCTTTCCTTTGGGGCTCCTCTGGAACAGAAGTGCGCCTGCACCAACATAAGAGGCGTCCACCTCCAAAGAAAACTGTATATATACGTCAGGATGATAGAGGATTGAGGCAGAAGTAAAGGCTTTTTTGAGACTAAAAAATGTGGACTCTGCCTCTGGGGTCCACACCTTGGCGTTCAGACCGTTCTTGGTAAGGGTGGAAATAGGAGATGTCAGTGATGAGACGTTTGGGATAAACTGCCGGTAGAAATTGGCAAATCCCCGGAAACGCTGTATGGACCTCAGACCTTGAGGATGTGGCCACTCCAGGACAGCTCTCACTTTCTCAGGATCCATCTTGAGACCTTGATCCGATATGATGTAGCCCAGGAAGTACAGAGAACTCCTCTCAAAGACGCACTTCTCCAGCTTGGCGTATAAATGATTCTCCCTTAATCGTAGTAGAACTTGATGGACATGCCTCCGATGAGTCGTCGGATCTGGGGAGAAAATCAAAATATCATCGAGATAAACAACAACACAGATATAGAGGAGATCTCGGAAGATATCATTAACGCTGAAACACTGCAGGAGCGTTACACAGTCCGAAGTGCATCACTACGTATTCGTAGTGCCCGTCACGGGTGTTAAATGCCATCTTCCATTCGTCACCCTGGCGGACCGGAGCGGAAGTGAGATGGGGACCAGCGCTCACAGATCCATGGCTGTGGGCGTCAGGAGGTGAGAGGCAATTCAGGATATAGACTGGGAAGAACTAATGTCAAATAATGGGACAAATGATAAATGGGAGATTTTCAAATCTACTTTGGGTTATTATAGTGCAAAATTTATTCCTATAGGTAACAAGTATAAACGACTAAAATGAAATCCCACATGGCTTACACCTTCTGTGAAAGGGGCAATACATGACAAAAAAAGGGCATTTAAAAAATACAAATCTGAGGGTACATCTGAAGCCTTTGTAAAATATAAAGAGCTTAATAAAATTTGTAAAAATGTAATAAAATTAGCAAAAATACAAAATGAAAGGCAGGTGGCCAAGGATAGTAAAACAAATCCCCAAAAATTCTTCAAGTATATAAATGCTAAAAAGCCAAGGTCTGAACATGTAGGACCCCTAGATAGTGGTAATGGGGAGTTGGTCACAGGGGATCAAGAGAAGGCAGAGTTACTAAATGGGTTCTTTAGCTCTGTATATACAACTGAAGAAAGAGCAGCTGATGTAGCCGGTGCCAGTGCTGTTAATATATCAGTTGATATATTGATTTGAATGAATGTAGATATGGTCCAAGCTAAATTAAATAAAATAAATGTGCACAAGGCCCTGGGACCAGATGGGATACACTCTAGAATTCTTAAAGAGCTTAGTTCAGTTATTTCTGTCCCCCTTTTCATAATATTCAGAGAATCTCTAGTGACTGGAATAGTGCCAAGGGACTGGCGCAGGGCAAATGTGGTGCCTATTTTCAAAAAGGGCTCTAGGTCTTCCCCGGGTAATTATAGACCAGTAAGCTTAACATCCATCGTGGGGAAAATGTTTGAGGGGCTATTGAGGGACTATATACAGGATTATGTGACAAAAAATAGTATTATAAGTGACAGCCAGCACGGTTTTACTAAGGACAGAAGTTGTCAAACTAACCTAATCTGTTTTTATGAAGAGGTGAGCAGAAGCCTAGACAGAGGGGCCGCTGTGGATTTAGTGTTTTTGGACTTTGCAAAGGCATTTGACACTGTCCCCCATAGACGCCTAATGGGTAAATTAAGGACTATAGGTTTACAAAATATAGTTTGTAATTGGATTGAGAATTGGCTCAAGGACCGTATCCAGAGAGTTGTGGTCAATGATTCCTACTCTGAATGGTCGCCGGTAGAGATGAGCGAACCGGGACAACCGAACCCGGTTTCGGTCCGAACTTCCGGAAAAGTTTGGTTCGCAGCGAATCCGAACTTCACCGGGTTCGGCCGAACCCGTTTTGACCGAACCCGGTTAAAAAATATTATACAAATCGGCAGCCACTTATCTCTATCAATCACTGATAGAGAAAAGAGGCTGCTGATTAAAAATAAAATAAAAAGCATTTCATACGTACCCGGTCGTTGTCTTGGTGACGAGTCCCTCTTCTTCCTCCAGTCCGACCTTCATTTCTGACGCGGCAGCCTGTGATTGGCTGCAGAGGCCTCTGCAGCCTGTGATTGGCTGCAGAGGCCTCTGCAGCCTGTGATTGGCTGCAGAGGCCTCTGCAGCCCGTGATTGGCTGCAGCGCTCACATGGGCTGCATCGTCATCAAGGAATGTCGGGTCGGATGTCGCGAGGGACGCGTCACCAAGGCAACGGCCAGGAGACCGGACTGGAGGAAGCAGGGAGTTCCCGGTAAGTATGAACGTCTTTTTTTTTTTACAGGTACTCTATATTGTGATCGGTAGTCACTGTCCAGGGTTCTGAAACAGTTACTGCCGATCAGTTAACTCTTTCAGCACCCTGGAGAGTGACTACTTACTGACGTCGCCTAGCAACGCTGCCGTAATGACGGGTGCACACATGTAGCCACCCGTCATTACGGGGCCTCATGCACACGACCGTAAAAACACCCGTTATTACGGGTCGTAATTACGACCCGAAATAGCGGGCCCATAGACTTCTGTTAGCCACAGGTACCTTCCCGTTTTCTCACGGGAAGGTGCCCGTGCCATTAAAAAGATAGAACATGTTCTATTTTTTTATTTTACGGGCCGTGCTGGTAATTACGAGCACGGCCGGCCACGGGCAGCCGGACGCTTTTGCGAGCCGTGCTGTCATTATAAGGCTATGTTCACACTGAGAATTTTGGGGGAGGAATATCTGCCTCAAAATTCCGTTTGGAACTTTGAGGCAGATTTTCCTATCCCTGCACGCCGATTTTCGCGGCGATTTTCACGCAGTTTTTCGCCCGCGGCCATTGAGCGCCGCGGGCATAAAACAGCGCGAAATACGCTTTCTCTGCCTCCCATTGAAGTCAATGGGAGGTCAGAGGCGGAAGCGCCCGAAGATAGGGCATGTCGCTTCTTTTTCCCGCGAGGCAGTATTACTGCTCGCGGGAAAAAGACGCCAACGCCTCCCATTGAAATCAATGGGAGGTGTTCTCGGGCCGTTATTGCCGAGTTTTGTGACGCGGTTTCCGCGTCAAAAAACTCGGCAAAATACTCCGTGTGAACATCCCCTAAGGGTATGTTCACATGACAGCGTCCGTTACGGCTGAAATTACGGGGATGTTTCCGCCTGAAAACATCCCCGTAATTTCACCCGTTACGGCATGTGCAGGCGCTTGAATGCCGTGTCCATTACGGACGTAATTGGCGCTGCTATTCATTGGAGTCAATGAATAACGGCTCCAATTACGGCCAAAGAAGTGACAGGTCACTTCTTTGACGCGGGCGTCTATTTACGCGCCGTCATTTGACAGCGGCGCGTAAATATACGCCTCGTGTGAACAGACAAACGTCTGCCCATTGCTTTCAATGGGCAGATGTTTGTCAGCGCTATCGAGGCGCTATTTTCGGACGTAATTCGGGGCAAAAACGCCCGAATTACGTCCGTAATTAGTGCGTGTTTACCCTAAGGTAAATAGACGCCCGCGTCAAAGAAGTGACCGGTCACTTCTTTGGCCGTAATTGGAGCCGTTATTCATTGACTCCAATGAATAGCAGCGCCAATTACGTCCGTAATGGACGCGGCGTTCAAGCGCCTGCACATGCCGTTACGGCTGAAATTACGGGGATGTTTTCAGGCGGAAACATCCCCGTAATTTCAGCCGTTACGGACGCTGTCGTGTGAACATACCCTAATTATAGCAGCACGGCCCGTAAAATAGAAAAATAGAACATGTTCTATTTTTTTAACGGCACGGGCACCTTCCCGTGAGAAAACGGGAAGGTACCCGTGGGTAACAGAAGACTATGAGCCCGTTATTGCGGGTCGTAATTACGACCCGCAATAACGGGTGTTTTTACGGTCGTGTGCATAATGGGAGCACGGCTTGGAAAAACGACCGGCTGCCTGTGGCCGGCCGTGCTCATCTCCTGAAATACTCTGTGCTGCCTTAAACTCTGTGGACAGGTCAGGATCCTGTTTCTTTTAAATGCTGCTAGGGAACCCGCTCGATCCACTATATAAGGCTGCGCTACAGTGCAGCATTTAAAAGAAACAGGATCCTGACCTGTCCACAGAGTTTAAGGCAGCACAGAGTATTTCAGGAGATGAGCGTGCAGATTCAGTGCTGCTGTGAACTCTGCTCTTACCATTACGTAGCTCTCAGTCTGTTACCTCTCCTCCACTACTGTCCTCAATAACACCTTCATGATTGGCAAGTCACCACGTAACGGTAAGAGCAGAGTTCACAGCAGCACAGAGTATTTCAGGAGATGAGCGTGCGGATCTTGTGCGCGGTGGTGACTTGCCAATGATGTGAAGGTGTTCTTGAGGACAGGAGTGGAGGAGAGGTAACAGACTGAGAGCTACGTAATGGTAAGAGCAGAGTTCACAGCAGCACTGAATCTGCACGCTCATATTCTGAAATACTCTGTGCTGCCTTAAACTCTATGGACAGGTCAGGATCCTGTTTCTTTTAAATGCTGCACTATAGCGCAGCCTTATATAGTGGATCGAGCGGGTTCCCCAGCAGCATTTAAAAGAAACAGTGTGTGTGTTTGGGTATGTGTCTTTGTCTGTTTTTGTTTTTATATGTGTGTTTGTGTATATGTGTGTTTATGTGTGTTTGTGTATATATGGGTGTGTTTGTGTATATGTGTTTGTGTATATGTTTGTGTATATGTGTGTGTATATATGGGTGTATTTGTGTATATGCTTGTGTGTGTGTGTGTGTGTTTTTGTATATGTGTGTGTTTGTGTATATGTGTGTATATGGGTGTGTGTTTATGTGTGTGTTTGTGTATATATGGGTGTGTGTTTATGTGTGTGTTTGTGTATATATGGGTGTGTTTGTGTATATGTGTGTGTATATATGGGTGTATTTGTGTATATGTTTGTGTGTAGATGTTTGTGTGTGTTTTTGTATATGTGTGTATATGGGTGTGTGTTTATGTGTGTGTGTTTGTGTATATATGGGTGTTTGTTTATATGTGTGTATTTGTGTATATGTGTGTGTTTGTGTATGGTTGTTTGTGTGTGTGTGCGTGTATATATGTGTGTAGGTGAGTAGAAGTATTGTTATTGTTCACATTGATAACTGTTTTTTTATGTTGTTGCAGATTTTGATGTACCGATTGGACTACATCTTCGATTCGTTGGACTACTGCGTAGATCTAAGTTTTTTCAAATTTTAATAAAATGGTTAACGAGGGTTTTGTTGGGGATTTCTTATTTCAATAAAAAAGAATTGTCTTTGTGTTTTTTTTTAAACTTTATTAGTGCCTAGATAATGGCAGTTGGCTGATTGACAGCGTCCATTATTAAGGCGGTACTTAGTGTTAGCCGGTGCAGAGGCTAGCACAAACCAACCATTATTACCCCGGTACCCACCACCACCAGGGGTGCCGGGAAGAGCTTGGTACGATCCAGTACCCGACAATCTGTTGTGATGGTCGGGTACTGGGGCGGCCGTAGGATGGTATTATGAGGCTGGGAAGGGCCAAAATCAGTGGACCTTCCCACCCTTGTAATGCTAGGCTGCTGCTGCTGTGTTGTATCGGGCTGGTAATAAAAATGGGGGGGACCCCACGTCGTTTTTTTTTTTGAATTTAACAAATTTAACAATAGACGGGTCCCGCACATTTTTAATAACCAGCCATATACAAGGCCGCAGCAGTCTGGCATTACATGGGTGGGAAGGGCCACTGGTTTTGTCCATTCCCAGGCTAATAACACTGTGTTGTATGTGGCTGGTTATGATAAATTGGGTGGAACCCCATGTCTTTTTTAAAAAAAGTTAAAAATAAATAATTTAAAAAAATGACGTGGGGTCCCCCCCCACTTTTATAACCAGCCAGATACAACACAGCAGCAGCAGCCTAGCATTACAAGGGTGGGAAGGTCCACTGTTTTTGGCCCTTCCCAGCCTCGTAATACCAGCCTGCGGCCGCCGCGGAGCCCGACCATCACAACAGATGGTCGGGTACTGGATCGTACCTGGCTCTTCCCGGCACCCCTGGTGGTGGTGGGTACCGGGGTAATAATGTTGGTTAGTGTTAGCCTCTGCACCGGCTAACACTAAGCCTCACCTTAGTAATGGATGTTGTCACTCAGACAGCGGCCATTACTAAAGTGGTAGTAATAAAATTTGAAAAGAAAAAGACAAAGATATAGATAAAATATTTTACTGAAATAAAGCACCCCCAACACAACCCTCATTAACCATTTTATTGTAGAAAAAAAACAGTAATCGAAGTAGTCCTCGAAACCGACGTAGTCCAAACACCAAACCTGTAAAAAAAAAAAAAAAATGAAATAAAACATGTCGTAGGCTTAGATTCAGTTTAATGTGTGATACTGACTGTTATACCATGTATAGAAGCCTGCCGCGAAGTTGACTTAGATACAGGGCGCCAGCAGACAGTATCACACATGGCCATACAGACATATATACAAACAAACATACATACATGCAAACATACATATATACAAACAAACATGCAAGCATGCAAACATACACACATATATACATACATACATGCAAACTATCATACATACATGCATACACACACATGAAAACATACATACATACAAACAAACATGCAAAGATACATACATACATATATACAAGCATGCACAAATATACATGCAAACATAAATACATGCAAACATAATTACATACATGCACATATATATAAACATACATGCAAACATACATGCAAAAATAAAAACATGCATACATACATAAATAACAACATACATACAAACATACATACATGCAAATATATACATGCAAATATACATACAAACATGCACATATATACATACATGCCAACATACATGCAAACATACATGCACATATATACATACATACATGACAACATACATACATACCAACATACATACATGACAACATACATACATACATACATACATGCAAACATACATTCATGCAAACATACATAAATGCAAACATACATACATACAAATATATACATGCAAATATACATACAAACATGCACATAGATACATACATGCCAACATACATGCAAACATACATGCACATATATACATACATGACAACATACATACATACATGCAAACATACATTCATGCAAACATACATAAATGCAAACATACATACATACATACAAACATACATTCATGCAAACATACATACATACATGCAAAAATATACATGCAAATATACATACACACATGCACATATATACATACTTGCCAACATACATGCACATATATACATACATACATGACAACATACATACATGCAAACATACATACATGCAAACATACACACATGCAAACATACATACATACATACATGCAAATATATACATGCAAATATACATACAAACATGCACATATATACATACATGCAAACATACATGCACATATATACATACATACATGATGACATACATACATGACAACATACATACATACATACATACATGACAACATACATACATGCAAACATACATTCATGCAAACATACATGCATGCAAACATACATACAAACATACATTCATGCAAACATACATGCAAATATATACATGCAAATATACATACACACATGCACATATATACATACATGCCAACATACATGCACATATATACATACATACATACATGACAACATACATACATGCCAAAATAAATAAATAATACGTTCATACTTACTTTCCTCCTGTCCGGCCTCCAGCGATGACGTTTCATCCATGTCGCCGCTGCAGCCTGTGATTGGCTGCAGAGGCGGTCACGTGGGATGAAGCGTCATCCTGACGTGCGTGACCGCCACTACAGCCTGTGATTGGCTGCAGCGGCGAAAGGGATGAAACGTCATCGCTGGAGGCCGGACAGGAGGAAAGTAAGTACGAACATATTATTTTTATTTTTTTATTACATTAAAATATTATTTTCCGCGCGCCGAGCATGTACTGTCAAGGTTGCTGAAAGAGTTAGTGCAGCCCATTAACTCTATCAGCACCCTGGACAGTAGCATGCTCGGCGCACGGAAGTGACAGGTTCGTTCCGAACTAGTTCGGTCCGAATCGAACTTTTTTGTGAAATTCGGCGAACTAGCCGAACCGAACTTTTGAAAAGTTCGCTCATCTCTAGTCCCCGGTAATAAGTGGTGTACCCCAGGGTTCAGTGCTGGGACCACTATTATTCAACTTATTTATTAATGATATAGAGGATGGGATTAATAGCACTATTTCTATTTTTGCAGATGACACCAAGCTATGTAATATAGTTCAGTCTATGGAAGATGTTCATGAATTGCAAGCGGATTTAAACAAACTAAGTGTTTGGGCATCCACTTGGCAGATGAAGTTTAATGTAGATAAATGTAAAGTTATGCATCTGGGTACGAACAACCTGCATGCATCATATGTCCTAGGGGGAGCTACACTGGGGGAGTCACTTGTTGAGAAGGATCTGGGTGTACTTGTAAATCATAAACTAAATAACAGCATGCAGTGTCAATCAGCTGCTTCAAAGGCCAGGAGGATATTGTCGTGTATTAAAAGAGGCATGGACTCGCGGGACAGGGATGTAATATTGCCACTTTACAAAGCATTAGTGAGGCCTCATCTAGAATATGCAGTTCAGTTCTGGGCTCCAGTTCATAGAAAGGATGCCCTGGAGTTGGAAAAAATACAAAGAAGAGCAACGAAGCTAATTAGGGGCATGAAGAATTTAAGTTATGAGGAAATATTAAAAGAATTAAATATATTTAGCATTGAAAAAAGACGACTAAGTGGGGACATGATTAATTTATATAAATATATTAATGGCACATACAAAAAATATGGTGAAATCCTGTTCCATGTAAAACCCCCTCAAAAAACAAGGGGGCACTCCCTCCGTCTGGAGAAAAAAAGGTTCAACCTGCAGAGGCGACAAGCCTTCTTTACTGTGAGAACTGTGAATCTATGGAATAGCCTACCGCAGGAGCTGGTCACTGCAGGGACAGTAGATGGCTTTAAAAAAGGGTTAGATAATTTCCTAGAACAAAAAAGTATTAGTTCCTATGTGTAGAAATTTTTTCCTTCCCTTTTCCCGTCCCTTGGTTGAACTTGATGGACATGTGTCTTTTTTCAGCCGTACTAACTATGTAACTATGTAACTATGTAACTATGACATGTGTCACTTTATGTGGTAATAACTTTGGAATGCCTTTATTTATCCAAGTGATTCTGAGACTGTTTTCTGGTGACACATTGAACTTTATGTTCGTGGTAAAATTTGGTTGATACATTCAGTGAAAAACAGAAAAAATTACAGAAAATGTGGTGTAAGGCAGATGGTTATACCACACAAAATAGTTATTAATTAACAATTTGTTTTTTTAAATAAAGGACTTAATATTGAAAAAAGGTTTTTTATACAACGGTTTTTTTTTTGTCTCACTAGGTGACTTGAAGTCAGGAATCCCTGATCGCTATTCTATTACACTGCACTACATGCGTAGTGCAGTGTAAAAGTGCTGTCAGTTACTCACTGACAGCAAACCTAAGGCAGGACAAACTAGGCTTCCGTAGATGACAAACCCGGAGGCCATTGTTAGGCCTTCTGTTACCATATGAGGAGCAGGAAGGGGTTAAAGGATCTGCTAACGTCTTGGTGCCAGATACCACAGGACACTTTTAAAGATCTTCTGAAATCCATGTCCCAACGGGTCAGAGCTATTATGGCAGCACGAGGAGGACTACACAAGGCAGGTGGTTTTAATGTTATGTCTGGATGGTGTATATGTTAGTAATTCATTTCTATTCATTTGTACATTGATGGAAATTAGGCTATGTTCACACGCAAACTCAAAAATATCTGAAAATACAGAGCTGTTTTCAAGGTTTTCAGCGTTTTTTACGGCCGTTTTTGGAGCTTTTTTCAATATTGTCTAGAAAAAACGGCTCCAAAAGCGGCCCAAGAAGTGACTTGCACTTCTTTTGTGAACATACCCTAAAAAAAAGAGTAATTTTTCTGTGCTTTTTATTTTGACAATATAGATCAATCACCCTAAATATTGTAATCTTGGGGCCTACATTGGTCCTATGTAAACATGGGAACGCCACCATTCTCACCAGTTTTAAGGCGTAATGTAAGTCTTAGGCCAAAACGTAGTAGTAGTCGAAACGCCAATCCAACCGAGATGGAATATGAAATATCCAAGATAGAAGGGAGTCCCAGGCATAAAATAAGATAAGATAACTTTATTAATCCCCGAAGGGAAATTCCAGTATCACATAAATGGATTCTGGGAAACGGCATCAGGGATCTTTTATTATTAGGTCTCTGTGCAGATTGAGATTCTGGCGTCCAATGTGAAGATGATGAAGAAGACTAGGTGTTACTGTAGACAAAACAAAAAATAATCAGACCAGACGATAATCACTCAGCAATATACTGGTGCCGAAGCTCCAGCCATGATTTCACAAAAATACTATAGATGTCAGTGATCATACCTGTACTGCTGGTGTTTCTTCTGTACCACAGCTGTTGGTACTTATCTCCTCCTCTTTCTTTGAAAGGCATGGACGCGGCACAAGGGACAGCGTGGATTTGTCGGGATCCAATGTGCAATACAAGGCAGATGGAATACGTGAGAACATGGCAGAACGGTGACTTGCTCTCCAATCTCATAGTCCTCTAGGCATATAGTGCAGGACTGGATGTCTTCATTTTCAGTAAAGGTTCGAGATGGGAGTCTATCAATCTGCCTGCCTCTCTTGCCTCGCCGACGTTGTCTTCTCTGCACAGGTCTGCTGTCTGTGGTCTCTGTTGTCGACTGTTGGTTGGGAAGCAGCTGACTGGTGCTTGGTGTTGGCTCCACCAGCCTGTTAGATGTTTGCTGAGGAGATCTGCTTCCTTCTCTGGACGGCTGCAGGTTTGGTAGCGGCTCACTGGTGCTGAGGTCTTGTGTTGGTTCCTCCAGCCTTTCGGATCTCTCCTGAGTAGTTGATGGAGTAGACCCATGCTGGGATTCTCCAGGAATTCTGAGCTCGGTCTCACTATTAATACGACGGCCACTTGTCGTTTCAGACTGTTCTATTGGCTCAGGTCGTAATGGGGACCGGCTTCTGTCCGCTCCGTCTTGCTGCAACCTACGGCGCGGTGGAACTTGACCACGTCTTCGTCTCCTGTCGGGGACATTGTCATGGTCTTCAGCCTGCTCCACACTCTGACGCCTTCTATGTCCAGATCTTAATCTTCCATCAGCAATGCCTAGATGTGAAACAATGTGTATAACATATATTAATTATGTACAGAAAAAATGGGAAAAAAGATCAATACCAGACATTTCCTATGGACTCGCGTGGCCTTCTTTCTAGAGGAAAGCTCCCATTTTTTTCTAATCTTGGACAACCGTTTTGATACTATGAATATATACACAGTCGGGTCACATTATTATAACTACTACTAATATCCAGAGTAACCGGCGTGTGCAGCACGGACAGCAGTAGACGGGCTGGGAGTGACTCATTAAGGTGCTGGGTGCTGGTCAGTGGTCTCATATGTGGAGCCTCGCTGACTCCATACATCCCACATTTACTGGAGGGTGCGTGGGGGAGGATCCATAAAGCGAACAACACGATTGACGTGGTCCCACAGATGCTCAATTGGGTTCAAGTCTGGAGAAATAGGGGGCCAGGGAAGTACTTGGAAGTCTTGGTCGTGCTCTTCCAACCACTGTCGGGCATTTATAGTCGTGTGACATGTCGCATTGTCTTGCTTTAAGATTCCATTTGCTCCAGGGAAGACAATCAGCATGTATGGTGGATGTGATCTGTAACGATGGATTCATATCTAAATCGGTTCAGAGCCTTCCATATGGATGAGTGGCCCATAGAATGCCATGGAAAAATACCCCAGACGCTGACATCGCCGCCAGCTTTTTCCAGCAATGGTTGTAAAGTCCATCCTTTCGATGAAGCAGAAAACGTGATTTATCGGAGAAGACAACCCTTTGCCAATCATCGGTGCTCTGAGACCAATACTGCCATGCAAATTGAAGCCATTTTCTCTGATGCACCTTTGTTACATAGGAGCAGTGACCGTCCGTCGGGTTCGGAGCCCCATACGCAGTCGGGTTCGCTGAACTGTTGTATTAGACACACGTCTGGTAGCCAACGTTCACCTCTCAAATACATGGCACATGGTTATTCCCAATGGTGCCATTTGTCCACTCACGTTACATTGTCACCACAGCAGCACACGAACAGTTCACAAACTGCGCTGTTTGAGAAATACCGCCGCCCTTGGTCCGAAAGCCAATAATCATCCCTTTTTGCAACTGAAAAACGGTGCATTTTTTGCGGACGCAAAACGGACACGTTTGTGTGAAACTAGCCTAAATGTATC
This sequence comes from Rhinoderma darwinii, assembly GCF_050947455.1. NCBI lineage: Eukaryota > Metazoa > Chordata > Amphibia > Anura > Rhinodermatidae > Rhinoderma > Rhinoderma darwinii. The sequence continues at coordinate 18,517,483 of NC_134698.1, forward strand.
TGATATAACAAGTTCCACTTACCTTGATTTATCCGAGAACTTTCGTCTATTGCAAGCTGCAAGATTTCTCGGTAACTCATTGTTCCTTGTAGCAGGCGGCTTGATGTTTAAATTCAGGAACAATGGAAAAACGGGATTCCTCAAATAAGAGGGAATCTACCACGATGTTCAGTAGTTGCACTGGTGTTTAAGTGCTCTGAACAGATGATGTAGTAGTCGCTTTGTAGCACAAATTCGCTCTTTGAAAAACCAAGTGAAGTTTCAGCATCAGCATCAACTCGAGATATGGCACTGATGTGACCGCACTTGGGGTCCTTAGAACTTCACGCCATTGTGATGTCACTGCTATAGATGCCACATCCTCCATTGTTCTGATGACATCACTGCCTGCAGTGATGTCATAATGCTTACGGTATGTCATAAACGGTCCCCTGCTCTGCATTATACCAATCACTGCAGCAAAGCCTCCAAATAAATAAATAAATAAATAAATAAATATATATTAATTTTTTTTATATTTACATATTGCAGCTGAAAATCTCTAATATTTGTTTAGTAAATGTTTCTCTATAATTGTTTAGTAAATGTTGTAGCACACAATTCATCTAATTAAAAGTCTTAGTAACAGATTACCACAATGGAGAGGTGGAAATGTAACTTTATTTTTCTAAAACTAGATGGTTCTGGAGTAAATAAGAATCCTTTATAACCTAAAGAGGTTGTCTGGTATAAGAAACCCATTGTAAATACCCTATTGGGGAATTCTAAGTTAAGAAAGGACAAGTCTCTTATAGATTTCACTGTGTAATGCTTAGTTTCTCCTGTGGTGGCGCTGCAGGGGAATTCAACACTTCTGAAGTTCCATCACAGATTAAAGAGGCTCTGTCACCAGATTTTGCAACCCCTATCTGCTATTGCAGCAGATAGGCGCTGCAATGTAGATTACAGTAACGTTTTTATTTTTTAAAAACGAGCATTTTTGGCCAAGTTATGACCATTTTTGTATTTATGCAAATGAGGCTTGCAAAAGTCCAAGTGAGCGTGTTTAAAGTAAAAGTCCAACTGTGCGTGTATTATGTGTGTACATCGGGGCGTTTTTACTACTTTTACTAGCTGGGCGTTCTGACGAGAAGTATCATCCACTTCTCTTCAGAACGCCCAGCTTCTGGCAGTGCAGACACAGCGTGTTCTCGAGAGATCACGCTGTGACGTCACTCACAGGTCCTGCATCGTGTCGGACGAGCGATGACACATCGGCACCAGAGGCTACAGTTGATTCTGCAGCAGCATCAGCGTTTGCAGGTAAGTCGATGTAGCTACTTACCTGCAAACGCTGATGCTGCTGCAGAATCAACTGTAGCATCTGGTGCCGATGTGGCCGACACGATGCAGGACCTGGGGCAGGAAGTGAGTGACGTCACAGATCTGCACTGCCAGAAGCTGGGCGTTCTGAAGAGAAGTGGATGATACTTCTCGTCAGAACGCCCAGCTAGTAAAAGTAGTAAAAACGCCCCGATGTAACACATATAATACACGCCCACTTGGACTTTTGCAAGCCTCATTTGCATAAATACAAAAATGGTCATAACTTGGCAAAAAATGCTAGTTTTTTAAAAATAAAAACGTTACTGTAATCTACATTGCAGCGCCTATCTGCTGCAATAGCAGATAGGGGTTGCAAAATCTGGTGACAGAACCTCTTTAAATCTGATCGCTGGGGGTCACAATCAGCGACATTAAGCTGCACTATCTGGATGTACAAATTACACTGGATGAGGGCCGTATTGTGACAGACATTTACACCAAACCAACTGACTGAAAATAACTTTTTAATTTTAGCTTTCAACCCAAATCAGCACAAAAATAAAATTTCACAAAGTCAACTACATAGTGATAGAAAATGCTGCAGAACTTCGCATATAAATGAGACAGATATGTGAGAGGCAGATAGATAGGGCGTGCTCTAGCAAAGTAAAAAATGAGCCCCCCATTACTTTATTTTTCTGATCTCAAATGCCAAGATACAATCCCGTTAGTAAGCCCTAAATATACACCTCCTGCAATGAGCCATAATACAATTATGGGGATCAGGCCTTAACCACTTCCTGCCGCAGCCATTTTTAATTTTTTTATTTTTGTTCTTTCCTCCTCACCTTCCAAAAGCCACAACTTTTTTATTTTTCTGCTGATCTATCCATATGAAATAGGAAAAAAACAGATTTCTCCATTGTTTTTTGGGTTTCATTTTTATGGAGATCACCGCACGGTTTTGTTTCGCCATTATCTGAGAGCCATACGTTTTGTTTTCTTTCCGTCGCTGCAGCCGTGTGAGGGCTTGTTTTTTTGTGGCACGAGCTGTAGTTTTTATTGGTTCATGAGACTTTTTGATCATCTTTTATTCCATTGTTTGTGGGAGATGAGATGACCAAAAAACAGTGATTCTGCCTGTAATGTCTATGACTAGCGGCCGTCGATCGGTCGTTAACCCCGACGGCCGTGGCCATGGACAGCTTACCTGCTTGCAGCGTCGTCCCCCAGTCAGGCGCCGGCACTCTCTTCCGGGTTCCGAGTGTCTCCGGCGGGTGCGCGCGCCCGCAAGTGCACGGCCTTAAAGGGCCAGTGCGCGCGTTTTGCAAAAAACTGCAATCTGGCCCAGGATGCCCTGGGCTATAAAAAGGGCTCTGCCCTCTTGCCCTTTGCCAGAGCGTTGTTAGTTTTCCCATTGTTCGTCTTGCTTATGGTCTCACAGTGTCTTCCAGCCTCCCAGTGTACCTTGCTCCTGTATTCAGTATCCCGTATCCTGTTTCCGTGCTACCTAGTGCTATTGCCGTGCTGTGCTACCTACCGTGCTGTGCTACAGTCTACGCTACCCTGCTACGCCTCACCGAATGACTTCCCACGGCCTGGTTCTGGACGTGTCCGCCTCGCCACTCCCTACGATTGCCTCAGGTACTCTCGCTGAACCATTGAACTGTGTACTTTCCGGTTTGGCCAGCTGCCATCCCCGCTACGCGGTACGGCCCAGTGGGTCCACACCCCGCATCGTGACAGTACGCTCTGGCCATGGACCCCGCTGGCAAATTCAAGGGCTTGTCACCCTCCCAAGCCATGCAGGCGGATCTGCTGGATCTCCGAGCTAGGCAGGACCAGCTCCTCGTGGCCTGGACTCTATGGCGCAGCAGCTAGGGACGCTAGTTGCCTCCATTCCTGCTTCTGTGCAAGTTCCTCAAGTCGACCCTCCTGTTGCTCCTCCTGGCAGTTCCTGTACGGACCCTCGGTTCTCGCTGCCATTGCCCTCTCGGTTCGATGGAGACGCCAGTGCTTGTCGGGGGTTCCTGAACCAATGCCACATTCATTTTACCCTTCACTCTCGGGCATTTCCGTCAGATGGAGCCAAGATCGCATTTATCATCTCCCTCCTGACCGGCAAGGCCCTGGCATGGGCTAACCCTATCTGGGAACGTCAGGGACCCGAGACCCGAGACTTCCAGGAGTTCGCACGAATTTTCCGAACAGTTTTTGAGGAACCAGGACGAGTCTCATCATCCGCCACCGCCATCTTCAACCTTCGCCAAGAGGACAACTCCGTGGGCGAGTATACTATTCAGTTCCGGACTCTGGCAGGAGAGCTATCCTGGAACAATGAGGCATTTGTGGCATCCTATTGGCATGGTCTGTCGCCCAAGATCAAGGACGAACTGGTTGCTAGAGACCTGCCTCCCGCGTTGGACGACTTGATTCTGCTTGCCACTCGGGTTGACATAAGGCTGAGGGAGAGATCCCATGAGGTTCGTCAGGAGCGCCGGCGTCCTAGACTGGCGCCCAACTTTCAGCAACCCCTCTTGCCTGCTTCTATCGCTTTGCCTGAGGTTCCGATGCAAGTTGACCGACTAAAATTATCGGTCCAGGAGAAACAGCGCAGGCGCACCTCTGGACTGTGCTTATATTGCGGCCTCGCTGGCCACGTCGTGCGTCTGTGTCCTCACAAGCCAAAAAACCCCAGCGCCTAGGCTTGGTTGGAGAGACAACCCTGGGCGTCAACACATTGAAGCAAGAACTCTCCTCCAAACTATTTATTCCTGTAACCATTATTGCTGGCGAGAGGTCTCATCAGGTCTCCGCATATCTGGACTCCGGCTCTGCAGCCAACTTCATCTGCCAGGATCTTGTGCATCTCCTACAGTTGCCCACTATCCCGCTTGAAAGGCCGTTGATCGTTGCCTCGGTGGATGGACTGCCATTACCAGACCCAGTTGTGTCCATAACCAAGCCGTTGAAACTCCAAGTGGGAGCCCTTCATGCTGAGATCATCTCTCTGTTCGTCCTGTCCAAGGCCGTCAACCCCGTGCTGCTGGGGTTGCCTTGGCTTCGTCTGCACGCCCCCGTCCTGGATTGGAACTCTGGAGAGGTTCTCCAGTGGGGCCCAAAGTGTCTTGACCGCTGTCTGAGTCACATCCAGTCGCCACAGCCCGCTCCTCTTCAGTCGTTGGCAGGTTTGCCCCTCTGTTTCACTATGTTTGGCGATGTCTTCAATAAAAAGGAGGCCGAGACCTTGCCGCCACACCGGGCATATGACTGCCCAATCGACCTGGTTCCGGAATCGTCTCCTCCTCGTGGTAGAGTGTATCCTCTTTCCTTGCCAGAGACCCAGTCCATGTCGGCTTACATCAAGGAGAACCTGGAGAGTGGTTTCATTCGTAAATCTTCATCCCCGGCCGGAGCAGGGTTCTTCTTTGTTAAAAAGAAAGATGGATCATTACGACCTTGCATCAACTACCGAGGTCTAAACCAGATCACGGTGAAGAACAGGTATCCTCTGCTTTTAATTTCTGAACTGTTTGATCGCATACGGGGGGCAAATTTTTTTTTGTAAACTGGACCTGCGGGGGGCCTATAATCTGATCCGAATTTGTCGAGGTGACGAGTGGAAGACTGCCTTTAATACTCGTGATGGGCATTACGAATACTTAGTCATGCCCTTCGGCCTGTGTAACGCTCCCGCAGTATTCCAAGAATTTGTCAATGACATTTTTCGTGATCTCCTGTATGTTTGTGTTGTGGTGTATCTCGATGACATTCTGATTTTTTCCCCAGACCCAGTAACTCATAAAAGTCATGTCCGCCAGGTGTTGCTCCGTCTAAGAGAGAATCGACTTTACGCCAAATTGGAGAAGTGTGTGTTCGAGAAGAAGTCTCTATCCTTCCTGGGCTATATTATCTCAGATCAGGGTCTCAAGATGGATCCCCAGAAGGTAAAGGCCATCCTGGAGTGACCACGCCCCCAAGGCTTAAGGGCCATCCAACGCTTTCTAGGATTCGCCAACTTCTACCGACTCTTCATCCCCAACTTCTCATCTTTGACAGCACCTATCTCCACCCTCACTAAGAAAGGTATGAATGCCAAGTTGTGGACCCCGGAGGCTGAAGCCGCATTTGAATCCTTAAAGAAAGCCTTCACGTCTGCCTCCATTCTGCACCATCCGGACGTGTCCTTACAGTTTTCGTTAGAGGTGGACGCCTCCTCGGTGGGTGCTGGTGCACTGTTGTTCCAGAAAAGACCGAAAGGCAAGGCCGTGGTATGCGGTTACTATTCCAAGCTGTTTTCTCCCGCAGAGCGTAACTACTCGATTGGGGACTGGGAGTTACTGGCCATCAAACTGGCTCTGCAGGAGTGGAGACACCTACTGGAAGGCGCGGTTAACCCTATCCTGATCTTCACGGATCACAAGAGTTTGACCTACATACAGACGGCCCAGCGGTTGAATCCTCGTCAAGCCAGGTGGTCGTTGTTCTTTGCTCGGTTCCGGTTCGAACTCCACTACCGTCCCGCCGACAAGAATGTGAGGGCCGATGCCTTGTCTAGATCTTTCGAAACCGAGGACGCCATGGAATCTCCACAGAATATCATTGACCCATCCTGTATCTTCTCTGTGAATCCCCTGCAAGTCAGAGACATTCCTCCAGGTAGGACTTTTGTGCGTCTGGTTGACCGAGGAAGAATTCTTCGCTGGGGTCACAACTCTAAGCTGGCAGGTCACGCGGGTGCTCGTAAGACCCAAGATTTAATCACCCGTCAGTTCTGGTGGCCCACGCTGCCCAAAGATGTCATGGACTTTGTCTCCTCTTGCACAGTCTGTGAAGCAAATAAAGTTGCTCACTGCAGACCTGCGGGCTTGCTCCAACCACTGCCTGTGCCCGTTGCCCCGTGGCAACATGTCGATATGGACTTCGTCACGGATCTTCCTCCTTCTGCGAGTTGCAGTGTGATCTGGGTGGTGGTGGATCGATTTTCCAAGATGGCTCACTTCATCCCGTTGACCGCTCTGCCGTCTGCTACGCGGTTGGCTGACCTCTTCATACAGCACATCTTCCGTCTGCATGGATTGCCCCTGCATATTGTCTCGGACAGAGGTGTCCAGTTCACCTCGAAGTTTTGGAGAGCACTCTGCGGGCTCCTTGGTGTGAAATTGGACTTCTCTTCGGCCTATCATCCCCAGTCCAACGGGCAAGTCGAGAGAGTTAACCAGATTATGGAGAACTACCTACAACACTTTGTGTCCAGGCGCCATGATGATTGGGTGCAGTTGCTCCCGTGGGCAGAGTTCTCCTATAACAACCACACCAGTGAGTCGACCACATCCAGTCCATTTTTCATCCTCTACGGCCAACATCCTCGTATACCTCTTCCTGTTTCTACAATGTCCCAGGTGCCTGCAGCCGACTCCACCTTCAGGGACTTTCTACAGATATGGCAACAGACCCGATCTTCTATCCTCTTGGCGGTGGACCGCATGAAGAGAAAGGCAGATACAAGAAGACGGGTTCCTCCGCAGTTCCTTCCAGGGACTAAAGTCTGGCTGTCTTCTAGGAATATCCGGCTGAAGGTGCCATCATGCAAATTTGCCCCGAGGTTCCTTGGTCCCTTTGAAGTCCTGCTACAAATTAACCCGGTATCCTACAAGCTGCGGCTCCCCCCACTCTCAGGATCCCTAACTCCTTTCACGTCTCCCTGTTAAAACCGGTGGTCCTGAACCGCTACTCCAGGACTCCTAGTCCCACAGTGGTTCCTGGCGGCCCATCTGGGACTTTCGAGGTAAAGGAGATTCTGGCTACCAAGAAGGTGGGAGGAAGGACAATTTATTTGGTGGACTGGAGGGGGTTCGGCCCAGAAGAGAGGTCTTGGGAGCCAGAGGAGAACATCGATGCCCCTGTCCTTGTGAGGAAGTTTCTCTCTCGCTCTGGTCCCAAGAAGAGGGGGCGTAAGAGGGGGGATACTGTAACGTCTATGGCCACGGCCCGTCGATCGGTCGTTAACCCCGACGACCGTGGCCATGGACAGCTTACCTGCCTGCAGCGTCGTCCCCCAGTCAGGCGCCGGCACTCTCTTCCGGGTTCCGAGTGTCTCCGGCGGGTGCGCGCGCCCGTGCGTGCACGGCCTTAAAGGGCCAGTGCGCGCGTTTTGCAAAAAACTGCAATCTGGCCCAGGATGCCCTGGGCTATAAAAAGGGCTCTGCCCTCTTGCCCTTTGCCAGAGCGTTGTTAGTTTTCCCGTTGTTCGTCTTGCTTATGGTCTCCCAGTGTCTTCCAGCCTCCCAGTGTACCTTGCTCCTGTATTCCGTATCCCGTTTCCGTGCTACCTAGTGCTATTGCCGTGCTGTGCTACCTACCGTGCTGTGCTACAGTCTACGCTACCCTGCTACGCCTCACCGAACGACTTCCCACCGCCTGGTTCTGGACGTGTCCGCCTCGCCACTGCCTACGATTGCCTCAGGTACTCTCGCTGAACCATTGGACTGTGTACCTTCCGGTTTGGCCAGCTGCCATCCCCGCTACGCGGTACGGCCCAGTGGGTCCACACCCCGCATCGTGACACTGCCCTTGACATTTTTTGTTTGTTTTAATGCATTCACCATGTGGGTTAAATAATGTTATATTGTTATAGCTCTGACTTTTATGGACGTGGCAATACAAGTTATGTTAATGTACTTTTTTTACATTGCTTTTTTTTAAACTTTTAATATTTTAACTTTATATATAAATATAAATATATATATATATATATATATATATATATATATATATATATAAACTTAATTTAACTGTATTTAACTTTCTTTACTTGCCCTCTAGGGGACTTAAACCAGCAATCATTGGATCGCTTGCAGGATATACTACAATACTAATGTATTGCAGTATATCGTGTTCTTTACCTGCTCTTATTAAGCCTTGCCAGGGGTGCAAAGATGGCAGACCTGAGGGCCTACATTATTCCTCCAAGCTGCAATGACAACCATCGGCACCCCGCAATCGCAGGGGGGCAATGGGCCGTCAGAGATGGCCACCCCCATTCTAATGGCTTAGTAACCGCAGTTACTATTGACCTCAGCATCTAAGGGGTTAAACGACTGGGATCGTAGTAATCTACGATTTCGCTCGTCGCAGTGAACTGTCAGTTGTAACATATAACCAACACCAGCAAATTATGGAGTGAGCTCAGTCCGTGACCCCACTCCATACTTCCCTCCTGGCCTACACCGTATATATACACGTTGGTTGTCGTGGAAGGGGCTAGGCAGCATTGAAGGGTTATGGTGCTATAAAGCAGATCTTCCCTTACAAAAACTAATGACGTTTTGGCAACCAAAGGTGCCCCCCTCAGCATCAGAGCCCCATAGCAGCTTCTATGGCTACTAGGGCTATAGTTATGTCCATGTACAGGGGGAAGATTTGACAGTAACACTACAGGTGATGTATTATCACAGTATACATCTAGTATTAGGATAAAATAGAATGACGTACCAGTCCCCAGACATTAGTAGATACGGGTCACTAAGCAAATCATGGTGGTTCCAAGTACCAGGCTCAGGACCAACACCTAGAGGAGGAGGAGAGAGAATAAGGAGGTTAAAACGTGGCCAGGTGTGGTGGATTCACTGCTTGTACACAATGCATCTTAAAGGGGTTATGCGGGGACTAAAAATTATTAGCAGTGTTCTCACTGCATTATGTGATGTCACGGTTTGTGGGTATGTGGACCTACCAGGCCGCACCGCCATAGCAGCGAGGCAGCTAGCCAAACAACAGGGAACCCCAGAAATACAAAGTCCCGCACAAGGGTACCAGGATAGCCCAGACAGTGGCCGCAGCTCTGGCACAGCTGGAGGTAGGTAACACAGGACGTGGCGGATGACACAGGTGAAGTAGACACGACTCCAACTAGTAGGCACAGGAACAAGAAGACAGTATGGGATATAGGAACGGGTAACAGGGCACGGGTAACAACTGGAGCGGGAAACAGTAAGGGACCATTTGAAAGACAGACTTGGGGTATACTAACAATGCTCAGGCAAGGATCAGATGGGTTGGGCCCTTCTTATAGTCCAGGAAATCATGTGTGTTGATGATGGTGATTTCCTACATGTGCGTGCGCTGGCCCTTTAAGAGCGGGCACGAGTGTGCGCGCACACCCTACGGGACAGAGCAGATCGTACCAGAAGTGAGCGCTGGCGTCTCCTGGGAAGGAGATGGGAACCAGCGCTCACAGATCCATGGCTGCGGGCTTCAGATGAGTGGACCCGATGGCCCTGGACGCTACAGTATCCCCCCCTCTTACGCCCCCTCTTCTTGGGACTAGAGCGAGAGAGAGACTTCTTAACAAGAGCAGAGGCATCAAGGTTCTCCTCCGGCTCCCAGGACCTCTCCTCAGGACCAAACCCTCTCCAGTCCACCAAATAGAAAGTCCTTCCTCCTACCCTCTTGCAGTCCAGGATCTCCCTCACCTCGAACACATCAGAAGAACCGCTGGGAGCAGCTGTGGAACAGGAATTCTTGCTGTAGCAGTTCAGGACCACTGGTTTCAGGAGGGACACATGAAAGGAGTTGGGGATTCTGAGGGTAGGAGGCAGCCGCAGTTTATAGGAGACAGGGTTAATCTGTTGCCGAATCTCAAAAGGACCGAGAAACCTGGGAGCAAACTTGTATGAAGGCACCCTCAAACGAATGTTCCATGAGGACAGCCAGACTTTGGTACCTGGAAAATACTGCGGCGGCTCTCTTCTTGTATCCGCTTTTCGCTTCATGCCCGGGTCTGTTGCCAGATTTACGGGAAGTCCCCAAATGCAGAGTCAGCAGCGGGTACCTGAGAAGTAGTAGACACTGGAAGAGGGACTCTAGGATGTTGACCGTATACAATGTAAAACGGAGTGGAAGTGGTGGACTCGCTTGTGTGGTTGTTGTACGAGAACTCGGCCCATGGAAGAAGCTGTACCCAGTTATCATGCTGTAAGGAAATGAAGTGACGGAGATAATTCTCCATGATCTGGTTGATCCTCTCGACTTGCCCATTGGACTGGGGATGAAAGGCTGTGGAAAAGTCCAATATCACATCCAGGAGTTTACAGAGAGCCCTCCAGAACCTCGAGGTAAACTGAAACCCCCGATCGGACACAATGTGAAGGGCAAGCCATGCAAGCGGTAGATGTGCTGGATGAAGAGATTCGCCATTCGGGGAACAGAAGGTAGGCCGGTCAGCGGGATAAAATGTGCCATCTTCGAGAACCGGTCCACCACCACCCAGACAGTGTTGTATCCTGCTGAGGGAGGAAGTCAGTGACAAAGTCCATCACAATGTGCTGCAAGGTGGCATTGGGTATAGGCACAGGTTATATATAAACAAAAAGAACAAGGATCTCTGGACTAAAGAGCTCAGTATATGTAAATATATATATATACGGTGCCAACCAGACATGGAAATGTTAGGAAAAGAAAAAACAAAACCTGGTAAAAAAGGCACTCGGCTCAATAAAGTCGCAATTTAATTATCAAAAGTTTATTAATATATATTTAAAATGATGCAATCTTGCACAAAAACCTACAAACAGACATCACAAACCCGGCCGGGTAATGAATGGCAAAGAAATCAGATTTAAGAAAAATTCTCATAGTATCAAGTAGTAAGTTACTTCAATATAGGCCACACAAGTGGATAAATCAGATACAATGTAGTGAATGGAGGCAACGTACTAACCAAGGTAATTTAGAAATTACATAACATCCATGGATATAAGCAAACCTGCTGATCAGATAGCAGTATACAGATGGGCTTACTAGCAAAGATATACATGCAATGAACCCATAGAGCACATGAATATATGCAAGAGTATATACTTATCAATAGGTAGTATATGTGGAAGTCCATAGGGTTCTCTACAGATGAAAACAACCAGGTCACTCCATGAGAAAATAAAGCTCTGGTGTCTCCTCAAAGCTCCAGTGTAAAGTAACTGCAGGCAGCAGATAGAGATCAGTCCACTCCGTGCCGTTCCTCTGTAACCTCCCAGCACAGGGAAAGATAATCATGCAGCAGGTGTGTCGACACTCCAACATGCGAGAGTCCACAGGACCAAATCCCCTCCTGGGACAAGCAAAAGCAGGAAGTGGCAAGTCAGAGCCGTATCCTCCACAACAGGGCAAGTGCTAGCAATGCGTTTCCCAGTTTTGACAGCTTGTATTGCCAGTAAGGTTCACACTTAGATGAAATATCCTTGTGTCCTTGTATTCTTCAAGAGCAAATTGTAACTTTCTGTTCAGTTTCTGAGTAATCTCAGATAGAGGGTTATCTTTCATTCGTCTATAGCTGGGTGAACCCAGTTGTCTTAGTATCTCACCAGTGTAGTATTCCTCATCCAAGAGCACCACCTTACCACCTTTGTCGCTAGGCTTAATTATTATCCCTTTCATATCACAAAGTTCGTCAAGGGCCACACGTTCTCTTTGTGAGAGGTTGTGTTCAGTTGGTTTGGACCAGTCAATAGTACTTAGGTCCCGATCAATCCCTTCCATAAATGCTCTCACATATCGATTAGAGGAAACTGGTGGCATAGTAAGACAAGTGGGTTTCAAATTAGTAAATTTTGGAATGATAATCTCATTAATATTACGATCCAATGATTCGATCTTTAGTTCTTCCAACGCACCTAGTGCTATTTCTTCCTCTGAAGTGAGGTTATTTTCAAAGTCTTGAACCAGACCTTGCAGGGTCTCATCTGAAGGGGGGCCTGCTCCACGACTATGGTAGAGGCGTAAGAGCATTTTTCGCACAAAGAAATGAATATCCTTGTATACTTCAAACTCATTGCCGCCCGTAGACGGTACAAATGACAGGCCGCGATTCAGAAGAGAGACATGTGCTTGTGTTAGGGGGAAATCAGTTAGATTAATAACGTTATTTTCAAAGCCCAGAGTTTCGTTTATATTGGTCTCTGACGGCTTCTCCCACGTGTGACTCTTCCCTCGTCTGGTTTTTCTTTTTCTAAAAAACCAACATGATTTACATTACTAGATTTTAGTGTAGTTTGGTTCTTTAGTGGGGGAATATTTCTACCACTCTCCTCCCTATCACTCGAGGTGTACTCACTAGTGTCATAATCATATGAAGGTGCCCTTGCTCGTGTAGACTGTTGTCTTTTTTGTCGTGTCCGTTGATTTTTTGTCCTGTTTTTCTCTCTATTGTTCGTATTATCCATCGGTTTAGTATTAAATGAGAAAATCTGATTATGTTCGAAATCCCAGCTATCCCTCTGAAATTTTTTCTTTTTACGCTCAGATATAACTTTCAATTCTATCTCAACCTCCTTTTTAAGGTTCATATTTAGTTTATCAAAGTCAGGGTGTGATTTAAATTCATCCAGCTTACTAACACTGTCAGTGATCTCTGCATCAATCTTTTTAAGTTGTTCACCTTCCACCTCTATAATCAAGGTCATCAGTCGTTTAATATGATCTAGTGTTTCATCATCCCATTTCTTCAGGAATTCCTCACTGCATAGGTGGCTTGCTGGTAAAATACGTCGTCTTAAGCCCCTGGGTGCTAGGTCCGAGCTCAAATATGTGCTCAGGCTTTTTACATCCCATTTTCTAGGCACTAGGGTTAATAGGTGTATTACTACTCGACAAATACTTTTGGTTAACAATCCCTTGATATAGAGGGTTGGCTCTGATGTTGTAATACACGCCCTGAGGAAGTCACATCTGTGACGAAACGCGTTGGCAATTCTGTGACGTCACATACCGGTGAATGGCAACTTGGAGGTAACTAACCCACATGGATACTATGCATGAGACTTGGACGTAGCACATGATGAACGGACGGAAAGCTGGGAAGCTGCGCACTCCGGCACTCCTGCACTCCTGCCCTCCTATTTGGAGTTAAGACTCCTTTGAGCTGGATACAAGGACACAAGGATATTTCATCTAAGTGTGAACCTTACTGGCAATACAAGCTGTCAAAACTGGGAAACGCATTGCTAGCACTTGCCCTGTTGTGGAGGATACGGCTCTTGCCACTTCCTGCTTTTGCTTGTCCCAGTAGGGGATTTGGTCCTGTGGACTCTCGCATGTTGGAGTGTCGACACACCTGCTGCATGATTATCTTTCCCTGTGCTGGGAGGTTACAGAGGAACGGCACGGAGTGGACTGATCTCTATCTGCTGCCTGCAGTTACTTTACACTGGAGCTTTGAGGAGACACGAGAGCTTTATTTTCTCATGGAGTGACCTGGTCGTTTTCATCTGTAGAGAACCCTATGGACTTCCACATATACTACCTATTGATAAGTATATACTCTTGCATATATTCATGTGCTCTATGGGTTCATTGCATGTATATCTTTGCTAGTAAGCCCATCTGTATACTGCTATCTGATCAGCAGGTTTGCTTATATCCATGGATGTTATGTAATTTGTAAATTACCTTGGTTAGTACGTTGCCTCCATTCACTACATTGTATCTGATATATCCACTTGTGTGGCCTATATTGAAGTAACTTACTACTTGATACTATGAGAATTTTTCTTAAATCTGATTTCTTTGCCATTCATTACTCGGCCGGGTTTGTGATGTCTGTTTGTAGGTTTTTGTGCAAGATTGCATCATTTTAAATATATATTAATAAACTTTTGATAATTAAATTGCGACTTTATTGAGCCGAGTGCCTTTTTACCAGGTTTTGTTTTTTCTTTTCCTAACATAGGCACAGGTTGATGGAGGCCGGCAGGCTTGGAGTTAGTAACCTTTTTAGAAGCACACACCGTGCAAGAAGAGACAAAGTCCACAACATCCTTGGGCAGCGTGGGCCACCAAAAGTGACGAGCAATCAGGTCTCGGGTTTTACGAACACCAGGGTGCCCAGCCAGTTTAGAACTGTGTCCCCATCGGAGAATTCTTCTCTTGCCTGCTAATCGAACAAAAGTTCTCCCCGGAGGGATGTCTCTAACCTGCAAAGGATTGGCAGTGATAATGCAGGACGGGTCTATGATAGTTTGAAGAGACTCCACCGTGTCATCCGTTCAAATGACCTGGACAGGGCATCGGCCCTCACATTCTTGTCAGCGGGACGGTAGTGGAGCACAAATTGTAAACGGGTGAAGAACAGCGGCCACCTGGCTTGACAGGGATTTAGTCGTTGAGCGGACTGAAGGTAGGTGAGGGTCATGTGGTCGGTGTAGATTAGGATGGGGTGAGCTGCGCCCTCCAGCAGATGTCTCCACTTCTCCAGAGCCAATTTGATGGCCAGTAGCTCCTGATCCCCAACAGAGTAAATACGCTCTGCAGAAGAAAAAAGTCTTGAGTAGTAGCCACATACTACTGCCTTTCCTTTGGGGCTCCTCTGGAACAGAAGTGCGCCTGCACCAACATAAGAGGCGTCCACCTCCAAAGAAAACTGTATATATAAGTCAGGATGATAGAGGATCGAGGCAGAAGTAAAGGCTTTTTTGAGACTAAAAAATGTGGACTCTGCCTCTGGGGTCCACACCTTGGCGTTCACACCGTTCTTGGTAAGGGTGGAAATAGGCGATGTCAGTGATGAGACGTTTGGGATAAACTGCCGGTAGAAATTGGCAAATCCCAGGAAACGCTGTATGGACCTCAGACCTTGAGGACGTGGCCACTCCAGGACAGCTCTCACTTTCTCAGGATCCATCTTGAGACCTGGATCCAATATGATGTAGCCCAGGAAGTGCAGAGAACTCCTCTCAAAGAGGCACTTCTCCAGCTTGGCGTATAAATGATTCTCCCTTAATCGTAGTAGAACTTGACGGACATGCCTCCGATGAGTCGTTGGATCTGGGGAGAAAATCAAAATATCATCGAGATAAACAACAACACAGATATAGACGAGATCTCGGAAGATATCATTAACGAGTTCCTGAAACACTGCAGGAGCGTTACACAGTCCGAAGGGCATCACTACGTATTCGTAGTGCCCGTCACGGGTGTTAAATGCCGTCTTCCATTCGTCACCCTGGCGGAGCGGAAGTGAGATGGGGACCAGCGCTCACAGATCCATGGCTGTGGGCGTCAGGAGGTGAGTGGAACCAATGGCCCGCGGCCATAGATGCTACATGTGAGTAAACTCGCTAATATACATTCCCGTCCCCCTTTGTGCTGTTTCTGAGATTTTCATAGATTTTTATAGCGCTGATGAGGAACCGGAAGTCTAGTTGTACAGTCTTCTTTGGTGACGACACGACTCTTCGTCATGTGATTGGCCCCGCTGTACTCTATGTACTCGCTGTACTACTGCTCCTACAGTATACGGAGCACAGCGCCGCTCTCTGAGAGGTTCCTCTGAGAGGTTCCTTTGAGAGGTTCCTGTTGTTTCTTCTTTGCTTTATCCAATGCTAAAAACTAATAATGATTTTTTTTTTTTTTTAAATGCAAGCCCCTCAGTTGGAGTCACTGGGACCCAACACTAGAATTTCATCTGATTTGACAGATTATGGCAAAATTTTCTATGGGGAACTTATGGTGGTTATTTTTATATTCCCATACTGTTTTTTGACACAGACCACCTACCTAAACATTGCTACAGACAAATCCACCTCTTCATGGTAAAGGTATTCTCTAATGTCAGTGCTGTCTTACAGCAGGATAATGCCCCCGCCACACTGCAAAAATCATTCAGGACTGATGTGAGGAACATGACAAAGAGTTCAAGGTGTTGACCTGGCCTCCATATTCTTAATTCAATCGATCATCTGTGAGATTTGCTGGAAATAGAAATCCAATCCATAGAGACCCCTACTCACAATTTACAGGACTTAACCCCTTAATGACGAAGCCTAGGTTGGGCCTTAAGGCTCAGAGCCCATTTGTCTAATCTGACATTATCTAAGGGGAGACATTTCCTCAACCTGTTGCAGTAAAATTTTATGGGCCAGTTTGTGGAAGACCCAACTAGAGGTGAAGCTCTGTTGGATATGGTCATTTCTAATAATGCAGAGCTTGTTGGGAACGTCAATGTTCGTGAAAACCTCGGTAACAGTGATCACAATATAGTTACATTTTACCTATACTGTAAAAAACAAACGCAGGCTGGGAGGGCAAAAACATTTAATTTTAAGAAAGCCAATTTCCCCAGGATGAAGGCGGCAATTCAGGATATAGACTGGGAAGAACTAATGTCAAATAATGGGACAAATGATAAATGGGAGATTTTCAAATCTACTTTGGGTTATTATAGTGCAAAATTTATTCCTATAGGTAACAAGTATAAAGGACTAAAATTAAATCCCACATGGCTTACACATTCTGTGAAAGGGGCAATACATGACAAAAAAAGGGCATTTAAAAAATACAAATCTGAGGGTACATCTGAAGCCTTTGTAAAATATAAAGAGCTTAATAAAATCTGTAAAAATGTAATAAAATTAGCAAAAATACAAAATGAAAGGCAGGTGGCCAAGGATAGTAAAACAAATCTATCAAGTATATAAATGCTAAAAAGCCAAGGTCTAAACATGTAGGACCCCTAGATAGTGGTAATGGGGAGTTGGTCACAGGGGATCAAGAGAAGGCAGAGTTACTAAATGGGTTCTTTAGCTCTGTATATACAACTGAAGAAAGAGCAGCTGATGTAGCCGGTGCCAGTGCTGTTAATATATCAGTTGATATATTGAATTGGATGAATGTAGATATGGTCCAAGCTAAATTAAATAAAATAAATGTGCACAAGGCCCCGGGACCAGATGGGATACACGCTAGAATTCTTAAAGAGCTTAGTTCAGTTATTTCTGGCCCCCTTTTCATAATATTCAGAGAATCTCTAGTGACTGGAATAGTGCCAAGGGACTATGTGGTGCCTATTTTCAAAAAGGGCTCTAGGTCTTCCCCGGGTAATTATAGACCAGTAAGCTTAACATCCATTGTGGGGAAAATGTTTGAGGGGCTATTGAGGGACTATATACAGGATTATGTGACAAAAAATAGTATTATAAGTGACAGCCAGCACGGTTTTACTAAGGACAGAAGTTGTCAAACTAATCTAATCTGTTTTTATGAAGAGGTGAGCAGAAGCCTAGACACAGGGGCCGCTGTGGATTTAGTGTTTTTGGACTTTGCAAAGGCATTTGACACTGTCCCCCATAGACGCCTAATGGGTAAATTAAGGGCTATAGGGTTAGAAAATATAGTTTGTAATTGGATTGAGAATTGGCTCAGGGACCGTATCCAGAGAGTTGTGGTCAATGATTCCTACTCTGAATGGTCCCCGGTTATAAGTGGTGTACCCCAGGGTTCAGTGCTGGAACCACTATTATTCAACTTATTTATTAATGATATAGAGGATGGGATTAATAGCACTTTTTCTATTTTTGCAGATGACACCAAGCTATGTAATATAGTTCAGTCTATGGAAGATGTTCATGCATTGCAAGCGGATTTAAACAAACTAAGTGTTTGGGCATCCACTTGGCAGATGAAGTTTAATGTAGATAAATGTAAAGTTATGCATCTGGGTACGAACAACCTGCATGCATCATATGTCCTAGGGGGAGCTACACTGGGGGGGGGGGAGTCACTTGTTGAGAAGGATCTGGTTGTGCTTGTAAATCATAAACTAAATAACAGCATGCAGTGTCAATCAGCTGCTTCAAAGGCCAATAGGATATTGTCGTGTATTAAAAGAGGCATGGACTCGCGGGACAGGGATGTAATATTGCCACTTTACAAAGCATTAGTGAGGCCTCATCTAGAATATGCAGTTCAGTTCTGGGCTACAGTTCATAGAAAGGATGCCCTGGAGTTGGAAAAAATTACAAAGAAGAGCAACGAAGCTAATTAGGGGGCATGGAGAATTTAAGTTATGAGGAAAGATTAAAAGAATTAAACCTATTTAGCCTTGAAAAAAGACGACTAAGGGGGGCCATGATTAATTTATATAAATATATTAATGGCACATACAAAAAATATGGTGAAATCCTGTTCCATGTTTAAAACCCTCTCAAAAAACAAGGGGACACTCCCTCCGTCTGGAGAAAAAAAGGTTCAACCTGCAGGGGCGACAAGCCTTCTTTACTGTGAGAACTGTGAATCTATGGAATAGCCTACCGCAGGGACAGTAGATGGCTTTAAAAAAGGGTTAGATAATTTCCTAGAACAAAAAAGTATTAGCTCCTATGTGTAGAAATTTTTTCCTTCCCTTTTCCCGTCCCTTGGTTGAACTTGATGGACAGGTGTCTTTTTTCAGCCGTACTAACTATGTAACTATGTAACTATGACATGTGTCACTTTATGTGGTAATAACTTTGGAATGCCTTTATTTATCCAAGTGATTCCGAGACTGTTTTCTGGGGACACATTGAACTTTATGTTAGTGGTAAAATTTGGTTGATACATTCAGTGAAAAACAGAAAAAATTACAGAAAATGTGGTGTAAGGCAGATGGTTATACCACACAAAATAGTTATTAATTAACAATTTGTTTTTTTAAATAAAGGACTTAATATTGAAAAAAGGTTTTTTATACAACTGTTTTTTTTTTTGTCTCACTAGGTGACTTGAAGTCAGGAATCCCTGATCGCTATTCTAATACGCTGCACTACATGCGTAGTGCAGTGTAAAAGTGCTGTCAGTTACTCACTGACAGCAAACCTAAGGCAGGACAAACTAGGCTTCCGTAGATGACAAACCCGGAGTCCATTGTTAGGCCTCCTGTTGCCATAACATGATGGAATAGAACGTCAAGGAGCAGGAAGGGGTTAAAGGATCTGCTAACGTCTTGGTGCCAGATACCACAGGACACTTTTAAAGATCTTCTGAAATCCATGTCCCAACGGGTCAGAGCTATTATGGCAGCACGAGGAGGACTACACAAGGCAGGTGGTTTTAATGTTATGTCTGGATGGTGTATATGTTAGTAATTAATTTCTATTCATTTGTACATTGATGGAAATTAGGGTATGTTCACACGCAAACTCAAAAATATCTGAAAATACAGAGCTGTTTTCAAGGTTTTCAGCGTTTTTTATGGCCGTTTTTGGAGCTGTTTTCAATATTGTCTAGGAAAAACGGCTCCAAAAGCGGCCCAAGAAGTGACTTGCACTTCTTTTGTGAACATACCCTAAAAAAAGAGTAATTTTTCTGTGCTTTTTATTTTTACAATATATATCAATCACCCTAAATATTGTAATCTTGGGGACTACATTGCTCCTATGTAAACATGGGAACGCCACCATTCTCACCAGTTTTAAGGCGTAATGTAAGTCTTAGGCCAAAATGTAGTAGTAGTCGAAACGCCAATCCAACCGAGATGGAATATGAAATATCCAAGATAGAAGGGAGTCCCAGGCATAAAATAAGATAAGATAACTTTATTAATCCCCGAAGGGAAATTCCAGTATCACATAAATGGATTCTGGGAAACGGCATCAGGGATCTTTTATTATTAGGTCTCTGTGCAGATTGAGATTCTGGCATCCAAGGTGAAGATGATGAAGAAGACTAGGTGGTACTGTAGACAAAACAAAAAATAATCAGACCAGACGATAATCACTCAGCAATATACTGGTGCCGAAGCTCCAGCCATGATTTCACAAAAATACTATAGATGTCAGTGATCATACCTGTACTGCTGGTGTTTCTTCTGTACCACAACTGTTGGTACTTATCTCCTCCTCTTTCTTTGAAAGGCATGGACGCGGCACAAAGGACAGCGTGGATTTTTCGGGATCCAATGTGCAATACAAGGCAGATGGAATATGTGGGAACATGGCAGAACGGTGACTTGCTCTCCAATCTCATAGTCCTCTAGGCATATAGTGCAGGACTGGATGTCTTCGTTTTCAGTAAAGGTTCGAGATGGGAGTCTATCAATCTGCCTGCCTCTCCTGCCTCGCCGACGTTGTCTTCTCTGCACAGGTCTGCTGTCTGTGGTCTCTGTTGTCGACTGTTGGTTGGGAAGCAGCTGACTGGTGCTTGGTGTTGGCTCCACCAGCCTGTTAGATGTTTGCTGAGGAGATCTGCTTCCTTCTCTGGATGGCTGCTGGTTTGGTAGCGGCTCACTGGTGCTGGGGTCTTGTGTTGGTTCCTCCAGCCTTTCGCATCTCTCCTGAGTAGTTGATGGAGTAGACCCAGGCTGGGATTCTCCAGGAATTCTGAGCTCGGTCTCACTATTAATACGACGGCCACTTGTCGTTTCAGACTGTTCTATTGGCTCAGGTCGTAATGGGGACCGGCTTCTGTCCGCTCCTTCTTGCTGCAACCTACGGCGCGGTGGAACTTGACCACGTCTTCGTCTCCTGTCGGGGACATTGTCATGGTCTTCATCCTGCTCCACACTCTGACGCCTTCTATGTCCAGATCTTAATCTTCCATCAGTAATGCCTAGATGTGAAACAATGTGTATAACATATATTAATTATGTACGGAAAAAATGGGAAAAAAGATCAATACCAGACATTTCCTATGGACTCGCGTGGTCTTCTTTCTAGAGGAAAGCTCCCATGTTTTTCTAATCTTGGACAACCGTTTTGATACTATGAATATATACACAGTCGAGTCACATTATTATAACTACTACTAATATCCAGAGTAACCGGCGTGTGCAGCACGGACAGCAGTAGACGGGCTGGGAGTGACTCAATAAGGTGCTGGTCAGTGGTCTCATATGTGGAGCCTCGCTGACTCCATACATCCAACATTTACTGGAGGGTGTGCGTGGGGGAGGATCCATAAAGCGAACAACACGATTGACGTGGTCCCACAGATGCTCAATTGGGTTCAAGTCTGGAGAAATAGGGGGCCAGGGAAATACTTGGAAGTCTTGATCGTGCTCTTCCAACCACTGTCGGGCATTTATAGTCGTGTGACATGTCGCATTGTCTTGCTTTAAGATTCCATTTGCTCCAGGGAAGACAATCAGCATGTATGGTGGATGTGATCTGTAACGATGGATTCATATCTAAATCGGTTCAAAGCCTTCCATGTGGATGAGTGGCCCAGAGGATGCCATGGAAAAATACCCTAGACGCTGACGTCGCAGCCAGCTTTTTCCAGCAATGGTTGTAAAGTCCATCCTTTCGATGAAGCAGAAAACGTGATTTATCGAAGAAGACAACCCTTTGCCAATCATCGGTGCTCTGAGACCAATACTGCCGTGCAAATTGAAGCCATTTTCTCCGATGCACCTTTGTTACATAGGAGCAGTGACCATCCGTCGGGTTCGGAGTCCCATACGCAGTCGGGTTCGCTGAACTGTTGTATTAGACACACGTCTGGTAGCCAACGTTCACCTCTCAAATACATGGCACGTGGTGCTCTGTAGTTTCCATGTCCGTTATTCCCAATGGTGCCATTTGTCCACTCACGATACACTGTCACCACAGCAGCACGCGAACAGTTCACAAACTGCGCTGTTTGAGAAATACCGCCGCCCTTGGTCCGAAAGCCAATAATCATCCCTTTTTGCAACTGAAAAACGGTGCATTTTTTGCGGATGCAAAACGGACACGTTTGTGTGAAACTAGCCTAAATGTATCTGATATAACAAGTTCCACTTACCTTGATTTATCCGGGAACTTTCGTCTATTGCAAGCTGCAAGAGTTCTCGGTAACTCATTGTTCCTTGTAGCAGGCGGCTTGATGTTTAAATTCAGGAACAATGGAAAAACGGGATTCCTCAAATAAGAGGGAATCTACCACGATGTTCAGAAGTTGCACTGGTGATTAAGTGCTCTGAACAGATGATGTAGTAGTCGCTTTGTAGCACAAATTCGCTCTTTGAAAAACCAAGTGAAGTTTCAGCATCAGCATCAACTCGAGATATGGCACTGATGTGACCGCGCTTGGGGTCCTTAGAACTTCACGCCATTGTGATGTCACTGCTATAGATGCCACACCCTCCATTGTTCTGATGACATCACTGCCTGCAGTGATGTCATAATGCTTACGGTATGTCATAAACGGTCCCCTGCTCTGCATTATACCAATCACTGCAGCAAAGCCTCCAAATAAATAAATAACTAAATATATATTAAAAAATTTTATATTTACATATTGCAGCTGAAAATCTCTAATATTTGTTTAGTAAAAGGTTTCTCTATAATTATTTAGAAAATGTTGTAGCACACAATTCATCTAAGTAAAAGTCTTAGTAACAGATTACCACAATGGAGAGGTGGAAATGTAACTTTATTTTTCTAAAACTAGATGTTCTGGAGTAAATAAGAATCCTTTATAACCTAAAGAGGTTGTCTGGTATAAGAAACCCATTGTAAATACCCTATTGGGGAATTCTAAGTTAAGAAAGGACAAGTCTCTTATTGATTTCACTGTGTAATGCTTAGTTTCTCCTGTGGTGGCGCTGCAGGGGAATTCAACACTTCTCAAGTTCCATCACAGATTAAATCTGATCGCTGGGGTCACAATCAGCGACATTAAGCTTCACTATCTGCATGTACAAATTAGACTGGATGAGGGCCGTATTGTGACAGACATTTACACCAAACCAACTGACTGAAAATAACTTTTTAATTTTAGCTTTCAACCCAAATCAGCACAAAAATAAAATTTCACTAGAAAATCACTACATAGTGATAGAAAATGCTGCAGAACTTCGCATATAAATGAGATGGATATGTGAGAGGCAGATAGATAGGGTGTGCTCTAGCAAAGTAAAAAATGAGCCCTCCATTACTTTATTTTTCTGATCTCAAATGCCAAGATACAATCCCGTTAGTAAGCCCTAAATATACACCTCCTGCAATGAGCCATAATACAATTGTGGGGATCAGACCTTAACCACTTCCTGCCGCAGCCATTTTGAATTTTTTTATTTTTGTTCTTTCCTCCTCACCTTCCAAAAGCCACAACTTTTTTATTTTTCTGTTGATATATCCATATGAGGGCTTGATTTTTGCAGGACGAGTTGTAGTTTTTCATGGCACCATTTATTGTACTAATGAAATGGGAAACTGAAAGAACTTTCTTTGTGGGGTGAAATAGGAAAAAAACAGATTTCTCCATTGTTTTTTGGGTTTAGTTTTTATGGAGATCACCGCGCGGTTTTGTTTCGCCATTATCTGAGAGCCATACATTTTGTTTTCTTTCCGTCGCTGCAGCAGTGTGAGGGCTTGTTTTTTTTTGTGGCACGAGCTGTCGTTTTTATTGGTTCATGAGACTTTTTGATCATCTTTTATTCCATTGTTTGTGGGAGATGACCGAAAAACAGTGATTCTGTTCTCTAAATTTTTTGTTTGTTTTAATGCATTCACCATGTGGGTTAAATAATGTTATATTGTTATAGCTCTGACTTTTATGGACGTGGCAATACAAGTTATGTTAATTAACTTTTTTTACATTGCTTTTTTTTTAACTTTTAAAATGTTAACACGAAACAAGAGCAAGTAAACACAGCACTCCACAACTCCAGAAAATCAGGCCATGTGCTCGTCACCAGGGGATGAATCAGTTCCCCTTCTTTTTGAATAGAAAAACAACGTAGAATATAGTAACGGCACCAGGACTCCTAGACAGATGAAAAACAGGGTGGATTTATTCACCTCAAAACACAGCAACGTTTAAGTTCAACAGGAACCTTTCTCAAGCTATGACAAACTCACAATGGTGTCAAGTATAAGTAGAGGGAACATACATTAGCTAACAATCAAGTCATTAGATGTACAACCGCCTGTAACATTTGCATGGAACTGTTGTTGATGAATCACTGCCTGTTACATTTGCATGGAACTGTTGTTGATGAATCTTGTTGGATCAGGAGCAGACAGAAGGAACGGTCGTGTTGACGGGACTTTATTGGACTATTAGCTGGACTTTGTGAAACCTTAGCGTTAACCCGCCGGTTCAGTTGCGTCCTAGGGGGTCCACCGTTTGGACCGCCGACTGAGGAGAGAGAGGGTTTGTCGCGAAAGGTAGCGGATAGCTCCACAAGGAACCGTGACGGTACCAGTAGGTACGGGTAGTTCACTGATTCCCACGACGCGACCCATGGGGCGAGAGTGTGACTCTTACCTTGGGATAGGCTGTCAGTAGTGGGTAGCTCCCACCGTGACTGACAGCGGCGTGACCGTAGCCAAGCCTGGCAACGTGGGGTCAGGCACAACCTCTATCCGGGGGACTTCCAGCAGGATCGAAGTCCTCAACCTCAGGATTCCTGTCTGCTCCGTACAAGAGAATTTCCTGTTACCTGTTCATTGCAGTAAAGAAGTTGAACAAAAGAAGTTGTGTCTCTTGCATTGCATACCGACAGTGGTAATTCCTCCTACATAATTGGCGTAGTCGGCAGGATCTGAAGCCTCGCCGCAATGGAGCCGTCCAGCAGCGGAACACTACCGCCGACACAGGCCGTCATGATACCCATGGGAGCCGCTCTAATGAACATCCCCAAGTTTGACGGAAAGAGCGTATCGATTGCAGACTGGACGGAACGAGTTCGTACTGCGGCCCGGTTATTCCAGGTACCTGTGACCCACCAAGCCGACCTGGCATTCAACTCGCTCGAAGGGGACGTTAGACAAGCTATCTTGGTCTTACCGCTAGAACACCGCAATACGCTAGAAGCAATCATCAGCCGATTGGAATCCCTCTATGGAGATGTCACCTCAGCCACCGATCTGCGGAAGAAATTCTATACCAGGGTATAGAGGAACGGTGAATCACTCCAGCAATTCGCGGTAGGACTACAAGGAATGTGGAGTTGACTAGTAAGGAAGGATCCCGCAGGGTGCGCAGCCTTATCAGAGCCGGACCGAATTGTGCGAGACCAGTTTGTATCCGGGCTGGACAGCCGGACCATGAGGAGCGCCGTGAGAGACCTTGTCCGGGTAACTCCTACTGCCACAATGAGGGAGGTGTTACGAGAAGCACTTGAAGTTTACAGAGAAAAGTTGGGAGAGACTAGCATGGCCCTGCAAAACGTGGGTACCCCCCAGCCACCTCCAAGAGATAGAGGACGGCCAGAAGCGGTGTTCACAGAATTCCCCCGGGATGTCAAGGAAGCTATTAGGGAATTGAAAACAGATGTTGCTCAATTGAGAGTAATGGCCGATCGACCGGAACAGCTCCCTCGTTCACCCAGTTCGACACAAGGAGTGCCTCGACGCTGTTGGCAGTGTAATCAGCCGGGTCATTTCACCAGAGATTGCAGGATGAGACGCTATCCAAGACGGGAACAGCCACCTTTAAACTACGGTACCCCGCCGCTGAGGGCCAAGCTGCGGGCATTCCATCAACAGGCCCAAAAAGAAGGGTGGAACTTTTGACAGGAAAATGCCCCGTAGTTACAGCCATGATCGGGGGGGTTAAAGTCCCTTGCCTTATTGACACTGGTTCAGAGGTAACCACCATGACCTATCAGTTGTTCCATGAACAGTTTCAAGGTCGACAGACTCTAGAAGCACCCTGGATCGAACTTACGGCGGCTAATAGCCTGCCAATTCCCATTGCCGGGGTTACGTGGTTAGAATTAGAAGTGTTTAATCGTAACTTCCCCCGGGCTGGTATTGTGGTAGTACATAATTGTGTAAGGCCGGGTATACCTGTTATAATTGGCATGAATGTGTTGCAGGAAATACATGGCATGATGTTCAATGAGACGAGCGGTGTCCGGTGTGAGAAGCTGGCAACCGATCAGACCGCACGGCAAGCTTTATTTCATGTGCATCAAATCTACAAGCGGCAGGCTGACTTGAAAACACTTCAGCGCCGAGTGGGGTTGGTGAGGGCCCCAGGTAAAGTGGTGCTGCAAGTACCACCTCGACAGGAAGTCACTATTCCCCTTTCTGTAGGGACCCATCATCGCTTAAGGGATGCAATGGTCATGGTAGAACCAATGCTAAGTCCTCCGAGTACACAACCCACGGTGGTAGGAAGAACAGTGTGTCGGATAATCAAAGGCATGGCGAAAGTCAGAGTGCTGAATCCGACCCTAGGGGTCGTCGAAATACCGGCCGGCACGGTACTAGCTAATGTTGAGATGGTTAGGTCAGAGGACGTGACGGACCCGTCCATGGCCGAAACTCTAAAGGAGACATCGTCAGAAGATGCAATGAGTGAGGCTGATGTGAACGAACGGACTAACCGACTGTGGAGCCAACTCTGACTGGATGGGGGTGGCCCCAGATACCAGGTCGGAGGAACAACTGAGGACGCTTCTGCGATGCATCGGCAGGGTTTTCGCGCAGCATGAAGAAGGTTTTGGATGCACCACTAGCATTGAGCATGGGATTCACACGGGGGCGGCACCGCCCATCAGGGAGCGTTATCGCAATATACCTCCTGCTCTGTATCGGGAGGTAAAAGAGTTCCTCCAGAAGATGTTACACGGGAAGGTGATCAGAGAGAGTCAGAGCCCATGGGCAGCCCTGATTGTCCTGGTAAGGAAGAAGGATGGGTCACTCCGGTTTTGTGTCGATTACCGTAAGTTGAATGCCTGTACTCATCGGGACGCCTACCCACTTCCCCGGGTGGAGGAATCCTTAACAGCCGTGCAGGAGGCTCGATACTACACGACATTCGATTTAGCCAGTGGGTATTGGCTCGTACCCATGAAGGAAGCGGATAAGGAGAAGACGACGTTCATCACTCCCTCATGCTTGTTCGAATTCAACCGGATGCCGTTTGGGCTAACAAATGCGCCCAGTACTTTCCAACGTCTAATGGAGCATTGTCTGGGAGATCTAAACTACGAGTCAGTCTTGATTTATTTGGATGATATTGTCATTTTTTCAAAGACCTTTCCAGAACACCTGCGGCATCTACAGGTCGTGTTGGAACGATTGGGAAAGTATGGACTCAAACTAAAACCCAGTAAATGCTGACTGGGCCGCCAGCAGATTAAGTACCTAGGCCATGTCGTGAATGCAGCAGGAATTGCACCTGACCCAGATAAGATCAAAGCCGTGCAGGAGTGGCCTATTCCGCAGAACACCACGGAAATACGAGCTTATCTCGGATTGGTCGGTTACTATCGGAGGTACATCCGAGATTTCGCAAAAATTGCGAGTCCCTTTAATCATCTCGTCTGTGGACAACCCACACAAAAGAAGGGGAGTCGAAGCCCCAGGGTAGGGGACCATAGGCAGGAGCCACAACAAGCGGCATTTGAAGCGTTGAAGACTCGGCTGGTGACAGCACCCATCCTCGCGTTTGCAGACTTCATCCAGCCATTCCGACTGTACACTGACGCTAGTCTAAAGGGACTGGGAGCGGTCTTGGCCCAGCAGCAAGGAGATGTGGGGCGCGTTATCGCCTATGGTAGCCGTAGTTTGCGACTGTCAGAACGCAATCCGACCAATTACAGCTCATTCAGGCTCAAGTTGTTGGCCATTGTGTGGGCTGTTACCGAACGGTTTGCCGAATACCTGGTCGGAAGTCCAGTGGAAATCTACACGGATAACAATCCTCTGGTGTATCTTGGAATGGCAAAACTGGGGGCGATGGAACAACGATGGATGGCCCGACTGGCTCGATTCAACTAAACCATTCGTTACAAACCCGGTAAGACCCATACCAACGCCGATGCACTCTCCCGACAGCCGTGTGAGACTCCTGGCGGAGAGGTGGTTGATGAACGGGTGGAAGTAGGGATACCCCCACTACGCGTGGTTCATCCCCCATTGCAGCAGCAACCGGTAGTGACAGCCATACAAGGGATTGGAGATTTGACTGAAATTTATGATAGGGCGAAGTGGAAGAAGCGGCAACAGCAAGATCCGGACATCCAACTAGTCGATGAGTGGGTGTATCGACCGGGAAGGCCTACGGCAGCAGAGCGAAGCAGGTTGTCAGCACCAGCTAAAGCATTGGTTCGGCAGTTGGAACGACTAAAACACCATGATGGAGTGTTGTATAGAAGAGTGTGGGCCCCATGGGAACATCGTGACATATGGCAGTTGGTCTTACCCATAGCAGACGTGAAGCCAGTGTGTAAGTGGATGCACGAGAACCAAGGTCATTTTGCAGTGGAAAAGACTGTACAGATCATCAGGAATCACTTCTATGCTCCAAACCTGGAAGAAGTAATGAGAGATGTCTACAAGGAATGCACCGAGTGCGTCCTACACAAGGCAACAGAACAGTCGGAGAGACCCATGACCATTGTGACGGGTGAGCCACTAGAACTACTGACAGTAGACTTCTTAACAGTCCAGGAAGTTACCTCGGGGCACCGATATGCGTTAGTATGCTTGGACCATTTTCAAAATTTGCAGTGGTGATACCTACGCGGGATCAGACAGCTCCGATGACCGCAGCTGTGTTCTGGAAGCATGTTATCCGTCCGTATAGGTGCCCCAGACGCATCTTGTCAGATCAAGGACCGAATTTCGAGTCGGATCTGTTCCATGAGCTGTGTATTTTACACGGAATTCGAAAATCCAGAACGACTCCGTATCACACACAAGGGAATGGAGCTTGTGAGCGATTCAATTGCACCTTGCTCGGACTATTAAAGACCATGGGGGACGAACGGCAAGAACGGTGGCCTGAATATGTAGACGACCTGGTATGGGCCTATAACAACACTGTGCATAGAGCTACCGGGTATACCCCATATCAATTGATGTTCGGCCGACCCAGCCGGGTTCCTTTGCATCTTTTGTTAGAGACGCCGGAGGTGGAAGTCAACCGTTCCCCATCGCAATGGGTACAGGAACACTAACGGCGGTTGAGTGCAGCGAAGGGCGTCATGGAGAGAGCTCGGCCCACGGAGAGCCTGCCCCCTATGGAAGAACGCCAGCGAGCATTTCATACTGGGGACCGAGTGTTGGTGCGGAATCGCAGGGCAGCACGTGGCTGTAAGCTGGAGCCCCAATGTGAGAGGCAACCATATGTGGTGATAAACCGCGTTGATCCTGGGCTTCCTGTGTATGAAGCGCGACCAGAGAGTGACCAGGGACCGAGCCGGAGGCTGCATCGCAACCTGTTGCGGCCATGTACCTTTCTGACACCAGAAGCAGTTACATCAGCAAGACAAGAAGACCCGCAGAATACGCCACCGACAGATACTGACAGAGATAGGTGGTTGATGGTTCCATCCAACAGCCCTAGTGTAATCTGCGAACCACTACCGACAGAGACAGGCCGTCCAACGGAGGGGGCGGAGATCCCTGCAGCGGAAGTGAATCGTGAATTGCGTTACCCTCAGAGGTGTAACCGCAACCGACAACCGGCCTATTTGCAAGACTATGAAGTTTAGTGCAGAGAACTGCACTTGATAACCAGGAGGGAAGTGTAAGGGTGCACCCGTACTTACCTCTCCCCGGGGGTCAACGCAGGGACACGGGCTTGCCGGGCGGCTCGGGAGTTTGGCTCCAGAGCGGACGAGCGTCTTGGGCGTCATGGCGACGGCCGCACTGCCGACAGCCATGACGCATGGGCCCAGCAGTGAAGCAGGGCGAAGTCTCGCGATGCCGGGACTTGGGGAGGAGGAGGAGACCGGATGAAGAGAGAGGACGGGAGAGGCGGGCGGAAGTGAGGGAGCGCGGCTGGAGAGAGTGTGGAGGAAGGAGCAGGGGAAGCAAGAGCGAGAACGCTAAAAGGGGGAAAGTAAGGTCAGCCCAGCCGAACGAGCAGAGGGGAACCCACAGCGCGGATACAAGAGGCAGAACCACAGAGGGCTGCCGGATCAGCGACAGCAAGGAGGGAAATCAGTGTGGCAGCAGCAGAGGACCGAAAGGAGGAACGTGTCTCCCTGCAGTGGAGAGAGAGAAACAGGGGGTGCGCCCAAACAGAGGACTGACCGAAGCAGGATCGGATTGGAGCCTCAGCATCCGCTACAGGTACAAGCCACACCCCGTAGCCCCTAACTAGGACCCTCAGATCTTCCCAGGGACAGTACCAGTAACCACATTACAGCCTGACCCTCCAAGAGAAGTACGGCCCTTGTTTATCCTGGTCACAGAGTACTTTAAACACTAGCCTTACACTATCCTCGGATGATTTAGCCTGAATTAGGCCTAGTACAGGCTCGCTACCTCATTAACCGCGCCAGTGTCCCTGCGTGTCCTCCAGAGTGTAAACAACTGTTACATTTGCATGGAACTTTTGTTGATGAATCTTGTTGGATCAGGAGCAGACAGAAGGAAAGGTTGGGTTAACGGGACTTTATTGGACTATTAACTGGACTTTGTGAAACCTTAGCGTCAACCCGCCAGTACAGTTGCGTCCTAGGGGGTCCACCGTTTGGACCGCCGACTGAGGAGAGAGAGGGTTTGTCGCGAAAGGTAGCGGATAGCTCCGCAAGCACCCGTGACGGTGCCAGTAGGTACGGGTAGTTCACTCATTCCCACAACGCGACCCATGGGCCGGGAGTGTGACTCCTACCCTGGTAGCTCCCACTGTGACTGACAGCGGCGTGACCGTAGCCAAGCCTGGCAACGTGGGGTCAGGCACAACCTCTTTCCGGGGGACTTCCAGCGGGATCGAAAGGATTCCTGTCTGCTCCATACAAGAGAAATTCCTGTTACCTGTTCATTGCAGTAAAGAAGTTGAACAAAAGAAGTTGTGTCTCTTGCATTGCGTACCGACAGTGGTAATTCCTCCTACACGTGTCCTAAAAGAGGGATAAGAAAGAACACCATCTATCAGTGAGACACCTGCCCGAAAATACCTGACCTGTCCATAAAGGATTCCGTCATAGCGTACCACACATCTATGTATTATCCTGGTGCTGATAGCGTGCCACTGCCTTCTAAAATAGACATCATGGACCGCTTGTTAAAAAGCCATTGCTTTTTCCGATACTATCGTGTGTGTATAAACACCGTCAGGCATCGCCGCCAAAAAGGGATCATTTTTGGACCGTTTTATTTAAGTTTAAAAAGCATAAAATATATGACAGTACAGTGTTTTTAAACAGGCTGTTGTTACCACCGGCTACCAGTCATTTACCCATAGCCATATACTGTGTGTTGCTGTTACATTGATGTCACTAATGCTGCCTTGGCATTGAACAGCTCGATAGAGGTTGGATATGATCCTAATTGACCTTTCAGAGAAATCGTGGCACAATCGATTTGAGACAAATTTATTCTGATCTAATCGAATCTGACGGCCAGTTTGATACGGGAAATTCACTCATTACCGCTCACAAGTTTTGACTAAATAACAGCCCTCGTATGCAGACATGCAAAATATATATAAGAAAAAATTATAGATTTTATAGCAGCCAAAATCAAAAAAATTTACTTTGATGTAAGACAATTTTTACATTTTGCAAACAAAAAACAAGAGTATTTTGCAACATTATTCTGGAAAAAAAATGGACTACTGATGGCAGTTGTAACAAGGCTCATATCAGCAAATTTTTAATTGCTTAATCTTTTAGTCTCTTACACAAGGTTTGTTGACAATGCATTTCTGAAATCTACAGAATTTCATAAAATTTTACATAATCTAAATATTTTGCAATGAGGAAAAGCAGACACTAGAAAGGAAATCTATATAAAAAGGGAAGAACATACAAACTCAGTGGGGGCTAAATGGGTTGTCTCTGGATTTTACGCCTCATTTTCAAATAACGCCCCGTAAAAAGAAGTGTATGTCACTTCTTGAGCCGTTTTGTTAGTTTCTGTAGCATACCCACAGAAGCAGCACAGACAACACCATACAGCAGTAATGAGCAGTGTAGCTGTGAATAAAACAGGGGGAGGGTAAAAGTTGCTCACAAGTGCAGAAAGAGGCAGTTTTCCCTAATAAGACATATTACAAAGTCTCTAATATTTGCTTGTACTATTGATTTATGCAAACATTGTTCATACTACAGTGACCATCTAATTCAGAATTTTACATTTTTATAGATGAAAAAACAAGTAATTTCAACACTAAACACAATTTTTTGGAATTAAAGTGGTTTTCCTCGCATTTAAATAAATAACCCCTTAATGACATGCCACGTACATGTACGTGACAGCCGTTAAAGGGAAGTATGGAGCGGGCTCACGGGCTGAACGCGCTCTATACTTAACAGGTGAAGGCTGTGTAATACAGGCGAAACCTCACTGCAACGGGCGGAGTCAAAGATCACTATGATTTTGCCCGTTTGACATCTTATGTGCCACGGTCAATCGCAACCACAGCATTTAAATAGATAGATTCACGGGGGCATCTCCCTCCAACATACCATCGCCCCGCCCCCCGCATAATGCATGTTATGGCAGCCTGGGGGCCCCCTGCTCTGCCATCTTTTTACTCCTTTGAAACCCTGCCTCTTGCAGGGCTTTAAAGGAGACTGTCAGTATAGCGATATACTGCAATACATTAGTATTGCAGTATATCATGCAATCGATCCAATGATTGCTGGTTTAAGTCCTCTAGGGGGACTAATAAAAAAAAAAAAAAAGTTAAAGTTTTTCTTAATGTTGCAAAAAAAAAAAATGTTTAATGTTCAAACACTCCCTTTTTCCCATTTTTTCCATAAAGCAATGTTAAAAAAAATTAAAGTTAACATAACTAGTGTCGCCGCGTCCGTAAAAAGTCTAATATAGCAGTAAATAAATATTCGGCACACAATGTGATGATTTTAGCAAATCTTTCGGTTTTATTTTATCAAAAATTGATGCCAGAGGTTTAGTGCAACGTTTCGGTCGTATATTGGACCTTCATCAGGCACTTGTACTTCCTGGTGTCTGGTTCATCCAGTCGTTGGCGCTGCGTATATTAGTAGCAGTTTACTGCTTTCTTATGGCTCTACTAATATACGCAGCGCCAACGACTGGATGAACCAGACACCAGGAAGTACAAGTGCCTGATGAAGGTCTAATATACAACTGAAACGTCACACTAAACCTCTGGCATCAAGTTTTGATAAAATAAAACCGAAAAATTTACTAAAATCATCACCTTGTGTGCCGAATATTTCTTTACTACGTAATTGGGTTGGGACCCTATTCGTGCACATACCGGATCTTGTGCGCTCTTAACCTCTACATATCATAATATAGCGTTATTTAACTCGCTTGGTGAAAGCAGTAAAAAAATATATATATACATATATATAATATATAAAAAGCAAATTGCTGTTTTTTGGTCACCTTAGCGCTCCAAACAAATAGAATAAAAAGTGATCAAAAAGTCGCTTGCACCCCAAAATGGTATCAGTGAAAACTACAGCTCGCCCCACAAAATGTAAGCCCTCACACCGGTATAGTGACGGAAAAATAAAAAAAGTTATGGCTCTCAGAATAAGGTGACACAAAACATTATTTTTCTTTAGCAAATAGTTTTATTTTTTCTAAAAGTGGTAAAACATAAAACAAAACATAACAATGTGGTATCGCTGTAATCGTATCAACCTGTAGAATACGTTAAACATGTAGTTTTTTACCACCTGATGGACGCCTTTAAAACAAAACCCCCCAAAAAATGGCGTAATTGCTGTTTTTTGCCTATTTGACATCAGAAATAATTTTTGATTCAGCTTCCCAGTATATTATGCTGTAGAATAAATGGTGCCATGAAAAACTACAACTTGTCCCGCAAAACACAAGCCCTCATATGGCTACGTCGACGAAAAAATACCAAAAAAGTTATGGCTTTTGGAAGGCGGGAAGGAAAAGGCTAAAATGAAAAAACTCAAATTGGTCGTGTCCTTAAGGGGTTAAAGTTTATTCTGTATACAGTAAACATTTCTACAACTTTCTAATATACTTTGTGTTTCATTGTTCAGTCATTTAGAGGCTAAAAATCTGTGACAGGACCCATCAGGCCGTCGTGGGAACGGGTAAGGTGAGTTTTCTTTTTATTGGTGCAAAGTGGGCCTAACTTATCTATGGTAAAACACAGGGCGCCTAACTTATCTATGGCAAAACACAGGGGCCTAACTTATATATGGTAAAACACAGGGGACCTAACTTATCTATGGTAAAACACAGGGGCCTAACTTATCTATGGTAAAACACAGGGGCCTGACTTATCTATGGTAAAACACAGGGGCCTAACTTATCTATGGTAAAACACAGGGGCCTAACTTATCTATGGTAAAACACAGGGGGGCCTAATTTATCTATGGTAAAACACAGGGGGGCCTAACTTATCTATGGTAAAACACAGGGGGGACTAACGTATCTATGGTAAAACACAGGGGGACCTAACTTATCTATGGTAAAACACAGGGGGCCTAATTTATCTATGGTAAAACACAGGGGGCCTAACCAGGGCCGGCCCCAGGATAGATGGCGCCCTTTGCAAAATGATCTTTCGGCGCCCCACCCCATGCACCAGTCCTCTGGAATGCGCTACTCCAGACAATCAGATTAATTCCCAATATCCACAGTTTTAAATGTGCCCTGAAAACACATCTATTTAGACTGGCCTATAACATTCCCTAATCTGACTCCTTTCCATGGCCCTCCTTTTAGATTAGTCATCAGAATAAGATTCCCTCACACTCCTTCTCTTCATGTCCGTCATACACGGAGACTGGCTGGTGACCGGCTCATGCAGCTTTATGTTACCACCCCATGTGTATAAAAATGGCCGGACTATTGTACAGAACAAACTGTTAAACGTTGTGTCTCCTTTATTTCCTCATAGATTGTAAGCTCTTGCGAGCAGGGTCCTCACTCCTCAGGTTTGAATTGTAAATTAACTTTGTCACTATGTAATGTCTGATATTGTTTGTTTCATGTTCCCTCTAAATTGTAAAGTGCTGCGTAATATGTTGGCGCTATATAAATAAAGATTATTATTTTTTATTATTATTATCATTAAAAAAAATGCCCCATAAAAAAATTTATAATGCCCCTTTAGTGCCCCCAGACAGTATAATACTAATAATATTTAACAATATAATATATTACAACCCCTTCACGGCACAGTATTTTGTCCTCTAATTGTGCCCACAGTATTATGCCCCCTGTAGTACCCCTACACAGTATAATGTCCGCTTAGTGGCACTACACAATATAGTGCCCCCCTGTAGGTTTTGCCATATAGCCTCCCTCTAGACAGTGCCATAATCCACCACCGCCTTTTTGTAGATCGTGCCGTACAGCCCCCCACCTCCCCCTTGTAGACAGTGCCAGACAGTCCCCCACCTCCCCCTTGTAGACCGTGTCTCCAAACAAAAACTAAAATTGTACTCACCTAGGCCCCGTTCCCATGATGTACTGAGCTGCTCCACGATGGGATCCTGTGACCTAGTACAGAGTTTCTCAACCTTTTCGGACTCGAGGCAGCACTGGAAAAATAAAATTTCCTCAGGGCCCCCCTACCAAATTTTTTTTTGAGAAAGACAGAAAAAAGGCTGAGAACAAGCACTACACTCGTAGGGTTTGTTCACACACGTTTTTTGTAAGGCAAAAAAATCTGCCTCAAAATTCCTTCAGGAACTAACAGCGTTGTTTGACCTTTTTTTTGTTTTTTTCTTAAGCTGTTGAAGCGAATGCAAAAAACGCAGAAAAAAAAGCTCCAAACGAGCGCCGCAGGTATTTTCTGCCTCCTATTAATTTCAATTGGAGGTCAGAGGCGGAAACCACTTGAAGACCCTCAGCCCCCCACTCACAGTAGAATTACCATCAGCCCCCCCACTCACAGATTCCCCCTGTAGGTAGCGCCACACAGCCCCTTGTAGGTAGCGCCACACAGTCCCTTGTGGGTAGCGCCACACAGCCCCTTGTGAGTAGCACCACACAGCCCCTTGTAGGAAAGACCACACAGCCCCCTTGTGGGTAGCGCCACACAGCCCCTTGTGGGTAGCGCCACACAGCACCTGCTAGGGAGTGCCGCACAGCCCCCTGCTAGGGAGTGCAGCACAGCCCCCTGGTAGGGAGTGCCGCACAGCCCCCTGGTAGGTAGTGCCACACTGCCCACAGCCCCCCTGTAGGTAGTGCAAGGACTACGAAATGACCCTGATAGCTGGCGGGCAATAGACATTCAAAAAAGGACAACTGTGCAGGAGCACACAAAATACCCAGCTTTCCCAGCTATCAAATAAATGTGTGGAAATAAAAGAAGATATAACTTTTATTTAGTCTAGCTAAAGGATTAATCCTTTTAGCTAGATTAAATAATAGTTATATCTTAGTTTATTTCCACAGATTTATTTGATAGCCGGGAAAGCTGGGTATTTTGTGTGCTCCCGCACAGTTGTCCTTTTTTGTAGGTAGTGCCACACAGCCCACAGCCCCCCTGTAGATAGCAAACCCCCCCTCCCCCTTTCCAGTATAGATAGCGCCACAGTAGTTTCCTGAAGGAGCGGAATCCCCGTGTGGCAGGGGATTCCGCTCTTGGAGCGCTGCTTGATGCCTCTGTCCATATATGGACAGTGACATCAGGGGAAACTCCTGAAGCGGAATCCCCGGTCACAGCGTTGCTCACGCTGTGACCGTCGATTCCACTCCAGGAGAAGCTCCTGTCGTCTGTGTCCATGACGTCATTGGCTTCTCCTGGAGTGGAATAACTGGCCATATCGTCTGCAACGCTGTGACCGGGGATTCCGCTTCAGGAGTTTCCCCTGATGTCACTTTCCA
This sequence comes from Rhinoderma darwinii, assembly GCF_050947455.1. NCBI lineage: Eukaryota > Metazoa > Chordata > Amphibia > Anura > Rhinodermatidae > Rhinoderma > Rhinoderma darwinii. The sequence goes on from NC_134698.1 coordinate 18,554,247, forward strand.
TATATGGACAGAGACTTCAAGCAGCGCTCCAGGAGCGGAAACCCCGGCCACACGGGGATTCCGCTCCTTCAGGGAGTTACAGTGGCACAAGTAGATAGCAGAGCAGGGAGATACCTCCCTGCTCTGCTATAGTGCCGTCGCTACCGTCATAGCAGCCGCAGCAGCTGCTAGCGGCGCCACCAACCTCATGCCCGGTGTCACCGCTAGCAGCTGCTATGGCTGATACAGCGGTAGCGACGGCCACTAAGTGAAGAAGCGCCCGAGTGGAAAGGCGACTGTAGTTAGTGTGGGTATCCCCACTGCTAGTTGCAACGGCGCGGGGATACACACACTCGCTGGCGCGCCCCTCTTGCAGTGTGGCGGCTGGCGCCCTGTGCGAGCACACTGGTCGAACTTATCTAAGGCCGGCCATGGGCCTAACTTACCTATGGTAAAACACAGGGTGCCTAACTTATCTATGATAAAACGCAGGGGGCCTAACTTATCTATGGTAAAACACAGGGGGCCTAACTTATCTATGGTAAAACAAAGGGGGCCTAACTTATCTATGGTAAAACACAGGGGGCCTAACTTATCTATGGTAAAACACAAGGGGCCTAACTTTTTCTTTTTGGTGTCTAGTTTCTTCCATTTAACTCCTGCTGCCGCTGACTAAGTTGTACCGCAAAAGGGGTCACTAAGACCATGTTCACACGGTGGATTTTGCTTGGTGGGTCCCGCTGCAAAATCGGCCGCAGAATTATTCCTGCCGTCAGCCAAAAGATTCCTACTCCCATTCACTTCAGATCGGGCAGGACGCTTCTTTTATCCGCTAGCTGAAAAAATCAGCTAGCGGTAAAAAGAAGCATCCGCCTCCCACTGAAATAGAGATATGCAGAACATTGCTCTGTCCTCTCTACCGCCTGACAGATACATAGTGATATATTCTGCAGATTATTACACCACTGACCTATCTAGAGATATGCAGAACATTGCTCTGTCCTCTCTACCTCCTGACAGATACACAGTGATATATTCTGCAGATTATTACACCACTAACCTCTCCAGAGATCTGCAGAACATTGCTCCTCTAACACCTGACAGATACATAGTGATATATTCTGCAGATTATTACACCACTGACCTCTCTGGAGATCTGCAGAACATTGCTCCTCTAACACCTGACAGATACATAGTGATATATTCTGCAGATTATTACACCACTGACCTCTCTGGAGAGCTGCAGAACATTGCTCCTCTACCTCCTGACAGATACATAGTTATATATTCTGCAGATTATTACACCACTGACCTCTCTAGAGATCTGTAGAACATTGCTCCTCTACCGGCTGACAGATACATAGTGATATATTCTGCAGATCATTACACCACTGACCTCTCTAGAGATCTGCAGAACATTGCTCCTCTACCCCCTGACAGATACATAGTGATATATGCTGCAGATTATTACACCACTGACCTCTCTATAGATTAGCAGAACATTGCTCCTCTACCTCCTGACAGATACATAGTGATATATTCTGCAGATCATTACACCACTGACCTCTCTAGAGATCTGCAGAACATTGCGCCTCTACCTCACAGATACATAGTGATATATTCTGCAGATTATTACACCACTGACCTCTCTAGAGATCTGCAGAACATTGCGCCTCTACCTCACAGATACATAGTGATATATTCTGCAGATTATTACACCACTGACCTATCTAGAGATCTGCAGAACATTGCTCTTCTACCTCCTGACAGATACGTAGTGATATATTCCGCAGATTTTTACACCACTGACTGCTCCGGAGATCTGCAGAACATTGCTCCTCTAACACCTGACAGATACATAGTGATATATTCTGCAGATTATTACACCACTGACCTCTCTGGAGATCTGCAGAACATTGCTCCTCTAACACCTGACAGATACATAGTGATATATTCTGCAGATTATTACACCACTGACCTCTCTGGAGAGCTGCAGAACATTGCTCCTCTACCTCCTGACAGATACATAGTTATATATTCTGCAGATTATTACACCACTGACCTCTCTAGAGATCTGTAGAACATTGCTCCTCTACCGGCTGACAGATACATAGTGATATATTCTGCAGATCATTACACCACTGACCTCTCTAGAGATCTGCAGAACATTGCTCCTCTACCCCCTGACAGATACATAGTGATATATGCTGCAGATTATTACACCACTGACCTCTCTATAGATTAGCAGAACATTGCTCCTCTACCTCCTGACAGATACATAGTGATATATTCTGCAGATCATTACACCACTGACCTCTCTAGAGATCTGCAGAACATTGCGCCTCTACCTCACAGATACATAGTGATATATTCTGCAGATTATTACACCACTGACCTCTCTAGAGATCTGCAGAACATTGCGCCTCTACCTCACAGATACATAGTGATATATTCTGCAGATTATTACACCACTGACCTATCTAGAGATCTGCAGAACATTGCTCTTCTACCTCCTGACAGATACGTAGTGATATATTCCGCAGATTTTTACACCACTGACTGCTCCGGAGATCTGCAGAACATTGCTCCTCTACCTCCTGACAGATACATCGTGATATATTCTGCAGATTATTACACCACTGAGCTCTCTGGAGATCTGCAGAACATTGCTCCTCTACCTCCTGACAGATATATAGTGATATATTCTGCAGATTATTACACCACTGACTTCTCTAGAGATCTGCAGAACATTGCTCTTCTACCTCCTGACAGATACGTAGTGATATATTCCGTAGATTTTTACACCAGTTGTAATATGACTTTAAGGACAATAATTACTGACACCGGGATTATATTCGTTTTGTCTTTACTGAACATGCAGAAAATATGACAACAGTCAAAAACTTGAGCTCTAGGCAAAATATAACTGGTGCTCGGTAAACAATACAGTCTCTGCTTTTATCCGGCACTTCAATATAACACAGTCTCTTATAATCCGTAATGATTAAAATATGTTCTCTTTATCCGGTGCCTTAGGATAATAAAGTCTCTTAGCTTCCAGGTTTAGTGTAATGTGATCTTTGAGGTCCGGCAATGTAATACAATGCACTCTCTGATGATCCGGCACTTAAAGAGGCTCTGTCACCAGATTTTGCAACCCCTATCTGCTATTGCAGCAGATCGGCGCTGCAATGTAGATTACAGTAACGTTTTTATTTTTAAAAAACGAGCATTTTTGGCCAAGTTATGACCATTTTCGTATTTATGCAAATGAGGCTTGCAAAAGTACAACTGGGCGTGTTGAAAAGTAAAAGTACAACTGGGCGTGTATTATGTGCGTACATCGGGGTGTGTTTACTACTTTTACTAGCTGGGCGTTGTGTATAGAAGTGTCATCCACTTCTCTTCACAACGCCCAGCTTCTGGCAGTGCAGACACAGCCGTGTTCTCCAGAGATCACACTGTGACGTCACTCACAGGTCCTGCATCGTGTCAGCACCAGAGGCTACAGATGATTCTGCAGCAGCATCGGCGTTTGCAGGTAAGTCGATGTAGCTACTTACCTGCAAATGCTGATGCTGCTGCAGAATCAACTGTAGCCTCTGGTGCCGACACGATGCAGGACCTGTGAGTGACGTCACAGTGTGATCTCTGGAGAACACGGCTGTGTCTGCACTGCCAGAAGCTGGGCGTTGTGAAGAGAAGTGGATGACACTTCTATACACAACGCCCAGCTAGTAAAAGTAGTAAACACGCCCCGATGTACGCACATAATACACGCCCAGTTGTACTTTTACTTTTCAACACGCCCAGTTGTACTTTTGCAAGCCTCATTTGCATAAATACGAAAATGGTCATAACTTGGCCAAAAATGCTCGTTTTTTAAAAATAAAAACGTTACTGTAATCTACATTGCAGCGCCTATCTGCTGCAATAGCAGATAGGGGCTGCAAAATCTGGTGACAGAGCCTCTTTAATGGCTCTATGTTACCTTATGCTCAAAATGGCGTCTTCAGCTTCTTGCTCTAAACACTCTCTTCTTAACTTCAGCCGGATCTCCTTAACTTGGAACTCCAGTAAATGCGTGTCTGATACTTCACATTACTTATGCTCTGCTGCTGGCCAGAATGCTCTTTATCTTTTACAGTTATCTGAGTCACAATGTCTTCCTTACTTGCTACAGCTCTCTCAGTCCAGTCTCTGTCTCTTCCTGTCCAGCGCTTCTCAGACCTCTCTCCAGACACTTCCTCACTAGACCTCTCTTGTATATCACTCCACACACTAAACACTGTCGATGTACTAACCTCACAGCGCCCTCTAGTGGCCGGCCACAACCTCCCATTTCTCAATGCCATACAATCCTTTTGCTGGGTTACATCTTTTCCCCCAGGTTTATCAGTTGCCGTCCCGGCAACTTGCTGTGGCGTCACAAATCCTTCAAACCTAGAAGGAAGTCTTCCAAAATTGGATCGCTGAGAATGACGTACCTGTGACAACTCTTCTTCCACAGGAGTAACATTCTCTTCTTGTACTTCACTGGTACTTTCTTGTCTCTCTGGTACTTGAACCGGCGGACTCCACCAACCTTCATCTACGGGAACGGGTGTTGCAACAGGAGGATCTCTAGTGTTTGCTTCTGGTTCACGACTTATAAATGTGCAGGGTCTCAGCATATTTCTGTGTACGGTTTTCAAAGGGCCACTACTACCCTCCGGCTTGATCACAAATACAGGAATATATGGATTGGGCTGACGCACCACCTCATACGCCAAGGTTTCCCACTTCCATTGCAGCTTTCCTGCTCTTCTTGCACCCTGGTTTCGCACGATTACTCTATCACCCACTTGCAAAGGTAGTTCCTTCAATTTCTGATTTACTGTAAGATCATGAGGCCCCAGTCTCTGCGCCACTAAATTATACATTTCTTGTACCTTGCGTCGATGACCCCACATCCAGGTCTGCGGAATCCACTCTTCTTGTTCTTCCGGGATAGGCATCATTAAATTTAGGGGACATCGTCCATTTCTTCCGAACATTAACAGAAAAGGAGAATATCCAGTAGTGGCATGTACAGTGTTATTATAGATCCAGATTAATTCTGCAATGTAGTCAGGCCATCTCTCTTTTTTTTGTTTCTCCAGTGTTCGCAACAACTGCAATATGGTCCGATTCATCCTTTCACAGGCCCCGTTCCCTTGAGGGTGATACGGGGTCGTGCGGGTCTTTTTAATCTGGTACAATCTGCATAATTCTTCTATTACTCGCCCCTCAAAACAAGCTCCTTGATCAGAGTGAAGCTGTGAAGGACATCCATAGGGTAAGATGAAATGAGTCCACAATCCCTGTGCCGCAGATTCAGCCGTTTGATCTCTGGTAGGTACGGCCACTGTGAATTTGGTGAAGTGGTCTATCACAACCAATAAATATCTGTACCCTTGTAAAGACTCATCTACTGTCAAATAGTCCATCATGACCAACTGTAATGGATAATGCGTCTGTATATGCCCCACCGGAGCTTGTTGTTCAGCCGCTCTGGCCAGGGTGCAATTTCTACAGTTCTGACACACTTTCTGTGCCACTGCAAACAGCAAATGATGATAGTAGAATTGTTGCAACCAACGGAAAGTCTTTTCAGGACCATAATGCCCCTTTTTCACATGCATCCACTTAACCGTACTTTCTAACTCTCGCTCCGGCAACACAGCTTGCCAGACGGGTCCTTCCATGGTCGGTAGGAATACTCGGCGGTACAATATCCCTTGTTTTACTGCCAATCTATCTCGTTGGCGATATATTCTCTGTCCCACTCCAGACAATCGCAATCGCTCTCGTTGATTGGGTCGGTATCTCTCTAGCACCCATCTTCTTACAGTCCGAATTTGAATATCTTGCAACTGCTGTTTCTTCCATTCTTCAGCAGTCCATTGATCGATGGTTTCTCTTATGGGCTCCACAGTATGCACCGGAGCACTTTGAATATTCTCACCTGGCATCTGATCATGTACTTCATTGGCAAGGAAATTAGGAGTCTCTGTTTCCTCTAACTCCTCTTCAGTCAGTCCTTCAGGCAAATCTACTGGATTACGGGACAGGGCATCTGCATTCCCATTAGCTCGTCCTGGGCGGTACTTCACAGTAAATTTAAATTTGCTAAGTCGTGCTCGCCAACGTTGCTCCATAGCACCCAATTTGGCCGAGTCTAAATGAACCAATGGATTATTGTCAGTCCATAACACACACTCTGCGCCCAGCAAGATATCTGCAAATCGCTCGGTAACCGCCCATACGACTGCCAAAAGTTCCAACCGGAATGAGCTATAGTTGTCCGGATTCTTTTCCCCATCTCTCAGCGTCCGACTGGCATAAGCAATGACACGTTCCCGTCCATTCTGCACTTGAGAAAGAACAGCTCCTAATCCTTTTAAACTTCCATCGGTACACAAAACAAATGGTAGAGAGTAATCTGCATACGCCAAGACAGGAGCACCAGTTAGTCGTCTTTTTAACTCTTGGAAGGCTTGTTCAGCCTCTATTCCCCAAGTGATACTTCTCTTATGATCGACTCCCGGTTTGGTTCCATTCAGTAACACATATAGGGGAGCAGCCACCATAGCAAAATTCTGTATGAACCGTCTGTAATATCCAATCAGTCCTAGGAAACTTCTAAGCTCTGTTACTGTCTTTGGTACCGGCCATTGTTGCACGGCTCGTACTTTGGCATCCATTGGTTGTACACCGTCTCTAGTAACCACGTGTCCCAGGTACTCAATTCTTTCTTTAAACAAGTGACATTTGCCCGGTTTTAGTTTTAGACCATGTTCTTCGATACGCGTAAGTACCACTTTCAATCTTTACAAATGTTCTGTGAAAGTGGCTGAGAAGATAATGATGTCATCTAGGTAGATGAGCAAACATTCAAAGTTTAAATCTCCCAAACAAACTTCCATCAAGCGCTGAAATGTAGCTGGTGCATTGGTTAGACCGAACGGCATTCTCAAAAATTCGTATAACCCCATAGGCGTGATGAATGCAGTCTTTTCTCGATCTTCTTCTGCAACTGGTACTTGCCAGTACCCACTGGCCAAATCCAGGGTAGAGAAGTATTTAGCCTTACCCAAAGCCAGCAAAGAGTCTTCTATTCGTGGTAAAGGGTATGCATCTCTGACGGTGCAGGCATTCAATCGCCGGTAATCTACACAGAACCGCAAGCTTCCATCTTTCTTCTTTACTAATACTATGGGAGAAGCCCATGGACTTTTACTGGGTCGGATAACATGACTGTCTAGCATGCGTTTTAGCAACACTTTGGCTTCTTGATAAAAAGCGGGCGGAATGGTACGGTATCGTTCTCGTACCGGGTGAGCATTTCCCGTATGTATTTCATGTTCTAAAGTTGTTGTCAACCCAAAGTCTGCTTCATTCTTGGAAAAAGCCTTGGAGTGCTCTCCTAACACTCCCGCCACTTCATCTATTTGTCTGGTAGTCAAATCCGTTCCTTCTAAAGGTATTTGCTCCAGTAATCGCCTCCCAATGGTGTCATTAGCTTGAGTGGTGGCTCGACACACTGTAACCACAGCTACACTTTCACAAGGATAACTCACTTGCCAATCTGAACGGCTTTCCACTTGTTCCTCCCTCACCGGAAACACTTCAGCTACTAGTTCCCGGGGAAATAAGGTTACATTTTGTTTCGTGATATTAACCACTCGTAATAATACTTGTCCAGCCTGCACCTTGCATATCGACCGGGCCACGGCTACTCCTTCTTTCTGCAGAGCTGATTCAATTAACACAGTGGTGCCCTTTAACACTTTATTAGTACCCACTGGCAAGGGTAACAACATTTCATGGCCTGCTGGTACTTGTATACTTCGAGAGGCTGGTATCTTAACCAGTCCTACCCTTCCAGGCCAATTTAACAGTTCTCCATTAATGCGACAATGTTTTAAAGTGCGCTGTAAAGCCATTTGAGAAGGTCGTTGAGTGGGTATTTGTTTCCAGTATTTTGGGCCCAGCTCTTGTGACATTACTCCATCTAAGTCCCGCAATATATTCATTCCTAGAATCACGGGAATTTCAGAGTCCATAGCTTTTTCTACTATGATAACCCCCTTTTTGTTCAAATCACGATTCCATATTGAAATGTCCATTTGTATAACTCCCAGGATAGGGATAGGTAAACTATTAGCTGCCTTGAGTCTTATCCAAGTGTCACTCTTCCCACATAACAAGGAAGGGAAATAAGTTTCAAACACAACTTTATCCATAGTGGTCACTTGAGATCCAGTATCGATTAAACATGACAACTCAACGCCATTGAATTTTGCTACGACGACGGGACATTCCCCCACTATATCTGTAGCATCTAACGCAGGGCATGTATCCGTGGACTCCCCTGTAGTTTGCCCCTCAACTACAGGTCGTTCTAGTTTAAATTCCTGCGATTGCTCTGATAGTGAGAACGCATGCAATTTCTAGCAATGTGTCCTGCTCGGCCACAATTATAGCAGATGGTATGGTCTGGAGCATTCCTACCTTGATTCCTCCTATCTGCAAACGACTGTCTCTCTTGTGAGTATCGAACTGGAGTTCCAGGGTCAGGCTTATTAGTAATAGCGGCTTTCAACTCTCTCATGGCACCTTCCAATGACTCCATCCTTGCCTCCATGTCGGGGTTCTTCTTGGTTACAATTTCTGCTTGCCTGACCACCGTATCAGTGCTGGCCGATTCCTCTTTTTCCAATGCGATAGCTTCCGTCAATAATTGATGAATCGTCATATCTGGTTCTTTCTTTAACTTTTCCTTCAGAGTTCTCCTTAACGGTGGATTCTTGAGACCTATTACAAACTGATCCCGCAATACTACGTGTACATTGGTAAAGGACCCGGCTGATTGTTCTTCTTTACGTTGCAACATTGCCATTATTTCCTGTAATCCATTTGCAAACTGCGCCAGTGTCTCTTCTTCTTTCTGCTGGCGGGCAAAGAATCGCTTCCTTATCATGCCCTCAGAGGACGTATCCCCATACACATCATCTAATAGCTGCCGAATTTGTTCGAAGGTTTGTCGGTGTCGTGCTGGCTGTAACAAAACGGTTTTCCTAGCTTCTCCTTCTAAGGTACTTAGCGCCAATTCTACTTTTAAATGTGGAGCGACATTACAGAGCCGTGCCGCTCCTTCCAGCCGTTCACTCCAATCTTCCAACAATAGATCAGATCCATTAAACTTTGGCAAATGATTTAAGAGGGCTCCCACCGGTATCATTGGATGGGTCACACTGGATGATAATGTTGTCTCGTCCATTGTATCTGCATCCATCCTGCCGACTACGCCAAGTTGTAATATGACTTTAAGGACAATAATTACTGACACCGGGATTATATTCGTTTTGTCTTTACTGAACATGCAGAAAATATGACAACAGTCAAAAACTTGAGCTCTAGGCAAAATATAACTGGTGCTCGGTAAACAATACAGTCTCTGCTTTTATCCGGCACTTCAATATAACACAGTCTCTTATAATCCGTAATGATTAAAATATGTTCTCTTTATCCGGTGCCTTAGGATAATAAAGTCTCTTAGCTTCCAGGTTTAGTGTAATGTGATCTTTGAGGTCCGGCAATGTAATACAATGCACTCTCTGATGATCCGGCACTTAATGGCTCTATGTTACCTTATGCTCAAAATGGCGTCTTCAGCTTCTTGCTCTAAACACTCTCTTCTTAACTTCAGCCGGATCTCCTTAACTTGGAACTCCAGTAAATGCGTGTCTGATACTTCACATTACTTATGCTCTGCTGCTGGCCAGAATGCTCTTTATCTTTTACAGTTATCTGAGTCACAATGTCTTCCTTACTTGCTACAGCTCTCTCAGTCCAGTCTCTGTCTCTTCCTGTCCAGCGCTTCTCAGACCTCTCTCCAGACACTTCCTCACTAGACCTCTCTTGTATATCACTCCACACACTAAACACTGTCGATGTACTAACCTCACAGCGCCCTCTAGTGGCCGGCCACAACCTCCCATTTCTCAATGCCATACAATCCTTTTGCTGGGTTACACACTGACCGCTCCGGAGATCTGCAGAACATTGCTCCTCTACCCCTGACAGATTCAGGGCTCATTTACACGAGCGTGTGACTTTTTTGCGCACGCAAAAAACGCGGCATTTTGCGTGCACAAAAGGCACTTAACAGCTCCGTGTGTCAGCCCCGTATGATGCGCGGCTGCGTGATTTTCACGCAGCCGCCATCATTATGACACTCCGTGTTGATGTTTGTAAACAGAAAAACACGTGGTGCTTTTCTATTTACATTCATAGTTTGACAGCTGTTGCGCGAATCACGCTCGTCCCACGGAAGTGCTTCCGTGTGGCATGCGTGATTTTCACGCACCCATTGACTTCAATGGGTGCGTGATGCGCGAACAATGCAGAAATATCGGACATGTTGTGAGTTTTACGCAACGGACTCACGTTGCGCAAAAATCACGGACTGTCTGCACGGCCCTATAAACTAACATAGGTCCGTACGACACGCGTGAAAATCACGTGCGTTGCACGGACGTATATCACGCTCGTGTAAATAAGCCATTCATAGTGATATATTCTGCAGATTATGACACCACTGACTTCTCTACAGATCTGCAGAACATTGCTCCTCTACCTCCTGACAGACACATAGAGATATATTCTGCAGATTATTATACCACTGACCTCTCTGGAGATCTGCAGAACATTGCTCTGTCCTCTCTACCTCCTGACAGATACATAGTGATATATTCTGCAGATTATTATACCACTGACCTCTCTGGAGATCTGCAGAACATTGCTCTGTCCTCTCTACCTCATGACAGATATATAGTGATATATTCTGCAGATTATTACACCACTGACCTCTCTAGAGATCTGCAGAACATTGCTCCTCTACCTCCTGACAGATACATAGTGATATATTCTGCAGATTATTACACCACTGACCTCTCTAGAGATCTGCAGAACATTGCTCTATCCTCTCTACCTCCTGACAGACATATAGTGATATATTCTGCAGATTATTACACCACTGACCTCTCTAGAGATCTGCAGAACATTGCTCTGTCCTCTCTACCTCCTGACAGATAGTGCTATATTCTGCAGATTATTACACCACTGACATCTCCAGAGATCTGCAGAACATTGCTCCTCTACCTCCTGACAGATAGATAGTGATATATTCTGCAGATTATTACACCACTGACCTCTCTGGAGATCTGCAGAATATTGCTCTGTCCTCTCTACCTGCTGATAGATACTTATTGATATATTCTGCAGATTATTGCACCTATGACTTTTCCACACCCTTATGATCCCTGTAGATAAAAGGCTCCCTGGATAAATTCCCCAATATATATATGAAAACACTGAAAATTGTAAAGAAAATATATGTTTATTCCAGAATCCAGTAGAATTGCTGTGCGGTTTTCTCCGGCCCTTTAACATGTGATGATCTGTGACATGAAGAAGAGGAGGGTCCTGCTTCACACGTGAATATGGTCGCCAGTCCACCCTTACACAGCTCAGACCTGGATCATAAGAGATCGTAAAACATTTTTTCAATTTTTTTCACAATTGTATTCTAGAAAAGAAAAATAAATTCTGAATTAGCCCAAAAATTCACAAAACCTTCACCACAAGGAGATGAAGACGGAGCAGAAGACGTCGGACTTACCAGATCTCGCTTCTGTTCTGCACGTCACTGGTTCTCAGCGCTGGGGAGTCTTCATGGCAAATTCAGATGGTTTAGGTGGTAAAGACCACCATGTTGGGGCGGCAAAAGATGGTGAGCGACAGATGGAACTGAACAGGCCTCTTTCTCTCCTGGGGGTTCGGGGCCCTGATGGTAAATGGGCCCCGAGTGGCAGATGGAATTAAAATGGCCACTTTCTCTTCCGGGGGTTTGAGGCCCTGGTGGTAACAGTAACCCCCGAAAGGTCCTCCATCTCCACATCCTCTGGAAGTTGGGGTCCGCTAACTTCCTTTTTGTCTTTCTCATTCTCCATATCTTCCATCTCTACATCATCAGGAAATTGACGTCCGCCAACCTCCATTTTCTCTACAATCCTCATCTTGAAAAAGGTCTTCACTATCCTCCTCTTCTTCAAAGACACCTTCATGATGAGAGCCAGCAAGAGAAACCGACACCTTGGTCAATGTGTGACCCCAATTTATAGACTTGATGATGTCATAAGATGTTTACACATCCAGATTAAAAAGTGTAGAGAAATAGAATCTGCCCACATTCTAGATGACATCACAAGAAGCGTATCTCAGTGAACCGGTGGCCATATAAAACGTAATATGGTACAAGAATACAGACAGTAGGGTCACACTACACCCTCTGGGGAAGTTTCTATCATCTCAAAGAATTCTCAAATCAATGTGGTCAATTCCACTGGGTTTCTAAAACGTAATCGCACACATAAAACGTACAACACGGGCATTTACATATACAGTAAAAATGAAACAAAACCATTTTTTTCATAAAAAGTGGGTTTTATTTTGTACAAGTGGGAAAAAAATACACATATATGGTATCACCACGATCGTAACAACCCGAGCAATAAAGTTAACACATTATTTAAATAGCATGGTGAAGACCGTAAAAAAAAACAAAAACACGGCAAAAGTGTTTTTCTTTTACCTCCCACAAATAATATAATAAAAGTTAATCAATATATCATATGTACCCAAAAATGGTGCCATTAAAGAAAATAACTCGTCTGGCAAAAAAAAAAAAGCCGTTATACAGCGATATTGACGGAACAATACAAAAATTACGGCTCTTGGAAAGCGGAGATGCAAAAACAAATTATTTTTGTTTAAAAATATTTTTAATGTGCAACTAAAATTTATATTCACCCAACCTGGTGAATTGCACAACAAGCAGAGCAGATGAGGCCTCTTTTAGCCTTTAAGGTTAACGGGCAGGAGCGGCGGCGTGATACAGTGATTGAAAGTCTGTATCCTACAAAACAGAGAACGGCAGGGGTCTCTGTCATAGATTTCAACTAGATCCGCCTCCTGATAGGCCGTATAACCCCAGGGTCCAGGCGGTATCTGACTGGGTTCGGCCTGCTTCCCTGAAAGCCCTCCAAAGGTTTTTAGGGTTCGCTAATTATTACAGACATTTTATCCAAAATTTTCCAGTAATTGCCAAACCCCTTACTGACCTCACCCGTAAAAGTGCGGATCTACTCCACTGGTCTCTGGAGGCGGTCCGAGCCTTCGAGCTCCTTAAGGGGTGCTTTTCCTCCGCCTCGGTACTAATCCAACCGGATCAAACTCAACCCTTTATCGTGGAGGTGGATGCTTCCGAGGTGGGTTTTGGAGCAGTATTTTCTCAAGGTCCTACTTCTCACACTCACCACCGACCCTGTGCCTTCTTTTCCCATAAGTTATCTCCCACTGAGCAAAATTACGATGTGGGTAATCAGGAACTGCTTGCCATCAAATGGGCTTTGGAGGAATGGCGCCATTTTCTCGAAGGGGCAAGACATCAGGTCACGGTCCTCACTGACCATAAAAATGTAGTCTTTCTACATTCAGTCAAGAGACTCAACCCTACACAGGCTAAATGGGCTCTATTTTTTTTTACCAGGTTCAATTTTGTTGTTACCTGCAGGCCTGGTTCAAAGAATATTAAAGCGGATGCTTTGTTCCGTAGTTTTCTGGCCACCCCTCCGCCTGAGACCAAACCCGAAGGAGTATTGCTTCCTGGTGCGATAGTGGCAACCGTAGACTCTGACCTGACCACAGAGATCACGGCCAGCCAGGACTCTGCCCCTTCCAGAGGGCAAATTGTTTGTACCTCTACACCTCCGGCTGAGGCTCCTCCAGGAGTGTCATGACTCAGTCCTGTCAGGTTACCCAGGCAACTCTGGTACCAGGGACCTTGTCATCCGTGGTTTTTGGTGGCCAGGGCTGCTACGGAATGTCCGAGCCTACGTGGTCTCATGTGAGACCTGCGCCCGGTCTAAATCTCCCAGATACCCACCTGCAGGTTTGCTGTGTCCTTTGCTAGTGCCCCAAGGACCCTGGACCCATCTAGCCATGGATTTTATCACCGATCCCCCCTCGTCCCAGGGCAGGTCGGTAATCTGGGTAGTGGTAGACTGGTTTAGTAAAATGGCCCACTTCATTCCCCTGAAGAAATTGCCCAATGCTAAAGAGCTAGTTAACCTCTTTATTAAACCTATTTTACGTTTGCACGGGGTACCTGTTAACATCGTCTCTGACAGGGGGGTCCATTATTTGGAGGGCGTTCTGCAAGCAGTTTGGACTAGACTTGTCCTTTTCATCGGCCTTCCATCCAGAAACTAATGGCCAGACTGAGAGGACCAATCAGTCTCTGGAACAGTATCTCAGATGTTTCATGGCCGACGCTCAGGATAAATGGTTCAGGTTTTTGGCGCTTGCGGAATTTGCCCTCAATAATGACATCAGCACATGGTCAGGAGTTTCTCCATTCTTTGCTAATTATGGTTTTAATACCCGGTTTTCTTCATTTTCCCCATGTGTATCAGATAACCCTGAAGTGGAGCTTCTCACTGGGAATTTGGGGGTCATCTGGGACCAGCTCCAGAGCAATCTCAGGGCAGCCCAGGACCACCAGTGGATTCAAGCCTGTAGCGTCTACTGCACCTATTGTCGTTTGCTACGTCCAGTGTCGTTTGCTACGTCCAGTGTCGTTTGCCATGTCCAGTGTCGTTTGCCATGTCCAGTGTCTTCTGCCACGTCCAGTGTCTTCTGCCACGTCCAGTGTCTTCTGCCACGTCTAGTGTCTTCTGCCACATCGTATACTGCCCGCCACGTCTGGCGCTACTTGCCGCATCGGCCTCCATCCGTGCTGAAACCACAGCCACCGTCTGAACTAGTTCAGGTACCCAAGCGTTGCTATCTGCTATTGACTTTCGTGTAGACTGTGACCTGGTCAGCTGCCTCCCCGCTACGGCGGAGCGGCCTAGTGCGTCCACATACCCTGTGACCGTGACAGTACGCTCAGGCCATGGAACCCGCTGGCCAGCCCAAGACCGCAGTCCAGAAGATACAGACGGATATGCATGACCTACACACACGTCAGGATCAACTCCTTGAGGCTGTGAATTCTATCCTGGTTCTTCCTCCTGAGGCTGTTGCTGTGCCACTGCCCGTTGCTCCTCCTGTTTGTTCCAGATCCACAGTTCCTCTGCTTCTTCCTCCTCGCTACGACGGTGATCCCAGAACATGTAGAGGATTTCTTAATCAATGCAGAGTTCATTTTAGGCTAACTCCTCATCTCTTCCCCTCCAAGGAGGCCAAAGTGGCGTTTATTATCTCTCTCCTCACTGGCAGGGCCCTCACATGGGCGAACCCAATCTTGGAGCAACAAGGACCTGTATCCTCGGACCTAGCCTTGTTCCTGCAGTCCTTTCGTGCCGTGTTCGAGGAGCCGGGTCGAACATCCTCTGCCGCAGCCACTCTGTTGACCCTCAAGCAAGAGGGCTCCACAGTAGGCGAGTATGCTATCTCCTTGCGTACCCTAGCAGCCGAGCTGGCATGGAACAATGAGGCACTGGAGGTGACCTTCTGGCAGGGACTGTCCTCTCACATCAAGGACGAACTGGCGGCCCGCGACCTTCCTTCTACCTTGGATTCCCTCATCCTGTTAGCCACCCGGGTTGATATGAGAATCCGGAAGCGCACTCAAGAGCTTTGACAGGAGAGCCAGGTTCACAGACCAGCACCCTCGGTCCAGAGACCACTATTGTCTTCCCCTAGTGCGTTACCTGAAGAACCCATGCAGGTAGACAGAGTCCGGTTATCTGAACAGGAGAAGCAGCGCAGACGCTCCTCTGGACTATGTATGTATTGTGGCCTTAAGGGTCATTTTGTGCGCCAATGCCCACAGAAACCGGGAAACTCCAGTACCTAGGGTTGGTTGGAGAGGCAACTCTAGGTGGGATGTCTCCAAACGTTAAAACATCTTCCAGATTATCGATTCCTGTGGCCATCGTCTCCGGAGAAACGTCACATCCTTCCTCCACCTATCTTGACTCTGGAGTGGCTGCTAATTTCATCCAGCAGGATCTAGTGGATCGTTTACGTCTACCCACAGTCCATCTGGAGAGACCCCTGGCTGTTGCCTCTGTGAATGGTCTACCATTGCCCGATCCGATTATGCTCATCACGGAGCCGTTGACACTACGGGTCAGAGCTCTTCACTCAGAACAGATCGCCTTCCTGGTACTACCTAAGGCTATCAATCCTATCCTGCTGGGTCTGCCATGGCTCTGCCTACACGCCCCGGTCCTTGACTGGAATTCCGGAGAGGTTCTTCAATGGGGTTCCAGATGCCATAGCCATTGCCTGTCACAAGTCCGTCCTGTTATGCCCCCTCTGCCTCAATCACTCTCCGGTCTACCATCTCAGTATGCCAGTTTTGCGGATGTCTTCTGCAACCGACATGAGAGACTCTTTCGTTTGGAAAAAATGGATGCACGCTGTAACATCCCGAGGAATTTCAGGCGGTAGTGATTTCGGCTTAGGAAGCCTGTGGGCTCTATCAATTGTAAGGTCCATTTGCTGAGCAGATGGCAAAACAGTTTTCATAAGTTGCTGAAGATAGGCAGTTAAAGCAGCAGGTTGAACCGATTCAGGGATGCCCCTGAATTTCACGTTGTTTCGCCTATTGCGGTCCTCTAAGTCAGCCAGCTTTGATGTAAGATTCGCAACTGCACCTTCTAGGGTATGGTGAGCATCTACCATATCATTATGAGCCGACGTGAGTTCCCCCATCTTGGTCTCAATATGGTCAACTCTGTGACCCAAGTCATCCACAGTAGCTGCCATTTTAGCAGAAAAGCACACCAAATCTTTCTGGAAGGAGCCCCTGAGAGCCATCATCATGGACTTAATAAAGTGCTCTGAAGCCACCTGGTCTGTAAAAGGAATCACCTCAATAGGATCCGGGCTCGTGTCTAGAATGGAGCTATCTCCCTCCTGGGATAACTCCTTCAACTCTAGCCCAGGCTTCTGCCTTCCTGGGCTGGCCTGGGTAGAGGCGCTAGGGAGCATGTTTGTGACAGACGCCATTACTGCAGGGCGGGAGGTTCCGCTCAAGGAGAGAGCAAGCAGCAGGGTTGGCGACACCGGCAGGTAAGTACACCGCAGTTCATTGCTCATGAGAGCTGACTCACCCCCTCCAGCCGCTGGATCATCGGCTCTATCCCTTCTCGGAGAGGAAGCAGGGGAGGCGCCCTCCGAGGATGACGATCTGGCGCCATGTTTGTTGCCTCGTGAGGCGAAGAAGTCTGTGAGGCATTTCGGCCCCGTCGCGAGAGCCTTTTTGCGGGTCATCATGGGAGTCCCAGGAGTCTGGACCGGGTTCGGAGAAGGTACAGGTAAGTGTGTTTCGTCGCTTCTTGTAGTCGCTCAGAGGTCAGAGGACGGAGCTCACAAAGATGCGACTGCTCCGCTCGGCATTCAGACCACGCCCCGAGAAGTGCGTCTTTGAAAATAAGTCTTTGCCCTTCCTGGGCTACGTCATCTCGGATCAAGGTCTTAAGACGGACCCTGAGAAACTAAAGTCTGTCCTGGAGGGGCCAAGTCCTCAAGGCCTAAGGGCCATACAACGGTTCCTGGGATTCGCCAATTTCTACCGGCAGTTTATTCCGAACTTTTCATCTCTGACGGCTCCCATCTCTACCCTTACCAAGAAGGGTGTGAACGCCAAGGTGTGGACTCCAGAGGCAGAGTCCGCATTCATTAGCCTCAAGAAAGCCTTCACTTCAGCTTCGATCCTCCATCACCCTGACGTATCTCGGCAGTTCTCACTGGAGGTGGACGCTTCCTCTGTTGGTGCAGGTGCACTTCTGTTCCAGAGGAGCTCCAAACGAAAGGCAGTAATATGTGGCTACTACTCTAGACTTTTTTCTTCTGCTGAGCGCAATTACTCTATTGGAGATCGGGAGCTACTGGCCATCAAATTAGCTCTGGAGGAGTGGAGACATCTTCTAGAAGGCGCAGCTCACCCCATCTTGATCTATACCGACCACAATAACCTTACCTACCTTCAGTCCGCTCAAAGACTGAATCCTGGTCAAGCCAGGTGGTCGCTGTTCTTCACCCGTTTCCAGTTTCTGCTCCAATAACGTCCCGCTGACAAGAATGTGAGGGCCGATGCCCTCTCCAGATCGTTTGAGACGGAAGACACGGTGGAGTCCATTCAGACTATCTTAGACCCGTCCTGCGTTGTCACCGCTAATCATCTGCAGATTAGAGACATCCCTCCAGGGAGAACTTTTGTTCGATTGGCAGACAGGAGAAGAATTCTCCGCTGGGGACACAGTTCTAAACTAGCTGGGCACACTGGTGTCCGTAAAACCCAAGACCTGATTGCTCGTCACTTTTGGTGGCCCACGCTACCTAAAGATGTTCTGGACTTTGTCTCTTCTTGCACAGTGTGTGCCTCTAACAAAGTTACTCACTTCAAGCCTGCCGGCCTGCTACAACCTCTGCCTGTACCCAATGCCCCTTGGCAGCACATTGCAATGGACTTTGTCACAGACCTTCCTCCCTCAGCAGGATGCAACAGCATTTGGGTGGTGGTAGACCGGTTCTCTAAGATGGCACATTTTATCCCGCTGACCGGCCTACCTTCTGCTCCCCGACTGGCGAGTCTCTTCATTTAACACATCTTTCGCCTGCATGGCTTGCCTCTTCACATTGTGTCTGACCGGGGGGTTCAGTTTACCTCTAAGTTCTGGAGAGCCCTCTGTAAACTCCTGGAGGTGAGTTTGGACTTTTCCTCAGCCTATCACTCCCAGTCCAATGGACAAGTTGAGAGGATCAACCAGATCATTGAGAATTATCTCCACCACTTCATCTCTTCACAGCATTATAACTGGGTACAGCTTCTTCCATAGGCCGAGTTCTCATACAACAACCACACAAGTGAGTCCACCTCTTCCACTCCATTTCACATTGTGTACAGTCAACATCCTAAAGTCCCTCTTCCTGTGTCGACTTCATCTCAGGTACCCGCTGCTGACTCTGCATATGGGGACTTCCTGCAAATCTGGCATCAGATCCGGTCCTCTATTTTGCTGGCAGTAGATCGCATGAAGCGAAAGGCAGATACTAAGAGAAGAGAGAGCCACCCCAGTATCTTCTGGGTACCCTCATACAAGTTTGCTCCCAGGTTCCTTGGTCCTTTCGAGATTCTGCAACAAATCAACCCTGTCTCCTATAAGCTGTGGCTGCCTCCTACCCTCAGAATCCCCAACTCCTTCCATGTGTCCCTCCTGAAACCAGTGGTCCTGAACCGCTACAGCAAGACTTCTAGTGCCACAGTTGCTCCCAGCGGTCCTTCTGATGTATTCGAGGTAAAGGAGATCCTGGTGTAAAGGATCTGCCAGACACAGTTTCTGTGTCGACGCCCGTGGTTAATCAGTCTGCATCTGCTCCTAGGTCTGATAGAGTGACTCGATCTGGTACCACTTAGGCTGGTAGGCTGAGGAGTGGGAGAACCTATCACAGCCTGGCCAGACGGTCCTAGCTCCCGCCCTCGGTCTATTTATACCTTCATTTTCTGCTTGTCTTTGCCTGTGATTCTCTCTTGTTTCCTGGCTCTGCTGCTCCTGCTATTACTATTGACCTCTGCTTCATATCGTTCCTGGCTTTACTGACTACGCTCCTGCTCTGCGTTTGGTACCTCGTACACTCCTGGTTTGACTCAGCTCGTTCACTACTCTTGTTGCTCACGGTGTTGCCGTGGGCAACTGCCACATTTCCCTTAGCTTCTGTGTACCCTTGTCTGTTTGTCTGTCGTGCACATATTGAGCGTAGGGACCGTCGCCTAGTTGTACGCCATCGCCTAGGATGGGCCGTGCAAGTAGGCAGGGACTAAGTGGCGGGTAGATTAGGGCTAACCTGTCTGTCTCTCTACCCCGACATTACACATGGACTGCAAAAGGGTAGGAGGAAGGACTTTCTATTTGGTGGACTGGAGAGGGTTTGGTCCTGAGGACAGGTCCTGGGAGCCAGAAGAGAACCTCAGTGCTTCTGCTCTTATTAAAAAGTTCCTCTCTCGCTCTGGCCCCAAGAAGAGGAGGAGTAAGAGGGGGGATACTGTAGCGTCCAAGGCCGCGGGCCGTCGGGTTTACTCACCTCCCGACGCCTACAGCCATGTCTCCATGAACCCTGGTTCCCATCTCCTTCCTAGGAGACGCCAGCGCTCACTTCCGCTCCGTTCTGCTGTGTCCCGTAGGGTGCGCGCGCACACGCTCGTGCCCTGCCTTAAAGGGCCAGCGCGCGCACAAAGGAAATCGTCTTCATCATCATCATCAACGGCCATGATTTCCTGGTCTATAAGAAGGCCCCCAGGCCTTCTGATCCTTGCCTGAGCATTGTTAGTCTATCCCAGTCTGTCTTGCAAATGGTCCCTCAGTGTTTCCCCGTTCCAGTTGTTACCCGTGCCCTGTTACCCGTTCCTCTATCCCGTATTGTTTTTGTTCCTGTGCCTACCAGTGTTGGAGTCGTGTCCACTGCACCTACTGTCGTTTGCCACGTCCAGTGTCGTTTGCAACGTCCAGTGTCGTTTGCCACGTCCAGTGTCTTCTTCCACGTCCAATGTCATCTGCCACGTCCAGTGTCTTCTGCCACATCAGATACTGCCCGCCACGTCTGGCGCTGCCTGCCGCACCGGCCTCCATCCGTGCTGAAACCACAGCCACCGTCTGGAGTTGTTCAGGTACCCAAGCGTTGCTATCTGCTATTGACTGTCGTGTAGACTGTGACCTGGTCAGCTGCCTCCCCGCTACGGAGGAGCGGCCTAGTGGGTCCACATACCCTGTGACCGTGACAATGCCAATAAAAGGTGTTCGGCTAATCCTGATTTCTTGGTGGGAGATTGGGTTTGGTTATCTTCCAAGAACCTCCACCTGAGGGTACCCTCCAGAAATTTCACCCCCAGGTGCATCGGTCCTTATGAAGTCATGGAGAGGATCAACCCGGTCTCCTTCCGCTTAAAATTACCCCCCTCCTTCCGCACCCATGATGTGTTTCATTCCTCCCTTCTGAAAAGATTTGTTCCCCCCATCCTTCCCATTGGGAAACCCCCCGTCCCAGTATTGACACCCGAGGGACAGGAGTTCGAGGTGGCCGGGTTGCTGGACAGTAGAATGGGTCAGGGGTCTATCCAGTAGCTGGTCTTTTGGAAAGGATATGGTCCAGAGGAGAGAACTTGGGTCCCAGTCCGAGATATCGACGCTCGGACCTTATAAAAAACTTTCATAAAAAGTTTCAGAATAAACCTGGTTCGGGGGTTGAGGGTCCAATGGCCCCTCGTAAAAGGGGGAGTACTGTCACGTACCCTCTGCCTGCGGCTCCCTCGGTCTCCAGGACATCGAGAGTTACTCGCTCGAGCGTCAGCCCCGGCCTGGCAGACTGAGGCAGTCTGCAGCCAATAGGAGCTCAGGAGCATCAGGCCAATCAAAGCCTGGCTGATGTTCCTGAGCTCCCGCCCTCTCCTTATTTAGTTCAGCCTGGGATAGTTGGCCTTTGTCTGTAATTAGAGTTTCCTTGCCTGGTGCTTTCCCTTGTTTTCAGACTCCCCTAAGCGACTTGCTTTTTGACTTCTTGTGACCTGACCTCAGCTGGACTCCTGACTTTTCTTTGCCTTCTGACTTTTGTTTTTCCGCCCTCTCCCGGTTTGACCCTGCCTGCCTGACTCCACCTTTTGTGCCTGGACTTGTCCGCTGCACAATTGCCCTGCCTCTCCCTCCGTGTACTTCCCAGGTGACCCTTTGTTATTTCGTACTGTCTCTGTCTTATCTGTTTGTCAGTTTCACTTTTACCGGTATAGGGAACGCCGCCCAGTTGTGCGCCGTTGTTTAGGTCGGGTCGTACAAGTAGGTAGAGACAGAGGTTTGGGAAGAACAGGGACCTCACTTTTTACTGTGTATTTGTTCATGACAGATGGGGTCCTAAAAATCTACTGGGGTCTGGCCCAGCCCAGCTCACCCCTGGCAGGCCAGAGGGGAACATTCCATTAGTTTCTTGAGGTGGTTATCAAGGTCCTAATATTTGGGAACCAGGTAGGGGAGAGCCCGACCACATCCGCCCATATTATACCAGAAGAATAATTTTCTAGCAAATTTTTCAAAACTGTAAAGAAGGAAAGGACCTAAAAAGGTGCAGAGCATGTCCCAAAAGAGGGATAAGAAAGGACATCATCTATCAGTGAGACACCTGCCCGAAAATACCTTACCTGTCCATAAAGGATTCCGTCATAGCGTACCACACATCTATGTATTATCCTGGTGCTGATAGCGTGCCACTGCCTTCTAAAATAGACATCATGGACCGCTTGTTAAAAAGCCATTGCTTTTTCCGATACTATCGTGTGTGTATAAACACCGTCAGGCATCGCCGCCAAAAAGGGATCATTTTGGACCGTTTTATTTAAGTTTAAAAAGCATAAAATATATGACAGTACAGTGTTTTAAAACAGGCTGTTGTTGCCACCGGCTACCAGTCATTTACCCATAGCCATATACTGTATGTTGCTGTCACATTGATGTCACTAATGCTGTCTTGGCATTGAACAGCTCGAAAGGGGTTGGATATGATCCTAATTGACCTTTCAGAGAAATCGTTGCACAATCCAGGGGCGTAGCTGGGGGGGCAGGCGGGGCATGTGCCCCGGGCGCAATTAAGAGAGAAGGTTGTGGGGGCGCCGAGTGACACTGTGGCAGCATCTACGGAGGGCACTGTGGCAGTATCTACGGAGGGCACTGTGGCAGCATGTACAAAGGACACTGTGGCATTATCTAGGGGTGTGGCATTATCTAGGGGTGTGCTGCTTCAGAGGTCGCCGTGAAGTGGCAAGTGGGCTTGCATACAATTTGATCAAAATGTTACAAAGAACCTCTCGTTCATATTTATATATTTTGCCTAGCCGCAATTGATCATTGTATACAGTGGATGTGCGGTCCATGTCTTTTCTCTCCCCTTGATATTATCTAGGGGTGTGTTGCATTATCTACAGAGGGCACTGTGGCATTATCTACAGAGGGCACTGTGGCAGCATCTACAGAGGGCACTGTGGCAGCATCTACAGAGGACTCTGTGGCAGCATCTACAGAGGACTCTGTGCCAGCATCTACAGAGGGCACTGTGGCAGCATCTATAGAGGGCACTGTGGCAGCATCCACAGAGGGCACTGAGGCAGCATCCACAGAGGGCACTGCGGCAGCATCCACTGAGGGCACTGCGGCAGCATCCACTGAGGGCACTGCGGCAGCATCCACAGATTGCACTGCGGCAGCATCCACAGAGGGCACTGCGGCAGCATCCACTGAGGGCAATGCGGCAGCATCCACTGAGGGCACTGCGGCAGCATCCACAGAGGGCACTGCGGCAGCATCCACAGAGGGCACTGCGGCAGCATCCACGGAGGGCACTGCGGCAGCATCTACGGAGGGCACTGTGGCAGCATCTACGGAGGGTACTGTGGCAGCATCTACGGAGGGCACTGTGGCAGCATCCACGGAGGGCACGGTGACAGCATCCGCGGAGGGCACGGTGGCAGCATCTGCGGAGGGCAATGCGGCAACATCTACAGAGGGCACTGTGGCAGCATGTACAAAGGACACTGTGGCATTATCTAGGGGTGTGTTGCATTATCTACAGAGGGCACTGTGGCATTATCTACAGAGGGCACTGTGGCAGCATCTACAGAGGACTCTGTGGCAGCATGTACAAAGGACACTGTGGCATTATCTAGGGGTGTGTTGCATTATCTACAGAGTGCACTGTGGCATTATCTACAGAGGGCACTGAGGCAGCATCCACAGAGGGCACTGCGGCAGCATCCACTGAGGGCACTGCGGCAGCATCCACTGAGGGCACTGCGGCAGCATCCACAGAGGGCACTGCGGCAGCATCCACAGAGGGCACTGCGGCAGCATCCACTGAGGGCAATGCGGCAGCATCCACTGAGGGCACTGCGGCAGCATCCACAGAGGGCACTGCGGCAGCATCCACAGAGGGCACTGCGGCAGCATCCACGGAGGGCACTGTGGCAGCATCTACGGAGGGCACTGTGGCAGCATCTATGGAGGGCACTGTGGCAGTATCTACGGAGGGCACTGTGGCAGCATGTACAAAGGACACTGTGGCATTATCTAGGGGTGTGTTGCATTATCTACAGAGGGCACTGTGGGATTATCTACAGAGGGCACTGTGGCAGCATCTACAGAGGACTCTGTGGCAGCATCTACAGAGGACTCTGTGCCAGCATCTACAGAGGGCACTGTGGCAGCATCTACAGAGGGCACTGTGGCAGCATCCACAGAGGGCACTGAGGCAGCATCCACAGAGGGCACTACGGCAGCATCCACTGAGGGCACTGCGGCAGCATCCACTGAGGGCACTGCGGCAGCATACACAGAGGGCACTGCGGCAGCATCTACGGAGGGCACTGTGGCAGCATCTACGGAGGGCACTGTGGCAGTATCTACGGAGGGCACTGTGGCAGCATCCACGGAGAGCACGGTGGCAGCATCCGCAGAGGGCACGGTGGCAGCATCTGCGGAGGGCACGATGGCAGCATCTGCGGAGGGCACTGTGGTAGCATCTGCGGAGGGCACTGTGGCAGCATCCGCGGAGGGCACTGTATCAGCATCCACAGAGGGCACGGTGGCAGCATCTACAGAGGGCACTGTGGCAGCATGTGCATAGGACACTGTGGCATTATCTAGGGCAATGCGGCAGCATCCACTGAGGGCACTGCGGCAGCATCCACAGAGGGCACTGCGGCAGCATCCACGGAGGGCACTGCGGCAGCATCTACGGAGGGCACTGTGGCAGCATCTACGGAGGGTACTGTGGCAGCATCTACGGAGGGCACTGTGGCAGCATCCACGGAGGGCACGGTGGCAGCATCCGCGGAGGGCACGGTGGCAGCATCTGCGGAGGGCAATGCGGCAACATCTACAGAGGGCACTGTGGCAGCATGTACAAAGGACACTGTGGCATTATCTAGGGGTGTGTTGCATTATCTACAGAGGGCACTGTGGCACTATCTACAGAGGGCACTGTGGCAGCATCTACAGAGGACTCTGTGGCAGCATGTACAAAGGACACTGTGGCATTATCTAGGGGTGTGTTGCATTATCTACAGAGGGCACTGTGGCATTATCTACAGAGGGCACTGTGGCAGCATCTACAGAGGACTCTGTGGCAGCATCTACAGAGGACTCTGTGCCAGCATCTACAGAGGGCACTGTGGCAGCATCCACAGAGGGCACTGAGGCAGCATCCACAGAGGGCACTGTGGCAGCATCCACTGAGGGCACTGCGGCAGCATCCACTGAGGGCACTGCGGCAGCATCCACAGAGGGCACTGCGGCAGCATCCACAGGGGGCACTGCGGCAGCATCCACTGAGGGCAATGCGCAGCATCCACTGAGGGCACTGCGGCAGCATCCACAGAGGGCACTGCGGCAGCATCCACAGAGGGCACTGCGGCAGCATCCACGGAGGGCACTGTGGCAGCATCTACGGAGGGCACTGTGGCAGCATCTATGGAGGGCACTGTGGCAGTATCTACGGAGGGCACTGTGGCAGCATGTACAAAGGACACTGTGGCATTATCTAGGGGTGTGTTGCATTATCTACAGAGGGCACTGTGGCATTATCTACAGAGGGCACTGTGGCAGTATCTACAGAGGACTCTGTGGCAGCATCTACAGAGGACTCTGTGCCAGCATCTACAGAGGGCACTGTGGCAGCATCTACAGAGGGCACTGTGGCAGCATCTACGGAGGGCACTGTGGCAGCATCTACGGAGGGCACTGTGGCAGCATCTACGGAGGGCACGGTGGCAGCATCTGCGGAGGGCACGGTGGCAGCATCTGCGGAGGGCACCGTGGCAGCATCTACGGAGGGCACCGTGGCAGCATCTACGGAGGGCACCGTGGTAGCATCTACGGAGGGCACTGTGGCAGCATCCACGGAGGGCAGGGTGGCAGCATCCACAGAGGGCACGGTGGCAGCATCTACAGAGGGCACTGTGGCAGCATCTACAAAGGACACTGTGGCATTATCTAGGGGTGTGTTGCATTATCTACAGAGGGCACTGTGGCATTATCTAGGGGTGTTTGCATTATCTACAGAGGGCACTGTGGCAGCATCTACAGAGGTCACTGTGGCAGCATCTACAGAGGGCACTGTGGCAGTATCTACGGAAGGCACTGTGGCAGCATGTACAAAGGACACTGTGGCATTATCTAGGGGTGTGTTGCATTATCTACAGAGGGCACTGTGGCATTATCTACAGAGGGCACTGTGGCAGCATCTACAGAGGACTCTGTGGCAGCATCTACAGAGGACTCTGTGCCAGCATCTACAGAGGGCACTGTGGCAGCATCTACAGAGGGCACTGTGGCAGCATCCACAGAGGGCACTGAGGCAGCATCCACAGAGGGCACTGCGGCAGCATCCACTGAGGGCACTGCGGCAGCATCCACTGAGGGCACTGCGGCGGCATCCACTGAGGGCACTGCGGCAGCATCCACAGAGGGCACTGCGGCAGCATCTACGGAGGGCACTGTGGCAGCATCTACGGAGGGCACTGTGGCAGTATCTACGGAGGGCACTGTGGCAGCATCCACGGAGGGCACGGTGGCATCATCCGCGGAGGGCACGGTGGCAGCATCCGCGGAGGGCACGGTGGCAGCATCGGCGGAGGGCACTGTGACAGCATCTGCGGAGGGCACTGCGGCAGCATCTACGGAGGGCACTGTGGCAGCATCTACGGAGGGCACTGTGGCAGTATCTACGGAGGGCACTGTGGCAGCATCCACGGAGGGCACGGTGGCAGCATCCGCGGAGGGCACGGTGGCAGCATCTGCGGAGGGCACGGTGGCAGCATCTGCGGAGGGCACTGTGACAGCATCTGCGGTGGGCACTGTGGTAGCATCTGCGGAGGGCACTGTGGCAGCATCCGCGGAGGGCACTGTATCAGCATCCACAGAGGGCACGGTGGCAGCATCTACAGAGGGCACTGTGGCAGCATGTGCATAGGACACTGTGGCATTATCTAGGGGTGTGTTGAATTATCTACAGAGGGCACTGTGGCATTATCTACAGAGGGCACTGTGGCATTATCTAGGGGTGTGTTGCATTATCTACAGAGGGCACTGTGGCAGCATCTACAGAGGACACTGTGGCAGCATCTACAGTGGACTCTGTGGCAGCACCTACAGAGAGCACTGTGGCAGCATCCACTGAGGGCACTGCGGCAGCATCCACTGAGGGCACTGCGGCAGCATCCACTGAGGACACTGTGGCAACATCTACAGAGGGCACTGTGGCAGCATGTACAAAGGCCACTGTGGCATTATCTAGGGGTGTGTTGCATTATCTACAGAGGGCACTGTGGCAGCATCTACAGAGGACTCTGTGCCAGCATCTACAGAGGGCACTGCGGCAGCATCTACAGAGGGCACTGCGGCAGCATCCACAGAGGGCACTGTGGCAGCATCCACTGAGGGCAATGCGGCAGCATCCACTGAGGGCACTGTGGCAGCATCTACAGAGGGCACTGTGGCAATATCTAAAATGTTGCTGCCCAATCTTGACATGTGTGTCTGCCAAACGCTGCTAACTGACCCACCGGACTGCATTTAGCGACACTTAAACTGGAAAACTGGATTGTTGAAATACGGATGTGGCGAAATATCTCAAATTTTAAAGCTAGCGGTATTATTATAGTAATGTAGTGTTGTTATTATTATAGTAATATAGTGTTATAGTAGTTCAAATAACTAATTGATTAACAATAATTTTGTATTGTATCAAATTTGAAAGTAATGCGGCCCGTCAACTTCCCATTTTTTCTATATGCGGCCCACTTACCCGGCCGAGTTTGAGACCCCTGATCTAAATCATAATTTTACATTTTTGTAGATGAAAAAACAAGTAATTTTAACACTAAACACAATTTTGGGGAATTTAAGTGGTTTTCCTCGCATTTAAATAAATAACCCCTTAATGACATGCCACCTACATGTACATAACAGCCGTTAAAGGGAAGTATGGCACAGGCTCACGGGCTGAAAGCGCTCTATACTTAGCAGGTGATGGCTGTGTAATACAGCCGAAACTTCACTGCCACGGACGGAGTCAAAGATCACTATGATTTGACCCGTTTAACACCTTAAATGCCACGGTCAATCGTGACTGCAGCATTTAAATAGATAGATTCACGGGGGTGGCTCCCTCCAACATGCCATCGCCCCCCCGCCCCCCGCATGATGCATGTTATGGCAGCCTGGGGGCCTAATAAAGGCCCCCTGGTCTGCCTTCTTTTTTTCTCCTTTGAAGCCCTGCCTCTTGCAGGGCTTTAAAGGAGACTGTCAGTATAGCAATATACTGCAATACATTAGTATTGCAGTATATCATGCAAGCGGTCCAATAATCGCTGATTCAAGTCTTCTCGGGGACAGTTAAAGTTTTTCTTAATGTTCCAAAACAAAAAATGTTTAAAGTTCAAACACCCCCTTTTTCCCATTTTTTTCCATGAAGCAATGTTAAAAAAATATTCAAGTTAACATAACTAGTGTCGCCGCATCCATAAAAGTCTGAACTATCATAATATAGAGTTATTTAACTCGCTTGGTGAAAGCCGTAAAAAATATATATATATAAAATATAAAAAGCAAATTTCTGCTCCAAATAAATAGAATAAAAAATGATCAAAAAGTCGCTTGTACCCAAAAATGGTATCAGTGGAAACTACAGCTTGCCCCGCAAAATGTAAGCCCTCACACCGGTATAGTGACGGAAAAATAAAAAAAAGTTATGGCTCTCAGAATAAGTTGACACAAAACATTATTTTTCTTTAGCAAATATTTTAATTTTTTCTAAAAGTGGTAAAACATAAAACAAAACATAACAATGTGGTATCACCGTAATCGTATCAACCTGGTAGTCTTTTTTACCGCCTGATGGACGCCGTTAAAACAAAAACCCCCAAAAAATGGCGTAATTGCTGTTTTTTTGCATATTTCACATCACAAATAATTTTTGATTCAGCTTCCCAGTATATTATGCTGTAGAATAAATGGTGCCATTAAAAACTACAACTTGTGCCGCAAAACACAAGCCCTCATATGGCTACGTCAACGCAAAGATACAAAAAAGTTATGGCTTTTGGAAGACGGAAAGGAAAAGGCTAAAATGAAAAAACTCAAATTGGCCATATCCTTAAGGGGTTAAAGTTTAATCAATATACAGTAAACATTTCTAGAATTCTCTAATATACTTTGTGTTTCATTGTTCGGTCATTTAGAGGCTAAAAATCTGTGACAGGACCCATCAGGCCATCGTGGGAACGGGTAAGATGAGTTTTATTTTTATTGGTGCAAAGGGTGCCTAACTTCTCTATGGTAAAACACAGGGGGCCTAACTTATCTATGGTAAAACACAGGGGGCCTAACTTATCTATGGTAAAACACAAGGGGCCTAACTTATCTATGGTAAAACACAGGGGGCCTAACTTATCCATGGTAAAACACAGGGGCCTAACTTATCCATGGTAAAACACAGGGGGCCTAACTTATCTATGGTAAAACACAGGGGGCCTAACTTATCTATGGTAAAACACAGGGGCCTAACTTATCTATGGTAAAACACAAGGGGCCTAACTTATCTATGGTAAAACACAGGGGGCCTAACTTATCTATTGTAAAACACAGGGGGCCTAACTTATCTATGGTAAAACACAGGTGGCCTAACTTAACTATGGTAAAACACAGGGGGCCTAACTTATCTATGGTAAAACACAGGGGGCCTAACGTATCTATGGTAAAACACAGGGGGGCCTAACGTATCTATGGTAAAACACAGGGGCCTTACTTATCTATGGTAAAACACAGCGTGCCTAACTTTTTATTTTTGGGGTCTAGTTTCTACCATTTTACTGCCGCCGAGTAAGTTGCACCGCAAAGGGGTCACTAAGACCATGTTCACACAGTGGATTTTGCTTGGTGGGTCCCGCTGCAATATCGGCCGCAGAATTATTCCTGCCATCAGCCAAAAGATTCCTACTCCCATTCACTTCAGATCGGGCAGGACGCTTCTTTTGTCCGCTAGTTGAAAAAATCAGCTAGCGGTAAAAAGCAGCATCCGCCTCCCATTGAAATAGAGATCTGCAGAACATTGCTCTCTCCTCTCTAACGCCTGACAGATACATAGTGATATATTCTGCAGATTATTACACCACTGACCTTTCTGGAGATCTGCAGAACATTGCTCCTCTACCGCCTGACAGATACACAGTGATATATTCTGCAGATTATTACACCACTGACTTCTCTAGAGATCTGCAGAACATTGCTCCTCTACCTCCTGACAGATACACAGTGATATATTCTGCAGATTATTACACCACTGACTTCTCTAGAGATCTGCAGAACATTGCTCCTCTACCTCCTGACAGATAAATAGCGTTATATTCTGCAGATTATTACACAACTGACTTCTCCAGGGATCTGCAGAACATTGCTCCTCTACCTCCTGAGAGATACACAGTGATATATTCTGCAGATTATTACACCACTGACCTCTCTGGTGATCTGCAGAATATTGCTCTGTCCTCTCTACCTGCTGATAGATACATAGTGATATATTCTGCAGATTATTACACCACTGACCTCTCTGGAAATCAGCAGAATATTGCTCTCTCCTCTCTATCTCCTGACAGATACATAGTGATATATTCTGCAGATTATTACACCACTGACCTCTCTAGAGATCTGCAGAACATTGCTCCTCTACCTCCTGACAGATACATAGTGATATATTCTGTAGATTATTACACCACTGACGTCTCTGGAGATCTGCAGAACATTGCTCCTCTACCTCCTGACAGATACACAGTGATATATTCTGCAGACTATTACACCACTGACCTCTCTTGAGATCTGCAGAATATTGCTGCTCTACCTCCTGACAGATACATAGTGATATGTTCTGCAGAGTATTACACCACTGACCTCTCTGGAGATCTGCAGAATATTGCTCTGTCCTCTCTACCTGCTGATAGATACATAGTGATATTATATTCTGCAGATTATTACACCTATGACTTTTCCACAACCTTATGATCCCTGTAGATAAAAGGCTCCCTGGATAAATTCCCCAATATATATATGAAAACACTAAAAATTGTAAAGAAAATATATGTTTATTCCAGAATCCAGTAGAATTGCTGTGCGGTTTTCTTTGGCCCTTTAACATGTGATGATGATCTGTGACATGAAGAAGAGGAGGGTCCTTCTTCACACGTGGATATGGCCGCCAGTCCACCCTTACACAGCTCAGTCCTGGATCATAAGAGAGCGTAAAACATTTTTGACATTTTTTTCAGAGTTGTATCCTAGAAAAGAAAAATATATTCTGAATTAGCCCAAAAATTCACAAAACCTTCACCACAAGGATATGAAGACAGAGCAGAAGACGGAGACTTACCGGATCCCGCTTCTGTTCTGCGCGTCACTGGTTCTCAGCGCTGGGGGTGTCTTCATGGCAATTTCAGATGGTTTAGGTGGTAAAGACCACCATGTTGGGGTGACAAAAGATGGTAAATGAGCCCCGAGTGACAGATGGAACTGAACAGGCCTCTTTCTCTCCCGGGGGTTTGGGGCCCTGATGGTAAATGGGCCCCGAGCGACAGATGGAACTGAACAGGCCTCTTTCTCTCCCGGGGGTTTGGGGCCCTGATGGTAAATGGGCCCCGAGTGGCAGACGGAATTAAAATGGCCTCTTTCTCTTCCGGGGGTTTGAGGCCCTGGTGGTAACAGTAACCCCCGAAAGGTCCTCCATCTCCACATCCTCTGGAAGTTGGCGTCCGCAAACTTCCTTCTTGTTTTTCTCATCCTCCATCTCTATATCATCGGGAAACTGGCGTCCCCCAAACTCCATTTTCTCGTCCTCCTCCACGTCCTCCATCTCTACATCATCAGGAAATTGACGTCCGCCAACCTCCATTTTCTCTACAATCCTCATCTTGAAAAACGTCTTCACTATCCTCCTCTTCTTCAAAGACACCTTCATGATGAGAGCCAGCAAGAGAAACCGACACCGTGGTCAATGTGTGACCCCAATTTATAGACTTGATGATGTCATAAGATGTTAACACATCCAGATTAAAAAGTGTAGAGAAATAGAATCTGCCCACATTCTAGATGACATCACAAGAAGCGTATCTCAGTGAACCGGTGGCCATATAAAACGTAATATGGTACATTTACATATACAGTAAAAATTAAACCAAACCATTTTTTTTCATAAAAAGTGGGTTTTATTTTGTACAAGTGGGAAAAAAATACACATATATGTCATCGCCACGATCGTAACGACCCGACAAATAAAATTAACACATTATTTAAACAGCATGGTGAAGACAGTAAAAAAAAAAAAAAAAAACACTGCAAAAGTGTTTTTTTTTACCCCCCACAACAAATATAATAAAAGTTAATCAATATATCATATGTACCCAAAAATGGTGCCATTAAAGAAAATAACTCGGCTGGCAAAAAAAAAAAAGCCCTTATACAGCGATATTGATGGAACAATGCAAAAATTATGGCTCTTGGAAAGCGGAGATGCAAAAACAAATTATTTTTGTTTAAAAATATTTTTACTGTGCAACTTAAAGTTAGATTCACCCAACCCGGTGAATTGCACAACAAGCAGAGCAGATGAGGCCTCTTTTAGCCTTTAAGGTTAACGGCCAAGAGTGGCGGCGTGATACAGTGATTGAAAGTCTGTATCCTACAAAACAGAGAACGGCAGGGGTCTCTGTCATAGATTTCAACTAGATCCGCGTCCTGATAGGCCGTATAACCCCTAAGTGGCCAAAGTCAATAGCGTACAGATGTCAAGTAGAATATAATAAGAATAAACGTATCATTGGCCTGATGAAGACACCGGTTCGGCGTTGAAACGCGTAGCCCTTCTTCTACAATAAATATGTTTATTCTTATTATATTCTACTTGACATCTGTACGAGCAGCGCCGTTTGGTCCCCTTTTCCCTGTGTTTATACAGTTACTCCTCTGACAGCAAACTTGTTTGCGTGTGCACGGACCTGGCAGCAGCTCCTTTGCTTTTGTGACATCTAACGGTGTCCACAATGCTAGGTGAGCAATTTTCTTGTTGTTTAATTGCCCCTGTGGTTCTATCACTTTTATCTGCACTATGTGGCGCCGTGTCTGTTTTATTTGTTTCTAGTCTAAAGTCAATAGCGAGCGCAGCATCTAAGTGGTTGACAGAGGGAGGGGGCTTCTTCTGTACAATAGCAGGCGATCGCGGGTGTGCCAATGGTTGCTATGGCAACTGGAGGCCTAACAATGGCCTCCTGGCCTGCCATGTACAGAAAGAAGCCTATTAGTCCCTGCCAGAATGCAGTGTATTATACCAGCTAAGAGGTGATCGGATCCTCAAGTCCCCTAGTGGAATAGAAAAGTTAAAAAAATGCTTTGGAAAAATAAAAAAATAAAATTTGTAACTCTCTCTTTATAAAGTCATTATTAAAAAAATATATAAAACTATACACAACTAGTATTGCCACATCCAAAAAGACACAAAAATAATCACATAATTTATCCTGCGCAGTAAACGCTGTAAGAAAAATATTTTTAGAAAATACAGATATTCTGTTTTTTGTCACATCACCTCCAAAACATTGGAATATAAAGCTACCAAAAAAATGTACCCCAAGATGGTACCAATAAAAACTACAGCATGTCCCGCAAAAAACGCGCCCTCACAGCTCTGCAGATGGAAAAATAAAAAGTTATGGCTCTCAGAATATGACGACCTTATGTAAGTGTTTTTATTGTGAAAAAGAAGTAAAACATAAAAAAAACGATATAAATTTGGTATGGCTGTAATCGTAGTTATCCGCCGAATAAAGTTAACAGGTTGTCTATGCCATGAACGCTTTAAAAAAAAAAAAAATTGCTGTTTTATGATCACCTCTCATCCAAAGAAATGGAATAAAAAAAAATATCCTGATATGCAGGCCACAAATTTTAGCTTAGGGGGGCAAACACACAGCACTGGACCAAGAGTAGCGGCTCGTCCTTAACCTGTTTACCTCCACCTACGCTATAAAGGTGGCAGAGGTAAGTGGGCTTTAAATTGTTAAAAGACGGCAGCTGGTTGCATTTTCAGGTTGGGATCGTACACGCAAACTAATCCCGCTTCGGGCCAGTTGACACCTGCGTCAGTGTTTATGTTGAGGACTAGAACCACAAAATTACCGTCTGGTTTCCGTCATGGTGTCCGTGGTTATACCAAAAACAAAAGCGCAGCAGGTTGCGCTATGGTTTCCGGTAATTTCATCCAGATATGTCACAAAGCCTCCAACGCAGATGTGAATAGGCTCTTACCTGCATAGTTACTCAATACTTCCGCCACACAATGACCACATAGTGACTGAATAATATTACCATACTGTTACTGAATCAAAACCACTGAACAAAAACCAATATCACCACCTTATAGTGACCATATAGTCATAGATGCTGGTCCTACACGGGGGCTCTACAGACCATATAAGTGATTACAGAACAGTGACATCCAGTGACCATATAGTGGTAGATACCAGTCCTACACAGGAACTCTACAGACCATATAAGTGATTACAGTACAATGACATCCAGTGACCATATAGTGGTAAATACCGGTCCTACACAGGAGGGTTGTAGACCATATACAGCACAGTGACATCCAGTGACTCACAGGTGACGTCTTCTCAGATTAAATTTGTTCACTTTCCCTTTTCTTCTCCATCTTGCCCAGAAACCTAAGATGAATTCTTCTACCCATAAATCCCCTCTGCAGAATTTAAAAAACAGACAAGTTGGTTTCTTGCTTTTCTTGCATTCATCCCACCTATACCCCATCCTCTAAACAAACTCGTCATCCACAGTGCCCCAGATAGTAGTAATGCCACCCACTTGGTGCCCCACACAATAATAGTGCCTCCTTTGTGCACCCATACAGTAATAGTGCCCCCTTAATGCCCCCATATAGTAATGCTGCCATTAACAGGCCCCCTTCTCTTCGAGGCTCAGTTGTGATTGTAGTGGTTGCTTCCTGACCCAGATGGGAGAGGGACCCACTGATAACAGTGGGTTGATATTTTTATCCTCAGAAACAGGAGACACTGTGGGGATGGTGGCCCTGGGTATTTGCTAAGTTTGACCCCCCTCCTAACACCAGCCCCTTGTGGGTAGCGCCACACAGCCCCTTGTGGGTAGCACCACACAGCCCCTTGTGGGTAGGACCACACAGTCCACTTGTGGGTAGCGCCACACAGCCCCTTGTGGGTAGCGCCACACAGCCCCTTGTGGGTAATGCCACACAGCCCCTTGTGGGTAGCACCACACAGCCCCTTGTAGTAGGTAGCACCACACAGCCCCCTTGTAGATAGCGCCACACAGCCCCCTGTAGGGAGTGCCGCACAGCCCCCTGGTAGGAAGTGCCGCACAGCCCCCTGGTAGGAAGTGCCGCACAGCCCCCTGGTAGGAAGTGCCGCACAGCCCCCTGGTAGGAAGTGCCTCACAGCCCCCTGGTAGGAAGTGCCGCACAGCCCCCTGGTAGGGAGTGCCGCACAGCCCCCCTGCTAGGGAGTGCCGCACAGCCCCCCTGCTAGGGAGTGCCGCACAGCCCCCCTGCTAGGGAGTGCCGCACAGCCCCCCTGCTAGGGAGTGCCGCACAGCCCCCTGGTAGGGAGTGCCGCACAGCCCCCTGGTAGGTAGTGCCACACTGCCCACAGCCCCCTTGTAGGTAGTGCAAGGACTACGAAATGACCCTGATAGCTGGCGGGCAATAGACATTCAAAAAAGGACAACTGTGCAGGAGCACACAAAATACCCAGCTTTCCCAGCTATCAAATAAATGTGTGGAAATAAACTAAGATATAACTTTTATTTAGTCTAGCTAAGGCCTCATTCACACGACAGGGTCCGAGTGTCGGCCAGGAAAATCTACCGTTATTGGCCGATTTTCCCGGCCGGTTTGCATCCGGTTTGCATCCATTCCGATTCCGTCCCGGGCCGAGTTGCCGTTTTTACCGGCCGATTTGGACCCGATTTGCATCCGTTTTTTTCCCTGTCCGTTTTAAAATCGGATGAATTTCATTTAAATTTGTTGTCACACACAGCCCTTTGTAGATAATGCCACAGCCCCCCTGGTAGGTAATGCCACCCAGCCCACTGTAGGTAATGCCACCCAGCCCCCTGTTGGTGATGCCACACAGCCCCATGCAGGTGATACCACACAGCCCCCTGCAGGCGATGCCACCCAGCCCCCTGTAGGCGATGCCACCCAGACCCTGTAGGCGATGCCACCCAGCCCCCTGTAGGAATGCCACCATGTCCCTTGTAGGTAATGCCACCCAGCTCCCTGTAGGTAATGCCACCCAGCCCCCTGTGGGTAATGCCACCCAGCCCCCTGTAGGTAATGCCACCCAGCCCCCTGTAGGTAATGCCACCCAGCCCCCTGTAGGTAATGCCACCAAGTCCCCTGTAGGTAATGCCACCAAGTCCCCTGTAGGTGATGCCACCAAGCCCCCTGTAGGTGATGCCACCAAGCCCCCTGTAGGTGATGCCACACAGCCCCCTGTAGGTGATGCCACACAGCCCCCTGTAGGCGATGCCACACAGCCCCCTGTAGGCGATGCCACACAGCCACCTGTAGGCGATGCCCCCCTGCCCCCTGTAGGCGATGCCACTCTGCCCCCTGTAAGCGATGCCACCCTGCTCCCTGCAGGTGATGCCACATAGCTGCCTGCAGACGATGCCACACAGCCCCCTGCAGGCGATGCCACACAGAACCCTGTAGGCGATGTCACCCTGCCCCCTGTAGGCAATGCCACCCTGCCCCCTGTAGGCGATGCCACCCTGCCCCCTCTAGGTGATGCCACCCAGCCCCCTGTAGGTGATGCCACCAAGTTCCCTGTAGGTGATGCCACACAGCCCCCTGTAGCTTGCACCCATCCCCCCCCCTTCCAGGAGAAGTCACTGACTTCAATGTCCATATATGGACAGTGTAGTCACTGACTTCTCCTGAAGAGGAATTCCCTGCCACAGGTCGGGAATTCCGCTTCAGAAGTGAGTGACGTCACTGTGTCCATAATATATGGACAGTGTAGTCACTCACTTCTCCTGTAGCGGAATCCCCGGCCATAGAGTCGGGGATTCCGCTGCAGAAGTGAGTGACATCGCTGTGTCCATATAAGGACAGTGTAGTCACTCACTTCTCCTGTAGCGGCATCCCCGGCCATAGAGTCGGGGATTCCGCTGCAGAAGTGCGTGACTTCGCTGTGTCCATATATGGACAGTGTAGTCACGCACTTCTCCTGTAGCGGAATCCCCGGCCATAGAGTCGGGGATTCCGCTGCAGAAGTGAGTGACATCGCTGTGTCCATATATGGACAGTGTAGTCACTCACTTCTCCTGTAGCGGAATCCCCAATCCCCGGCCGGGGATTGGGGATTCCGACTCCTACAGGGAGCAAAAAAAGACCCTCCTCCTCCTCCTCACATGCACTCTGCACTGTGAGGAGGAGGAGAGTGCGCGAGCGACGGTAGACCCGGCCATCACTCGGGACACATTCCGGTGATGGCCGTGTATTACCCGGCCCCATAGACTTCTATGGGGGCCGGGCGGCCGGGTACCCGGCCGAAAATAGGGCATGTCCCATTTTTTGACGGCCGGTTTTCCCGGCCGTCAAAAAATCGGTCGTGTGAATAGCCCCATTAGGGGTCTAATATTCCTAATGCAGCCTGGTGCCGGCCGATTTATGAACGGTCGGCACCCGGTCGGGAAACCCTGTCATGTGAATCCCGCCTAAAGGATTAATCCTTTTAGCTAGACTAAATAAGTATTTTTTTGTCCTTTTTTGTAGGTAGTGCCACACAGCCCACAGCCCCCTGTAGATAGCAAACCTCCCCCCCTTTTCAGTATAGATAGCGCCACTGTAGCTCCCTGAAGGAGCGGAATCCCCGTGTAGCTGGAGATTCCACTCCTGGAGCGCTGCTTGATGCCTCTGTCCATATATGGTCAGTGGCATCAGGGAAAACTCCTGAAGCGGAATCCCCGGTCACAGCGTTGCAGACGCTATGACCGTCGATTCCACTCCAGTAGAAGCTCCTGTCATCTGTGTCCATGACGTCATTGGCTTCTCCTGGAGTGGAATCCCGGGTCATAGCGTTTGCAACGCTGTGACCGGGGATTACGCTTCAGGAGTTTCCCCTGATGTCACTGTCCATATATGGACAGAGACATCAAGCAGAACTCCAGGAACTTGCAGTGTGGCGGCTGGCGCCCTGTGCGACCGCACTGGTCGAACGTATCTAAGGCCAGCCATGGGCCTAACTTAACTATGGTAAAACACAGGGGCCTAACTTATCTATGGTAAAACACAGGGGGCCTAACTTATCTATGGTAAAACACAGAGGGCCTAACTTATCTATGGTAAAACACAGGGGGCCTAACTTATCTATGGTAAAATACAGGGGGCCTAACTTATCTATGGTAAAACACAGGGGGCCTAACTTTTTATTTTTGGTGTCTAGTTTCTTCCATTTCACTGCCGCTGCTGCCGAGTAAGTTGCACCGCAAAGGGGTCACTAAGACCATGTTCACACGGTGGATTTTGCTTGGTGGGTCAAAATCGGCCGCAGAATTATTCCTGCCATCAGCCAAAAGATTCCTACTACCATTCACTTCAGATCGGGCAGGACGCTTCTTTTATCCGCTAGCTGAAAAAATCAGCTAGCGGTAAAAAGAAGCACCCGCCTCCCACTGAAATAGAGATCTGCAGAACATTGCTCTCTCCTCTCTACCGCCTGAAAGATACATAGTGATATATTCTGCAGATTATTACACCACTGATCTCTCTAGAGATCTGCAGAACATTGCTCTGTCCGCTCTACCTCCTGACACATACATAGTGATATACACTACCGTTCAAAAGTTTAGGGTGACTTAAAAATTTCCTTATTTTTGAAAGAAAAGCACAGTTTTTTTCAATGAAGATAACATTAAATGAATCAGGAATACACTCTATACATTGTTAATGTGCTAAATGACTATTCTAGCTACAAACGTCTGGTTTCTCATGCAATATCTACATAGGTGTATAGAGGCCCATTTCCAGCAACCATCACTCCAGTGTTCTAATGGTACATTGTGTTTACTAACTGTGTTAGAAGGCTAATGGATGATTAGAAAACATTTGAAAACCCTTGTGCAATTATGTTAGCACTGCTGTAAACAGCTTTGCTGTTTAGAGGAGCTATAAAACTGACCTTCCTGTGAGCTAGTTGAGAATCTGGAGAATTACATTTGTGGGTTCGAATAAACTCTCCAAATGGCTAGAAAAAGAGAGCTTTCATGTGAAACTCGACAGTCTATTCTTGTTCTTAGAAATTAAGGCTATTCCATGCGAGAAATTGCCAAGAAACTGAACATTTCCTACAACGGTGTGTACTACTCCCTTCAGAGGACAGAACAAACAGGCTCTAACCAGAGTAGAAAGAGAAGTGGGAGGCCCGCTGCACAACTGAGCAACAAGACAAGTACATTAGAGTCTCTAGTTTGAGAAATAGACGCCTCACAGGTCCTCAACTGGCAGCCTTCATTAAATAGTACCCGCAAAACGCCAGTGTCAACGTCTACAGTGAAGAGGGATGCTGGCCTCCAGGACAGAGTGGCAAAGAAAAAGCCATATCTGAGACTGGCTAATAAAATGAAAAGATTAATATGGGCAAAAGCACACAGACATTGGACAGAGGAAGATTGGAAAAAAGTGTTATGGACAGACGAATCAAAGTTTGAGGTGTTTGGATCACACAGAAGAACATTTGTGAGACGCAGAACAACTGAAAAGATGCTGGAAGAGTGCCTGATGCCATCTGTCAAGCATGGTGGAGGTAATGTGATGGTCTGGGGTTGCTTTGGTGCTGGTAAAGTGGGAGATTTGTACAAGGTAAAAGGGATTTTGAATAAGGAAGGCTATCACTCCATTTTGCAACGCCATGCCATACCCTGTGGACAGCGCTTGATTGGAGCCAATTTCATCCTACAACAGGACAATGACACAAAGCACACCTCCAAATGATGCAAGAACTATTTAGGGAAGAAGCAGGCAGCTGGTATTCTATCTGTAATGGAGTGGCCAGCGCAGTCACCAGATCTCAACCCCATAGAGCTGTTGTGGGAACAGCTTGACCGTATGGTACGCAAGAAGTGACCATCAAGCCAATCCAACTTGTGGGAGGGGCCTCTGGAAGCATGGGGTGAAATTTCTCCCGATTACCTCAGCAAATTTACAGCTAGAATGCCAAAGGTCTGCAATGCTGTAATTGCTGCAAATGGAGCATTCTTTGACGAAAGCAAACTTTGAAGGAGAAAATTATTATTTAAAATAAAAATCATTATTTCTAACCTTGTCAATGTCTTGACTATATTTTCTAGTCATTTTGCAACTCATTTGATAAATAGAAGTGTGAGTTTTCATGGAAAACACAACATTGTCTGGATGACCCCAAACTTTTGAACGGTAGTGTATTCTGCAGATTATTACACCACTGACCTCTCTAGAGATCTGCAGAACATTGCTCCTCTACCTCCTGACAGATACATA
Source organism: Rhinoderma darwinii (assembly GCF_050947455.1). Taxonomy (NCBI): domain Eukaryota; kingdom Metazoa; phylum Chordata; class Amphibia; order Anura; family Rhinodermatidae; genus Rhinoderma; species Rhinoderma darwinii. The sequence continues at coordinate 18,594,972 of NC_134698.1, forward strand.
GTGATATATTCTGCAGACTATTACACCACTGACCTCCCTGGAGATCTGCAGAACATTGCTCCTCTGACCTCCTGACAGATACATAGTGATATATTCTGCAGATTATTATACCACTGACCTCTCTGGAGATCTGCAGAACATTGCTCCTCTACCTCCTGACAGATACATAGTGATATATTCTGCAGATTATTATACCACTGACCTCTCTGGAGATCTGCAGATCATTGCTCCTCTACCTCCTGACAGATACATAGTGATATATTCTGCAGATTATTAAACCACTGACCTCTCTGGAGATCTGCAGATCATTGCTCCTCTACCTCCTGACAGATACATAGTGATATAGTCTGCAGATTATTACACCACGGATTTCTCTAGAGATCTGCAGAACATTGCTCCTCTACCTCCTGACAGATACATAGTGATATATTCTGCAGACTATTACACCACTGACCTCCCTGGAGATCTGCAGAACATTGCTCCTCTACCTCCTGACAGATACATAGTGATATATTCTGCAGATTATTATACCACTGACCTCTCTGGAGATCTGCAGAACATTGCTCCTCTACCTCCTGACAGATACAAAGTGATATATTCTGCAGACTATTACACCACTGACCTCTCTGGAGATCTGCAGAACATTGCTCCTCTACCTCCTGACAGATACATAGTGATAGATTCTGCAGATTATTAAACCACTGACCTCTCTGGAGATCTGCAGATCATTGCTCCTCTACCTCCTGACAGATACATAGTGATATATTCTGCAGACTATTACACCACTGACCTCTCTGGAGATCTGCAGAACATTGCTCCTTAACCTCCTGAGATACATAGTGATATATTCTGCAGATTATTACACCACTGACCTCTCTGGAGATCTGCAGAACATTGCTCCTCTACCCCCTGACAGATACATAGTGATATATTCTGCAGATTATTACACCACTGACTTCTCTAGAGATCTGCAGAACATTGCTCCTTTACCTCCTGACAGATACATAGTGATATATTCTGCAGATTATTACACCACTAACCTCTCTAGAGATCTGCAGAATATTGCTCCTCAACCCCCTGACAGATACATAGTGATATATTCTGTAGATTATTACACCACTGACCTCTCTGGAGATCTGCAGAACATTACTCTACCTCCTGACAGATACTTAGTAATATATTCTGCAGATTATTACACCACTGACCTCTCTGGAGATCTGCAGAACATTGCTCCTCTACCTCCTGACAGATAGATAGTGATATATTCTGCAGATTATTACACCATTGACCTCTCTAGAGATCTGCAGAACATTACTCCTCTACCTCCTGACAGATAGTGATATATTCTGCAGATTATTACACCACTGTCCTCTCTAGAGATCTGCAGAACATTACTCCTCTACATCCTGACAGATACATAGTGATATAGTCTGCAGATTATTACACCACTGACCTCTCTAGAGATCTGCAGAACATTGCTCTGTTCTCTCTACCTCCTGACAGATATATAGTGATATATTCTGCAGATTATTACACCACAGACCTCTCAAGAGATCTGCAGAACATTGCTCCTCTACCTCCTGACAGATACATAGTGATATATTCTGCAGATTATTACACCATTGACCTCTCTAGAGATCTGCAGAACATTGCTCCTCTACCTCCTGACAGATAGATAGTGATATATTCTGCAGATTATTACACCACTGACCTCTCTAGAGATCTGCAGAACATTGCTCCTCTACCTCCTGACAGATACATAGTGATATATCCTGCAGATTATTACACAACTGACAACTCTGGAGAACTGCAGAACATTACTCCTCTACCTCCTGACAGATACATAGTAATATAGTCTGCAGATTATTACACCACTGACCTCTCTAGAGATCTGCAGAACATTGCTCTGTCCTCTCTACCTCATGACAGATATATAGTGATATATTTTCAGATTATTACACCACGGACCTCTCTAGACATCTGCAGAACATTGCTCCTCTACCTCCTGACAGATACATAGTGATATATTCTGCAGATTATTACACCACTGACCTCTCTAGAGATCTGCAGAACATTGCTCCTCTACCTCCTGACAGATACATAGTGATATATTCTGCAGATTATTACACCACTGACCTCTCTGGAGATCTGCAGAACATTGCTCCTCTACCTCCTGATAGATAGATAGTGATATATTCTGCAGATTATTACACCACTGACCTCTCTGTAGATCTGCAGAACATTACTCCTCTAGCTCCTGACAGATACATAGTGATATATTCTGCAGATTATGACACCACTAACCTCTCTAGAGATCTGCAGAACATTGCTCCTCTACCCCCTGACAGATACATAGTGATATATTCTGCAGATTATTACACCACTGACTTCTCTAGAGATCTGCAGAATATTGCTCCTCAACACCCTGACAGATACATAGTGATATATTCTGCAGATTATTACACCACTGACCTCTCTGGAGATCAGCAGAACATTGCTCCTCTACCTCCTGACATACATAGTGATATATTCTGCAGATTATTACACCACTGACCTCTCTGGAGATCTGCAGAACATTACTCCTCTACCTCCTGACAGATAGATAGTGATATATTCTGCAGATTATTACACCACTGACCTCTCTAGAGATCTGCAGAACATTGCTCCTCTACCTCCTGACAGATACATAGTGATATATCCTGCAGATTATTACACCACTGACAACTCTGGAGAACTGCAGAACATTACTCCTCTACCTCCTGACAGATACATAGTGATATAGTCTGCAGATTATTACACCACTGACCTCTCTAGAGATCTGCAGAACATTGCTCTGTTCTCTCTACCTTTTGACAGATATATATAGTGATATATTCTGCAGATTATTACACCACTGACCTCTCAAGAGATCTGCAGAACATTGCTCGTCTACCTCCTGACAGATACATAGTGATATATTCTGCAGATTATTACACCATTGACCTCTCTAGAGATCTGCAGAACTTTGCTCCTCTACCTCCTGACAGATAGATAGTGATATATTCTGCAGATTATTACACCACTGACCTCTCTGGAGATTTGCAGAACATTACCCATCTAGCTCCTGACAGATACATAGTGATATATTCTGCAGATTATTATACAACTGATCTCTCTAGAGATCTGCATGCAGAACATTGCTCTGTCCTCTCTACCTCCTGACAGATACATAGTGATATATTCTGCAGATTATTACACCACTGACCTCTCTGGCGATCTGCAGAACATTACTCCTCTACCTCCTGACAGATACATAGTGATATATTCTGCAGGTTATTACACCTCTGACCTCTTTGGAGATCTGCAGAACATTGCTCTCTCCTCTCTACCGCCTGACAGATACATAGTGATATATTCTGCAGATTATTACACCACTGACCTCTCTAGAGATCTGCAGAACATTGCTCCTCTACCTCCTGACATATACATTGTGATATATTCTGCAGATTATTACACCACTGACCTCTCTGGAGATCTGCAGAATATTGCTCTGTCCTCTCTACCTGCTGATAGATACTTATTGATATATTCTGCAGATTATTGCACCTATGACTTTTCCACAACCTTATGATCCCTGTAGATAAAAGGCTCCCTGGATAAATTCCCCAATATATATATGAAAACACTGAAAATTGTAAAGAAAATATATGTTTATTCCAGAATCCAGTAGAATTGCTGTGCGCTTTTCTCCGGCCCTTTAACATGTGATGTTGTGTGACATGAAGAAGAGGAGGGTCCTTCTTCACACGTGGATATGGCCGCCAGTCCACCCTTACACAGCTCAGTCCTGGATCATAAGAGATCGTAAAACATTTTTTCCATTTTTTCACAGTTGTATTCTAGAAAAGAAAAATAAATTCTGAATTAGCCCAAAAATTCACAAAACCTTCACCACAAGGAGATGAAGACGGAGCAGGAGACGTCGGACTTACCGGATCTCGCTTCTGTTCTGCACGTCACTGGTTCTCAGCGCTGGGGAGTCTTTATGGCAAATTCAGATGGTTTAGGTGGTAAAGACCACCATGTTGGGGCGACAAAAGATGGTGAATGGGCCACAGATGGTACTGGGCAACAGATGGAACTGAACAGGCCTCTTTCTCTCCCGGGGGTTCGGGGCCCTGATGGTAAATGGGCCCCGAGTGGCAGATGGAATTAAAATGGCCACTTTCTCTTCCGGGGGTTTGAGGCCCTGGTGGTAACAGTAACCCCTGAAAGGTCCTCCATCTCCACATCCTCTGGAAGTTGGCGTCCGCGAACTTCCTTTTTGTCTTTCTCATCTTCCATATGCTCCATCTCTATATCATCACGAAACTGGCGTCCGCCAACCTCCATTTTATCGTCCTCCTCCACGTCCTCCATCTCTACATCATCGGGAAATTGACGTCCGCCAACCTCCATTTTCTCTACAATCCTCATCTTGAAAAAAGTCTTCACTATCCTCCTCTTCTTCAAAGACACCTTCATGATGAGAGCCAGCAAGAGAAACCGACACCGTGGTCAATGTGTGACAACAATTTATAGACTTGATGATGTCATAAGATGTTTACACATCCAGATTAAGAAGTGTAGAGAAATAGAATCTGCCCACATTCTAGATGACATCACAAGAAGCGTATCTCAGTGAACCGGTGGCCATATAAAACGTAATATGGTACAAGAATACAGACAGTAGGGTCACACTACACCCTCTGGGGAAGTTTCTATCATCTCAAAGAATTCTCAAATCAATGTGGTCAATTCCACTGGCTTTCTTAAACGTAATCGCACCCATAAAACGTACAACACGGGCATTTACATATACAGTAAAAATGAAACAAAACCATTTTTTTCATAAAAAGTGGGTTTTATTTTGTACAAGTGGGAAAAAAAATACACATATATGGTATCACCACGATCGTAAAGACCAGAGCAATAAAGTTAACACATTATTTAAACAGCATCATGAAGACCGTAAGAAAAAAATAAATAAAAAAGAAACATGGCAAAAGAGGTTTTTTTTTTACCCCCCCCACAAAAAATATAATAAAAGTTAATCAATATATCATTTGTACCCAAAAATGGTGCCATTAAAGAAAATAACTCGTCTGGCAAAAAAAAAGCCTTTATACAGCGATATTGACGGAACAATGCAAAAATTAAGGCTTTTGGAAAGCGGAGATGCAAAAACCAATTATTTTTGTTTAAATATATTTTTAATGTGCAACTAAAATTTATATTCACCCAACCCGGTGAATTGCACAACAAGCAGAGCAGATGAGGCCTCTTTTAGCCTTTAAGATTAACGGGCAGGAGCGGCGGCGTGATACAGTGATTGTAAGTCTGTATCCTACAAAACAGAGAACGGCAGGGGTCTCTGTCATAGGTTTCAACTAGAACCGCCTCCTGATAGGCCGTATAACCCCTAAGTCGACAAAGTCAATAGCGAGTGCAGCATCTAAGTGGTTGACAGAAGGAGGGGGCATCTTCTGTACAATAGCAGGCGATCACGGGGGTGCCAATGGTTGCTATTGCAACTGGAGGCCTAACAATGGCCTCCTGGCCTGCCATGTACAGAAGCCTATTAGGCCCTGCCAGAATGCAGTATATTATACCAGCTAAGAGGTGATCGGATCTTCAAGTCCCCTAGTGGGACAAAAAACTAAAAAAAATGCTTTCAAAAAAGAAAAAACAAAAATTGCCACTCTCTCTTTATAAAGTCATTATTAAAAAAATATATAAACCTATACACAACTGGTATTGCCACACCCATAAATACACAAAAATGATCACATAATTTATCCTGTGCGGTAAACTTTGTAAGAAAAATCTTTTTAAAAAATACAGATATTCTGTTTTTTGGTCACATCTTCTCCAAAACATTGGAATATAAAGCTACCAAGAAAATGTACCCCAAGATGGTAGGTGCAGGCCACAAATTTTAGCTTAGGGGGGCAAGCACACAGCACTGGACCAAGAGTAGTGGCTCGTCCTTAACCTGTTTACCTCCACCTATGCTATAAAGGCGGCAGAGGTAACTGGGCTTTAAATTGTTAAAAGACGGCAACTGGTTGTGTTTTCAGGTTGGGATTGTACACGCAAACTAATCCCGCTTCAGGCCTGTTCACACCTGCGTCAGTGTTTATGTTGAGGACTAGAACCACAAAATTACCGTCTGGTTTCCGTCATGGTGTCCGTGGTTATACCAAAAACAAAAGCGCAGCAGGCTGCGCTATGGTTTCTGGTATTTTCGTCCAGATCTGTCACAGAGCCTCCAACGCAGATGTGAATAGGCTCTTACCTGCATAGTTACTCAATACTTCCGCCACACAATGACCACATAGTGACTGAATAATATTACCATACTGTTACTGAATCAAAACCACTGAACAAAAACCAATATCACCACCTTATAGTGACCATATAGTCATAGATGCCGATCCTAAACAGGGGCTCTACAGACCATATAAGTGATTACAGTACAATGACATCCAGTGACCATATAGTGGTAAATACCGGTCCTACACAGGAGGGTTGTAGACCATATACAGCACAGTGACATCCAGTGACTCACAGGTGGCGTTGTAAAGGTTCTGCCAGGCACAGCTTCTTTATCAACGCCCATAGGTAATCAGTCTGCACCTGCTTCTAGGTCTGTGAGACTGACTCCATCTTCCACCACTCAGGATGGCAGGCTTAGGAGTGGGAGAGCCTATCGCAGCCTGGCCAGACGGAGCTAGCTCCCGCCCTCTGTCTATTTATACCTGCCTTTCCTGTTCCTCCTTGCTTGTGAATCTTCTCTGTTGGTTTCCTGGCCCTGCTGCAGCTTCTTGTACTATTTGTCCCTGCTTCGTATTGACCCTGGCTTACTGACTACTCTCCTGCTCTGCGTTTGGTACCTCGTGCTCTCCTGGTTTGACTCGGCTTGTTCACTACTCTCCTGCTCTGTGTTTGGCACCTCGTACTCTCCTGGTTTGACTCGGCTCGTTTACTACTCTTGTTGCTCACGGTGTTGCCATGGGCAACTGCCCCGTTTCCCTTAGCTTCTGTGTTCCCTTGTCTGTTTGTCTGTCGTGCACTTATTGAGTGTAGGGACCGTCGCCCAGTTGTACCCTGTCGCCTAGGGCGGGTCGTTGCAAGTAGGCAGGGACTGAGTGGCGGGTAGATTAGGGCTCACTTGTCTGTTTCCCTACCCCCATCATTACAGGCGTCTTCTCAGATTAGATTTGATCACTTTCCCTTTTCTTCTCCATCCTGCCCAGAAACCTAAGATGACTTCTTCTACCCATGAATCCCCTCTGCAGAATTTAAAATACAGACAAGTTGGTTTCCTGCTTTTCTTGCATTTATCCCACCTATACCCCATCCTCTAAACAAACTCGTCATTCATAGTGCCCCAGATAGTAGTAATGCCACCCACTTGGTGCCCCACACAATAATAGTGCCCCCTTTGTGCACACATATAGTAATAGTGCCCCCTTTATGCCCCCATATAGTAATGCTTCCATTAACAGGCCCCCTTCTCTTCCAGGCCCAGTTGTGATTGTAGTGGTTGCTACCTGACCCAGGTGGGAGAGGGACCAACTGATAACAGTGGGCTGATATTTTTATTCTCAGACAGGACACCCTGTAGGGATAGTGGCCCTGGGCATTTGCCCAGTTTGACCCCGCCTCCTAACACCAGCCCTGTAAAAAAGTGTTCTAACAGACGTCACAGGTGTAGCGCGGCCATGGGGGTGGTCATGGGAATGATGGTGTCACGTACTATCTGCCTGCGGCTCCCTCGGCCTCCATGACATCGAGAGTTACTCGCTCGGGCGTTGCCCAGCCAGGCAGACTGAGGCAGTCTGCAGCCAATAGGAGCTCAGGAGCGTCAGGCCAATCAAAGCCTGGCTGATGTTCCTGAGCTCCCGCCCTCTCCTTATTTAGTTCAGCCTGGGATAGTTGGCCTTTGTCTGTAATTAGTTTCCTTGCCTGGTGCTTTCCCTTGTTTTCAGACTCCCCTGAGAGACTTGCTTTTTGACTTTTTGTGACCTGACCTCGGCTGGACTCCTGACTTTTCTTTGCCTTCTGACTTTTGTTTTTCCGTTCATTCCCGGTTTGACCCTGCTTGCCTGACTCCGCCTTTTGCGCCTGGACTTTTCCGCGGCGCAATTGCCCTGCCTCTCCCTCCGTGTACTTCCCAGGTTACCCTTTGTTAATTCGTACTGTCTCTGTCTTATCGGTTTGTCAGTTTCACTTTTACCAGTATAAGGAACGCCGCCCAGTTGTGCGCTGTCGTTTAGGTCAGGTCGTACAAGTAGGTCAGGACAGAGGTTTTGGAAGAACACGGACCTCACTGTTTACTGTGTATTTGTTCATGACAGAATTACATACATTTTACCTGCTCTTCCCTGTTGTCTGGCTTTGTTTACCATGGACCCTTTGGTAGTGTTAACAGAGCAAATGCAGGGTTTCATCCAATTGGTGCAGGATCTGGCCCAGAGAGTCTACCAGCAGGAGCATTCCCTGCAGGTGGCCGCCCCTGTGTTACCCGTGGAAGTCTACCCTCCTGCACCAGTGCTGAAACCCCAAATCCAGTTACTCGATCGTTTCTCTGGCGATATAATTTTTTTTGCATCTTTTCGTGAGAGCTGCATGCTTTATTTTCAGTTACGGCTCCATTCTTCTAGCTCTGAGTCTCAACGTGTAGGGATCAACATATCCTGTCTACTGGGGGACCCCAGGATTGGGCAATTTCCTTATCTCCCACTAGTCCCCAACGCTCCTCTGTCGACGCCTTCTTATCCGCCCTGGGACATCTCTATGTTGAACCTGACAGGACAGCGTTCGCTGAAACTCAGTTAGGGGGACTTCGTCACGGTATAAGGCTGGTAGAGGAGTACTGCTCTGAGTTTAGGAAGTGGTCTGTGGAATCTACCCGGGGTGAATGAGCACTGAAGTACCACTTCGGGCTAGGACTGACTGACGCCTTGAAAGACCTGCTAGTAGGTTACCCCCCCCCCCCGACTCCCTAGATCATCTCATGAATCTTGCTCTCCGTCTCGAACGACGCATCCGGGAGCATCGGCAGGAACGGTCCGGTCCTCCTACTCCAGTTGATCCTCCTAGGTCTCGAGCTGTCCCAGTGCCATCTTCTTCAGCTGACTACCAGGAGGAACAGATGGAGATAGGCATCACAGGAGATCCGAAAGTTTGCAGGGAGTTCCGCCACAAAAATGCCTTATGCTTCTACTGTGGAGATGCGGACCATCTACTCAGGACCTGTCCCAAATGCAAAAAAGAAGACTCCGGAAAACTACCGCGCCTAAGTGGTCATCAGCGAGGTCACTTGGGCACACAGGTATCTCCCATTCGTTTTAATAAGGTCTCGTTGCCAGCCCAGGTGTCATTTTTGGGCAAGACTGGGATAGGTTCTGCGTTTGTGGACTCAGGGTCCGTTGCCAATTTTATTTCCCACAGTTTTGCTTTGTCGATTGGTTTTCCCCTTATTGATTTGTCTGTTCCTATTCCCCTGGTAGGGGTAGACTCCTCCCCGTTAGCTTGCGGGCACGTTTTCTAGTCTACCCCTGTGTTTTGTTTAAAGATTGGTTCAATTCACTTGGAGGAATATACTATGTTTGTCCTTAAGGGGCTATCCACTGAGATTTTATTAGGTCTCCCCTGGTTGCGCAAGCATAACCCCATCTTAGATTGGGTGACGGGGGAACTTGTTACTTGGGGTAAGAAGTGTTTGTCATCTTGTATGTCCACCTTAAGGGTCAATCTCATTGAGGGGGGGAACACTTTTCCTGAATTTATTCAGGACTTCAGTGACGTCTTTTAAAAAAAAAAGCCTCTGAAGAGTTACCTCCTCATCGAGTACACGATTGCGCAATCGACGTGGTACCTGGAGCCAAGCTCCCCAAAGGTAAAATCTTTAATCTATCTTGCCCTGAGCATGAAGCGATGAGGGAGTATATCCAGGAGAACCTGGTCAAGAGGTACATCCGCCCCTCCTCATCACCTGTAGGTGCTGGTTTCTTCTTTGTGGGGAAGAAAGACTAGGGGCTCCGACCCTGTATCGACTACCGTCAGCTTAACAATATTACCATAAAGAACCAACACCCACTTCCGCTCATCCCCGACCTCTTTAATCAGGTTCAGGGGGCTCAATGTTTCTCTTGGTTTGACCTGCGGGGGGCCTATAACCTGATTAGAGTTCGTAAGGGGGATGAGTGGAAGGCTGCCTTTAAAGGAACAGTGTCATCACAAATTATTTTTTTATATGTTAAAGATGTTAGTGCTTTATTAAAAACGTTTATATTCATTTGTGTGTTTGTGTTTTACTTTTTCTTATTTTTACACTTTTTCTTCCCTATGGGGGCTGCCATTTTTTTGTTCCATTTCTGTGTGTGTCGATTAACGACACATACAGACATGGAATACGGCAGCCACAGTCCCATAGGCACTGAGAACGGCTCCCGTCCCATTGACTTCAGTGTACGGCGTCTGTGTGGGAACTGCGCATGCGCCGCTCCCACACAGTCCAATTCGAAATTGGCGACGTCCGGCGCCATTTTCCTGTGGACCGGAAGTCGCGGCCGGACAGTAATATTACTACTTCCGGTCGCGGCTTCCGGATTTGTGCACTTGGACCAGCGGCAGCAAACGGAGCGGACGGGCCGGAGGGAGCCGTGGCGGCAGGAGCAGGTTAGAGATTTCAATGTATGTTCGTGTTTGTGTGTGTTTACTACTGTATGTAAACCTACTACACTGTGTGTTAGCTCCAAAAATGGTGACACACAGTGTAGGAGGTTACACCGTTCAAACCCCTCGTTTATCCCGGCACTAGCCAGGATAAAGGAGGGGGGGATGCTGTGAGCTCACTAGAGCGAGGGCTTTTTACCAAATTTTGCAAAGCTGCAATTTTGGGAATAGCTCCATCTAGTGACCAAAAATGGGTAGTATTATAAATTAGAATTATTTTATAATATTTCCTGACTCGTGAAAAAAATAAAAAAAATTTGAACAATGTTTAATCACCCACACACTAAATGTTTAATTTTTTAAAAAAAAACATGTTTTTCTGGCAACACATTCCCTTTAACACCCCCAAAGGGCACTTTGAGTACCTGGTGATGCCCTTCGGTCTATGTAATGCGCCAGCTGTGTTCCAGACTTTCGTAAATTATATTTTTAGAGACTATCTGGGGCTCTACTTGGTGGTATACTTAGATGACATTTTGGTGTTTTCCAAAGACTGGGACTCGCATGTCAAACATGTCAGGACTGTCCTCCACCTTCTCAGGGAGAATAATTTGTTCGCTAAATTTGAAAAATTTAGTTTTGGTATTCAAGAGATGCCTTTCTTGGGACACATCCTTACCCCTGAGGATTTCTGCATGGATCCTGCCAGGGTCCAGGCGGTATCTGACTGGGTTCGGGCCGGAATCCCTGAAAGCCCTCCAAAGGTTCTTAGGGTTCGCTAATTATTACAGACGTTTTATCAAAAAATTTCCAGTAATTGCAAAACCCCTAACTGATCTCACCCGTAAAAGTGCGGATCTACTCCACTGGTCTCTGGAGGCGGTCTGAGCCTTCGAGCTCCTTAAGGGGTGCTTTTCCTCCACCACGGTACTAATCCAACCGGATCAAACTCAACCCTTTATTGTGGAGGTGGTTGCTTCTGAGGTGGGTTTGGGAGCAGTATTTTCTCCGGCTCCTACTTCTCACACTCACCTCCGACCCTGTGCCTTCTTTTCCTATAAGTTCTCTCCCACTGAGCAAAATTACGATGTGGGTAATCGGGAACTGCTGGCCATCAAATGGGCTTTGGAGGAATGGCGCCATTTTCTCGAAGGGGCAAGACATCGGGTCACGGTCCTCACTGACCATAAAAATGTAGTCTTTCTAGATTCAGCCAAGAAACTCAACCCTACACAGGCTAGATGGGCTCTATTTTTTACCAGGTTCAATTTTGTTGTTACCTACAGGCCTGGTTCAAAGAATATTAAAGCGGATGCTTTGTTCCGTAGTTTTCTGGCCACCCCTCCGCCTGAGACCGAACCCAAAGGAGTATTACTTCCTGGTGCGGTAGTGGCAATTGTAGACTCTGACCTGACCACAGAGATCACGGCCAGTCAGGACCCTGCCCCTTCCAGAGGGCAAATTGTTTGTACCCGTACACCTCCGGCTGAGGCTCCTCCAGGAGTGTCATGACTCAGTCCTGTCAGGTCACCCAGGCATCTCTAGTACCAGGGACCTTGTCATCCGTGGTTTCTGGTGGCCAGGGATGCTACGGGATGTCCAAGCCTACGTTGTCTCATGTGAGACCTGCGCCCGGTCTAAAACTCCCAGATACCGACCTGACGGCTTGCTGTGCCCTTTGCCTGTGCCCCAAGGACCCTAAACCCATCTAGCCATGGATTTTATCACCGATCTCCCTTCGTCCCAGGGCAGGTCGGTGATCTGGGTAGTGGTAGACCGATTTAGTAAAATGGCCCACTTAATTCCCCTGAAGAAATTGCCCAATGCTAAAGAGCTAGTTAACCTTTTTATTAAACATATATTACGTTTGCACAGGGTACCTGTTAACATTGTCTCTGACAGAGGGGTCCAATTTGTATCATTGTTTTGGAGGGCGTTCTGCAAGCAGTTAGGACTAGGCTTGTCCTTTTCATCGGCCTTCCATACAGAAACTAATGGCCAGACTGAGAGGACCAATCAGTCTCTGGAACAGTATCTCAGATGTTTCGAGGCCGACGCTCAGGATAAATGGTTCAGGTTTTTGGCGCTTGCGGAATTTGCCCTCAATAATCACATCAGCACATCGTCAGGAGTTTCTCCATTCTTTGCTAATTATGGTTTTAATCCCCGTTTTTTTTAATTTTCCCCACGTGTATCAGATAACCCTGAAGTGGAGCTTCTCACTGGGAATTTGGGGGTCATCTGGGACCAGGTTCAGAGTAATCTCAGGGCAGCCCAGGACCACCAGCGGCTTCAAGCCTGTAGCGTCCATGGCCGCGGGCCGTCGTGTTTACTCACCTCCCGATGCCCGCAGCCATGTATCCGTGAGCGCTGGTTCCCATCTCCTTCCTAGGAGACGCCAGTGCTCACTTCCATTCCGTTCTGCTGTGTTCCGTAGGACACACAAAGGAAATCGTCTTCATCATTAATGGCCACGATTTCCTGGTCTATAAGAAGGCCCCAGGCCTTCTGATCCTTGCCTGAGCGTTGTTAGTCTAACCCAGTCTGTCTTGCAAATGGTCCCTTAGTGTTTCCCTGTTCCAGTTGTTACCCGTACCCCGTTCCTGTATCCCGTATTGTTCCTGTTCCTGTGCCTACCAGTGTTGGAGTCATGTCTACTGCACCAACTGTCGTTTGCCACGTCCAGTGTCGTTTGCCACGTCCAGTGTCTTCTGCCACATCGGATACTGCCCGCCACGTGTGGCGCTACCTGCCGCACCGGCCTCCATCCGTGCTGAAACCACAGCCACCGTCTGAAATAGTTCAGGTACCCAAGCGTTCCTAACTGCTATTGACTTTCGTGTAGACTGTGACCTGGTCAGCTGCCTCCCTGCTACGGCGTGGGTCCACATACCCTGTGACCGTGACATAGCCAATAAAAGGTGTTCGGCTAATCCTGATTTCTTGGTGGGAGATCGGATTTGGTTATCTTCCAAGAACCTCCACCTGAGGGTACCCTCCAGAAAGTTTGCCCCCAGGTACATCGGTCTTTATGAAGTCATGGAGAGGATCAACCCGGTCTCCTTCCGCTTAAAATTACCCCCTCCTTCTGCATCCACGATGTGTTTCATTCCTCCAATCTGAAAAGATTTGTTCCCCCATCCTTCCCATAGGGAAACCCGAGGTTCGAGGTGGCCAGGTTGCTGGACAGTAGAAAGGTTCAGGGGTCTATCCAGTAGCTGGTCCATTGGAAAGGATATGGTCCAGAGGAGAGGACTTGGGTCCCAGTCCGAGATATCGACGCTCGGACCCTTATAAAAAACTTTCATAAAAAGTTTCCGAATAAACCTGGTTCGGGGGTTGAGGGTCCAGTAACCCCTCGCAAAAAGGGGGGGGGTACTGTCACGTACTCTCTGCCTGCGGCTCCCTCGGTCTCCAGGACATCGAGAGTTACTCGCTCGGGCGTCGCCCAGCCAGGCAGACTGAGGCAGTCTGCAGCCAATAGGAGCTCAGGAACGTCAGGCCAATTAAAGCCTGGCTGATGTTCGTTAGCTCCCGCCCTCTCCTTATTTAGTTCAGCCTGGGATAGTTGGCCTTTGTCTGTAATTAGAGTTTCCTTTCCTGGTGCTTTCTCTTGTTTTCAGACTCCCCTGAGTGACTTGCTTTTTGACTTCTTGTGACCTGACCTCGGCTGGACTCCTGACTTTTCTTTGCCTTCTGACTGTTGTTTTTCCGCACTCTCCCGGTTTGACCCTGCCTGCCTGACTCTGCCTTTTGCGCCCGGACTTGTCCGCGGCGCAATTGCCCTGCCTCTCCCTCCGTATACTTCCCAGGTGACCCTTTGTTTTTTCGTACTGTCTCTGTCTTATCTGTTTGTCAGTTTCACTTTTACCAGTATTAGGAACGCCGCCCAGTTGTGCGCCGTCGTTTAGGTCGGGTCTTACAAGTAGGTAGAGACAGAGGTTTGGGAAGAACAGGGACCTCACTGTTTACTGTGTGTAATGATGGTGGTAAGGAAACAGACAAGAGAGCCCTAATCTACACGCCACTCAGTCCCTGCCTACTTGCAATGACCCGCCCTAGGCGACGGGGTACAACTGGGCGATGGTCCCTACGCTCAATAAGTGCACGACAGACAAACAGACAAGGGTACACAGAAGCAAGGGAAAAGGGGCAGTTGCCCATGGCAACACCGTGAGCAACAAGAGTGGTGAACGAGCCAAGTCAAACCAGGAGTGTACGAGGTACCAAACGCAGAGCAGTAGAGTAGTGAACAAGCCGAGTCAAATCAGGAGTGTACGAGGTACCAAACGCAGAGCAGGAGAGTAGTCAGTAAGCCAGGGTCAATATGAAGCAGGGTCAAATAGTTCAAGAAGCTGCAGCAGGGCCAGGAAACCAAACGAGAAGAATCAGAAGCAATGAGGAACAGGAAAGGCAGGTATAAATAGACAGAGGGCGGGAGCTAGCTCCGTCTGGCCAGGCTGTGATAGGCTCTCCCACTCCTAAGCCTGCCATCCTGAGTGGTGGAAGATGGAGTCAGTCTCACAGACATAGAAGCAGGTGCAGACTGATTACCTATGGGCGTGGATACAGAAGCTGTGCCTGGCAGATCCTTAACAGTACCCCCCCCCCTTTTATGAGGGGCCACCGGACCCTTTCTAGATGGACCTGGTTTATTGGAGAAACGAAGGTGGAACCTCCTGACCAATACCCCAGCGTGAACATCCCGGGCGGGCACCCAAGTCCTCTCCTCAGGCCCGTATCCTCTCCAATGGACCAGGTACTGGAGGGAGCCTTGGACCATCTTGCTGTCCACAATCTTGGCCACCTCGAATTCTACCCCCTCAGGGTGGAGAACGGGGATAGGAGGTTTCCTCGAGGGAGCCAAGGACGGGGAGCAGCGTTTAAGGAGGGAGGCATGAAACACGTCGTGTACTCGAAAAGATGGGGGCAACTCCAGTCGGAAGGAGACAGGATTGAGGACTTCAATGACCTTGTACGGCCCTATAAACCGGGGAGCAAACTTCTTGGACGGGACTTTAAGGCGCAAGTTCTTTGACGATAGCCACACCAGATCCCCGACCATAAACAAGGGGTTTGCAGAACGTCTTCTATCTGCCTGAGTTTTTTGTATGCTCTGGGACGCCTCTAGGTTCTTCTGAACCTGGGCCCAGACTGTGCACATTTCCCGATGAACGACCTCTACCTCGGGATTGTTGGAACTACCAGGTGAAACTGAGGAGAACCGTGGATTAAACCCAAAATTACAGAAAAAGGGGGAGACCCCTGACGAGTTACTGACCCGGTTAAGGGAAAATTCGGCGAGGGGAATGAATGAGACCCAATCATATTGACAGTCAGAGATAAAACACCTTAAATATTGTTCTAGAGACTGATTAGTCCTCTCAGTTTGGCAATTAGTTTCAGGATGGAACGCAGAGGAAAAGGACAGATCAATCTCCAACTTTTTACAGAAGGCTCTCCAAAACAAAGAAACAAATTGTACCCCTCTGTCAGAAACAATATTGACAGGGACCCCATGGAGACGCAGGATGTGTTTGACAAACAAGGTAGCTAACGTCTTAGCATTGGGTAGTTTTTTGAGGGGCACAAAGTGGCACATCTTACTGAAGCGGTCTACTACAACCCACACCACCGACTTGCCTTGAGATGGAGGCAAATCGGTGATAAAATCCATGGAGATATGGGTCCAAGGTCTCTGGGGAATGGGCAAAGAACGTAGTAAGCCCGCTGGTCGGGACCTGGGAGTCTTGGACCTAGCACAAACCTCACAAGCGGCGATGTAGGCCTTAACGTCTTTAGGCAACCCAGGCCACCAATAGTTTCTGGCAATGAGGTGCTTGGTACCCAGGACGCCTGGATGACCAGATAGTGCGGAGTCATGATTTTCCCTAAGTACCCTTAGCCGGAATTACAGGGGAACAAACAGCTTGTTCTCAGGAAGGTTCCCGGGAGCTGAACCTTGATCAGCAGCAATTTCAGAAAAGAAATCAGAATCAATAGAGGAAATGATTATACCTGGAGGCAAAATACAAGCAGGATCTTCCTCCGAAGGAGGGCTGGCCATGAAGCTACGTGACAGTGCATCGGCCTTAATATTTTTAGACCCAGCCCTATAGGTAACCAAAAAGTTGAATCTGGTAAAAAATAACGCCCATCGAGATTGTCTCGGGTTTAGCCTCCAGGCAGATTCTAGGAAAACCAGATTCTTGTGATCGGTAAGGACCGTTACCTGGTGCCTAGCCCCCTCCAGAAAGTGGCGCCACTCTTCAAATGCCCATTTAATGGCTAAGAGTTTGCGGTTGCAAATATCATAGTTACTCTCAGTGGGCGAAAACTTCCTGGAGAAGTAGGCACAGGGACGGAGATGGGTGAAGGACCTGGTACCCTGGGACAAGACAGCCCCCACTCCCACCTCGGACGCGTCAACCTCCACGATAAATGGCTCCATTTGGTTGGGCTGAACCAACACCGGGGCCGAGATAAAGCACTTCTTAAGGACCTCAAAAGCCTGGACAGCCTCAGGAGGCCAGCGGAGGAGATCAGCACCCTTGCGAGTGAGATCCGTAAGAGGCTTAGCGATGACCGAGAAGTTAGCAATAAATCTCCTGTAATAATTATCGAACCCCAAGAAGCACTGTAACGCCTTCAGGGAGGCAGGTTGTACCCATTCCGCCACAGCCTGGACCTTGGCGGGGTGCATGCGGAATTCATGAGGAGTGAGGATTTGACCCAAAAATGGTATCTCCTGCACCCCAAACACACATTTTTCGGTCTTCGCAAACAGTTTGTTTTCCCAAAGGACCTGGAGCACCTTCCTGACATGCTCAATGTGGGAGGACCAGTCCTTGGAAAACACAAGAATTTCATCAAGGTACACTACAAGAAATACCCCCAGGTAATCTCTTAAAATCTCATTTATGAAATTCTGGAAGACCGCGGGAGCATTACACAACCCAAAGGGCATGACGAGGTATTCGAAATGACCTTCGGGCGTGTTAAACGCAGTCTTCCACTCATCCTCCTCTTTGATGCGGATAAGGTTATACGCCCCCCGCAGATCAAACTTAGAGAACCATTGGGCCCCCTGAACCTGATTAAAGAGATCAGGAATCAAAGGAAGGGGATACTGGTTCCTTACAGTGACCTTATTCAAGTTACGGTAGTCAATGCATGGCCTAAGACCACCATCCTTCTTCCCTACGAAGAAGAAGCCAGCACCTACCGGAGAAGTAGAGGGGCGAATGTAACCCTTGGCCAGGCATTCCTGGATATACTCTCTCATGGCTTCACGTTCGGGACAAGAGAGATTAAATATCCTACCCTTAGGGAGCTTAGCTCCTGGTACCAAATCGATAGCGCAATCGTATTCTCTATGAGAAGGTAACACTTTGGAGGCCTCCTTAGAGAAAACATCAGCGAAGTCCTGAACAAACTCAGGTAGCGTGTTCACCTCCTCAGGGGGAGAAATAGAATTAACAGAAAAACATGACATCAAGCATTCATTACCCCATTTGGTAAGATCCCCAGTATTCCAGTCAAACGTGGGATTATGCAACTGCAACCAGGGAAGGCCTAAAACCAAAACGGACGATAATCCCTGCATCAACAGTACAGAGCACTTCTCCAAATGCATGGAGCCAACAAGGAGTTCAAAAACAGGGGTATGCTGTGTAAAATAACCATTAGCAAGAGGAGTGGAGTCGATACCCACTACCGGGACAGGTTTAGGCAAATCAATCAAAGGCATAGCTAGAGACATAGCAAATTCCACAGACATGATATTAGCAGACGACCCTGAATCCACGAAGGCACTGCCGGTAGCAGACCTACCACCAAAAGAGACCTGAAAGGGAAGCAAGATTTTATTAAGTTTCATAGTTACGGGAAATACCTGTGCGCCCAAGTGACCTCCCCGAAGATCACTTAGGCGCGGAAGTTTTCCGGCTGCTTATTCTTACGCCTAGGACAGGTGTTCACTTGATGCTTGTCATCCCCACAGTAGAAGCAGAGACCATTCTTCCTGCGGAACTCTCTACGTTGTTGGGGGGACACGGAGGCCCCGAGTTGCATAGGTACCTCAGAGTCTTCCGTGGAAGAACGAAGCAACGGAACCTCGGGAGGCATCATGGGGGAGTCATAAAGCCTAAACCTGGTCTAGGGAGTCAGAAGAGAGATAGCTAACTAGCAGGTCTTTCAGGGCGTTCGACAGACCCAACCTAAACTGGCAACTTAAGGCAGGGTCATTCCACCGAGAAGCTACGCACCACTTCCTAAAGTCAGAGCAATACTCCTCAACAGGTCTCTTACCCTGACGTAAGGTCACCAGCTGACTCTCGGCAAAGGCAGTCCTGTCAGTCTCATCATAAATGAGTCCGAGAGCAGAAAAGAAAAGATCAACGGAGGAAAGTTCAAGGGCGTCAGGAGCCAAGGAGAAGGCCCATTCTTGGGGCCCTTCCTGGAGCCGGGACATAATTATACCCACCCGCTGGCTCTCAGAACCTGAGGAGTGGGGCTTTAAGCAAAAATAGAGCCTACAACTCTCCCGAAAGGAGAGAAAAGTCTTCTGGTCCCCTGAGAACCGGTCAGGCAACTTGAGGTGGGGTTCAAGAGGTGAGGTGAGGGCCACTACCATGGTAGCATCAGGCTGGTTGACCCTCTGAGCCAGGGCCTGGACCTGTAAGGAGAGACCCTGCATTTGCTGAGCCAGGGTCTCAAGGGGGTCCATAGTAGTGTGAGGGACCAGGGTAGACTAGGATATCGGCTTGTGATTATGTAATGATGGGGGTAAGGAAACAGACATGTGAGCCCTAATCTACCCACCACTCAGTCCCTGCCTACTTGCAACGACCCGCCCTAGGCGACGGGGTACAACTTGGCGACGGTCCCTACGCTCAATAAGTGCACGACAGACAAACAGACAAGGGTACACAGAAGCAAGGGAAAAGGGGCAGTTGCCCACGGCAACACCGTGAGCAACAAGAGTGGTGAACGAGCCGAGTCAAACCAGGAGTGTACGAGGTACCAAACGCAGAGCAGGAGAGTAGTGAACAAGCCGAGTCAAAACAGGAGTTTACCAGGTACCAAACGCAGAGCAGGAGAGTAGTCAGTAAGCCAGGGTCAATATGAAGCAGGGTCAAATAGTTCAAGAAGCTGCAGCAGGGCCAGGAAACCAAACGAGAAGAAACAGAAGCAAGGAGGAACAGGAAAGGCAGGTATAAATAGACAGAGGGCGGGAGCTAGCTCCGTCTGGCCAGGCTGTGATAGGCTCTCCCACTCCTAAGCCTGCCATCCTGAGTGGTGGAAGATGGAGTCAGTCTCACAGACATAGAAGCAGGTGCAGACTGATTACCTATGGGCGTAGATACAGAAGCTGTGCCTGGCAGATCCTTAACACTGTGTTTTTGTTCATGACAGATGGGGTCCTAAACTGAGGGGGACAGGCCAAGCCCAGCTCACCCCTGGCAGGCCAGAGGGGAACATTCCATTAGTTTCTTGAGGTGGTTATCAAGGTCCTAATATTTGGGAACCAAGTAGGGGAGGGCCCGACCACATCCGCCCATATTATACCAGAAAAATAATTTTCTAGCAAAGTTTTCAAAACTGTAAAGAAGGAAAAGACCTAAAAAGGTGCGGAGCGCGTGTAAGGGTGCACCCGTACTTACCTCTCCCCGGGGGACAACGAAGGGACACGGGCTTGCCGGGCGGCTCGGGAGTTTGGCTCCGGAGCGGAGGAGCGTATTGGGCGTCATGCGTCATGGCGACGGCCGCACTGCCGACAGCCATGATGCATGCGCCCAGCGGTGAAGCAGGGCGAAGTCTCGCGATGCCGGGACTTGGGGAGGAGACCGGATGAAGAGAGAGGACGGGAGAGGCGGGCGGAAGTGAGGGAGCGCGGCTGGAGAGAGTGTGGAGGAAGGAGCAGGGGAAGCAAGAGCGAGAACACTAAAAGGGGGAAAGTAAGGTCAGGTGACCGACCCCAGCCGAACGAGCAGAGGGGAACCCACAGTGTGGATACAAGAGGCAGAACCACAGAGGGCTGCCGGATCAGCGACAGCAAGGAGGGAAATCAGTGTGGCAGCAGCAGAGGACCGACAGGAGGAACGTGTCTCCCTGCAGTGGGGAGAAACAGGGGGTGCGCCCAAACAGAGGACTGACCGAAGCAGGAGCGGATTGGAGCATCAGCATCCGCTACAGGTACCAGCCACACCCGTAGCTCCTAACTAGGACCCTCAGATCTTCCCAGGGACAGTACCAGTAACCGCATTACAGCCTGACCCTCCAAGAGAAGTACGGCCCTCGTTTATACTGGTCACAGAGTACTTTAAAGACTAGCCTTACACTATCCTCGGATGATTTAGCCTGAATTAGGCCTAGTACAGGCTCGCTACCGCATTAACCGCGCCAGTGTCCCTGCGTGTCCTCCAGAGTGTAAACAACTGTAATATTTGTTGATGAATTTACCGCCTGTAACATTTGCATGGAACTGTTGTTGATGAATCTTGTTGGATCAGGAGCAGACAGAAGGAACGGTCGTGTTGAAGGGACTTTATTGGACTATTAGCTGGACTTTGTGAAACCTTAGCGTTAACCCGCCGGTTCAGTTGCGTCCTAGGGGGTCCACCTTTTGGACCGCCGACTGAGGAGAGAGAGGGTTTCTCGCGAAAGGTAGCGGATAGCTCCGCAAGGACCCGTGACGGTGCCAGTAGGTACGGGTAGTTCACTGATTCCCACGACACGACCCATGGGCCGGGAGTGTGACTCTTACCCTGGGATAGGCTGTCAGTAGTGGGTAGCTCCCACCGTGACTGACAGCGGCGTGACCGTAGCCAAGCCTGGCAATGTGAGGTCAGACACAACCTCTCTCCGGGGGACTTCCAGCGGGATCGAAGTCCTCAACCTCAGGATTCCTGTCTGCTCCATACAAGAGAATTTCCTGTTACCTGTTCATTGCAGTAAAGAAGTTGAACAAAATAAGTTGTGTCTCTTGCATTGCGTACCGACAGTGGTAATTCCTCCTACACGTGTCCCAAAAGAGGGATAAGAAAGGACATCATCTTTCAGTGAGACACCTGCCCGAAAATACCTGACCTGTCCATAAAGGATTCCGTCATAGCGTACCACACATCTATGTATTATCCTGGTGCTGATAGCGTGCCACTGCCTTCTAAAATAGACATCATGGACCGCTTGTTGAAAAACCTTTGCTTTTTCCGATACTATCGTGTGTGTATAAACACCGTCCGGCATCGCCGCCAAAAAGGGATCATTTTTGGACCGTTTTATTAAAGTTTAAAAAGCATAAAATATATTACAGTACAGTGTTTTAAAACAGGCTGTTGTTGCTACCGGTCATTTACCAATAGCCATACACTGTGTGTTGCTGTCACATTGATGTCACTGATGCTGTCTTGGCATTGAACAGCTCGAAAGGGGTTAGATATGATCCTAATTGACCTTTCAGAGAAATCGTGGCACAATCGATTGGAGACAAATTTATTCTGATCTAATCGAATCTGACGGCCAGTTCGATACGGGAAATTCACTTATTACCGCTCACAAGTTTTGACTGAATAACAGCCCTCGTATGCAGACATGCAAAATATATATAAAAGAAAATTATAGATTTTATAGCAGCCAAAATAAAAAAAAATTACTTTGATTTAAGACAATTTTCAAATTTCGCAATTTAACAAAAAAAAAAGTATTTTGAAATATTATTCTGGGAAAAAAATGGACTACTGATGCCAGTTATCACAGGGCTCATATCAGCACATTTTTAATTGATTAACCTTTTAGTCTCTTACACAAGGTGTGTTAACCATTCATTTCTGAAATTTACAGAATTTCATAAAATTTTGCATAATCTAAATTTCTGCAATGAGGAAAAGCAGACACTAGAAAGGAAATCTATATAAAAGGGAAGAACATACAAACTCAGTGGGGGTTAAATGGGTTGTCTCAGGATTTTACGCCTCATTTTCAAATAACGGCGCGTAAAAAGACGCCCCTGTAAAAAGAAGTGTATGTCACTTCTTGAGCCGTTTTGTTTGTTTGTTTCTTTAGCATACCCATAGAAGCAGAACAGACAACATCATAGAGCAGTAATGAGCAGTGTATCTGTGAATGAAACAGGGGGAGGGTAAAAGTGGCTCATAAGTGGAGAAAGAGGCAGTTTTTACAAAGTCTTAAATATTCGCTTGTACTATTGATTTATGCAAACATTGTTCATACTACAGTGACCATCTAAATCATAATTTTACATTTTTGTAGATTAAAAAACAAGTAATTTTAACACTACACACAATTTTTTGGAATTAAAGTGGTTTTGCTCGCATTTAAATAAATAACCCCTTAATGACATGCCACGTACATGTACGTGACAGCTGTTAAAGGAAGTATGGAGCGGGCTCACGGGCTGAAAGCGCTCTATACTTAGCAGGTGAAGGCTGTGTAATACAGCCGAAACCTCACTGCAACGGTCAAAAGAAGGCCTCACTGCAGCGATCAAAAGAAGGCAGGAGTCTTGCGTCGGTGTTCTCACTGGGATCGATGCCGGCACGGGAGTGGACCAGTCCAGTCACCTGACCTGTCATCTGACCTCACCGGTCAGATGACAGGTCAGGTGACTGAAGTAGTGAGTTACCACAGCACTGAACCGCCAGAACGGTGCATACCTCTTTAAAACCCGGTCCACAATATCTGGTAAAAAATGTACAAGGAGACAGCAATTCCAAAAATGTAAAAGCCTTTAATCACCCATGCAACGTTTCAATCCCTCAGGACCTTTCTCAATCTACAGGGGGGCTGTATCTGGAGCTATCTACAGGGGGGCTATGTGTGGAGATATCTACAGGGGGGCTGTATCTGGAGCTATCTACAGGGGGCTGTGTCTGGCGCTATGTATAGCGGGGCTTTGTGGAGCTATCTACAGGGGGCTGTGTGTGGCGCTATCTACAGGGGGGCTGTATGTGGAGCTATCTACAGGGGGGCTGTGTCTGGCGCTATGTACAGGGGGCTGTATTAGGAGCTATTTACAGGGGGCTGTGTCTGGCGCTATGTACAGGGCTGCTGTGTGGAGCAATCTACAGGGGGGCTGTATCTGGAGCTATCTACAGGGGGGCTGTGTGTGGCGCTATCTACAGGGGGCTGTGTGTGGAGCTATCTACAGGGGGCTGTGTGTGGAGCTATCTACAGGGGGGCTGTGTCTGGCTCTATATACAGGGGGGCTGTGCCTGGCGCTATCTACTGGGGGGCTGTGTCTGGCGCTATGTACAGGGGGGCTGTGTGTGGAGCTATCTACAGGGGGGCTGTGTGTAGAGCTATCTACAGGGGGGCTGTGTGTGGCGCTATCAACAGGGGGGTGTGTGTGGCGCTATCTACAGGGGGGCTGTGTGTGGCGCTATTTACAGGGGGGCTGTGTGTGGAGCTATCTACAGTGGGGCTGTATCTGGAGCTATCTACAGTGGGGCTGTATGTGGCGCTATCTACAGGGGGGCTGTGTGTGGAGCTATCTACAGGTGGGCTGTATCTGGAGCTATCTACAGGGCGGCTGTATCTGCAGCTATCTACAGGGGGGCTGTGTCTGGCGCTATGTATAGCGGGGCTTTGTGGAGCTATCTACAGGGGGCTGTGTGTGGCGCTATCTACAGGGGGGCTGTGTGTGGAGCTATCTACAGGGGGCTGTGTCTGGCGCTATGTACAGGGGGGCTGTGTGTGGCGCTATGTACAGGGGGGCTGTGTGTGGCGCTATGTACAGGGGGCTGTGTGTGGCGCTATCTACAGGGGGGCTGTATGTGGAGCTATCTACAGGGGGGCTGTGTCTGGCGCTATGTACAGGGGGCTGTATTAGGAGCTATTTACAGGGGGCTGTGTCTGGCGCTATGTACAGGGCTGCTGTGTGGAGCAATCTACAGGGGGGCTGTATCTGGAGCTATCTACAGGGGGGCTGTGTGGCGCTATCTACAGGGGGCTGTGTGTGGAGCTATCTACAGGGGCGCTGTGTCTGGCTCTATATACAGGGGGGCTGTGCCTGGCGCTATCTACTGGGGGGCTGTGTGTGGAGCTATCTACAGGGGGGCTGTGTGTGGAGCTATCTACAGGGGGGCTGTGTGTGGCGCTATCAACAGGGGGGTGTATGTGGCGCTATCTACAGGGGGGCTGTGTGTGGCGCTATTTACAGGGGGGCTGTGTGTGGAGCTATCTACAGGTGGGCTGTATCTGGAGCTATCTACAGTGGGGCTGTATGTGGCGCTATCTACAGGGGGGCTGTGTGTGGAGCTATCTACAGGTGGGCTGTATCTGGAGCTATCTACAGGGGGGCTGTATCTGGAGCTATCTACAGGGGGGCTGTGTCTGGAGCAATCTACAGGGGGGGTCTGGTGGATGATTTTTCCATTGACCGGTAGCAGAGTTACACAACTGGAAAAAAAAATCCCCATCATGTAACTCTGCTACCTGTCAATTGAAAAGTCATTAACCACAGGGTCTCCCTCTTGATTTTCATTGTTCTCAGCCTTTTGGTTTGTCCTGCAACAGCTGCCGCCGTGATGAGAAAATGTTATACCCAAGATAGGAAAAGTAACATAAAGACGATATAACCGGATCCATAATATCTGTGATATCCAGACAGTCTAGAGATCCGCAGTGAGAATGTGCGCGTGTTATTTGCAGAAGGATCTGGCCGTGATTTGATGTGTTTATGTGGGATATTGGGCGTGGTTAGGGGCGTAGCTTAAAAATGTCCCTCTTTTCCGAATTCAAAAGCTGGGAGGTATGAAAGTGGTAAAACATAAAACAAAACATAACAACGTGGTATCGCCGTAAAAATTTAGTTTTTTTTACCGCCTGATGGACGCCGTTAAAACAAAACCACCCAAAAAATGGCGTAATTGCAGTTTTTTGCCTATTTCACATCAGAAATAATTTTTGATTCAGCTTCCCAGTATATTACGCTCTAGAATAAATGGTGCCATGAAAAACTACAACTTGTCCCGCAAAACACAAGCCCTCATATGGCTACGTCGACGCAAAAATACAAAACAAGTTATGGCTTTTGGAAGGTGGGAAGGAAAAGGCTAAAATGAAAAAACTCAAACTGGCCAGGTCCTTAAGGGGTTAAAGTTTATTCAATATACAGTAAAAATTTCTACAACTTTCTAGTATACTTTGTGTTTCATTGTTCGGTCATTTAGAGGCTAAAAATCTGTGACAGGACCCATCAGGCCATCCTGGGAATGGGTAAGGTGAGTTTTATTTTTGTTAGTGCAAAGGGGGCCTAACTTATCTATGGTAAAACACAGGGGGCCTAACTTTTCTATGATAAAACACAGGGGCCTAACTTATCTATGGTAAAACACAGGGGGCCTAACTTATCTATGGTAAAACACAGGGGCCTAACTTATCTATGGTAAAACACAGGGGGCCTAACTTATCTATGGTAAAACACAGGGGGCCTAACTTATCTACGGTAAAACACAGGGGGCCTAACTTATCTATGGTAAAACACAGGGGGCCTAACTTATCTATGGTAAAACACAGGGGGCCTAACTTATCTATGGTAAAACACAGGGGGCCTAACTTTTTATTTTTGGTGTCCAGTTTCTACCATTTTACTGCCGCTTCCACCGAGTAAATTGCACCGCAAAAGGGGTCACTAAGACCATGTTCACACGGTGGATTTTGCTTGGTGGGTCCCGCTGCAAAATCGGCCGCAGAATTATTCCTGCCATCAGCCAAAAGATTCCTACTCCCATTCACTTCAGATCGGGCAGGACACTTCTTTTATCCGCTAGCTGAAAAAATCAGCTAGCGGTAAAAAGAAGCACCCGCCTCCCACTGAAATAGAGATCTGCAGAACATTGTTCTCTCCTCTCTACCGCCTGACAGATACATAGTGATATATTCTGCAGATTATTACACCACTGACCTCTCTGGAGATCTGCAGAACAATGCTCTGTCCTCTCTACCTCCTGACATACATAGTGATATATTTTGCAGATCATTACACCACTGACCTCTCTGGAGATCTGCAGAACATTACCCCTCTAGCTCCTGACAGATACATAGTGATATATTCTGCAGATTATTACACCAATGACCTCTCTGGAGATCTGCAGAACAGAACATTACCCCTCTAGCTCCTGACAGATACATAGTGATATATTCTGCAGATTATTACACCAATGACCTCTCTAGAGATCTGCAGAACATTACTCCTCTTCCTCCTGACAGATACATAGTGATATATTCTGCCGTTTATTACACCACTGACCTCTCTGGAGATCTGCAGAACATTGCTCCTCTACCTCCTGACAGATACATAGTGATATAGTCTGCAGATTATTACACCACTGACCTCTCTAGAGATCTGCAGAACATTGCTCTGTTCTCTCTACCTCCTGACAGATATATAGTGATATATTCTGCAGATTATTACACCACTGACCTCTCAAGAGATCTGCAGAACATTGCTCCTCTACCTCCTGACGATACATAGTGATATATTCCGCAGATTATTACACCACTAACCTCTCTGGAGATCTGCAGAACATTGCTCCTCTACATCCTGACAGATACATAGTGATATATTCTGCAGATTATTACACCACTGACCTCTCTAGAGATCTGCAGAACATTGCTCCTCTACCTCCTGACAGATACATAGTGATATATCCTGCAGATTATTACACCACTGACCTCTCTGGAGATCTGCAGAACATTGCTCCTCTACCCCCTGACAGATACATAGTGATATATTCTGCAGATTATTACACCACTGACCTCTCTAGAGATCTGCAGAACATTGCTCCTCTACCTCCTGACAGATACATAGTGATATATCCCGCAGATTATTACACCACTGACCTCTCTGGAGATCTGCAGAACATTACCCCTCTAGCTCCTGACAGATACATAGTGATATATTCTGCAGATTATTACACCAATGACCTCTCTAGAGATCTGCAGAACATTACTCCTCTTCCTCCTGACAGATACATAGTGATATATTCTGCAGATTATTACACCATTGACCTCTCTAGAGATCTGCAGAACATTACTCCTCTTCCTCCTGACAGATACATAGTGATATATTCTGCAGATTATTACACCACTGACCTCTCTAGAGATCTGCAGAACATTGCTCCTCTACCTCCTGACAGATATATAGTGATATAGTCTGCAGTTTATTACACCACTAACCTCTCTGGAGATCTGCAGAACATTGCTTCTCTACCTCCTGACAGATACATAGTGATA
Organism: Rhinoderma darwinii; assembly: GCF_050947455.1. NCBI lineage: Eukaryota > Metazoa > Chordata > Amphibia > Anura > Rhinodermatidae > Rhinoderma > Rhinoderma darwinii. The sequence goes on from NC_134698.1 coordinate 18,622,935, forward strand.
TATTCTGCAGATTATTACACCACTGACCTCTCTGGAGATCTGCAGAATATTGCTCTGTCCTCTCTACCTCCTGATAGATACTTATTGATATATTCTGCAGATTATTACACCACTGACCTCTCTGGAGATCTGCAGAATATTGCTCTGTCCTCTCTACCTCCTGATAGATACTTATTGATATATTCTGCAGATTATTACACCACTGACCTCTCTGGAGATCTGCAGAATATTGCTCTGTCCTCTCTACCTCCTGATAGATACTTATTGATATATTCTGCAGATTATTACACCTATGACTTTTCCAAAACCTTATGATCCCTGTAGATAAAAGGCTCCCTGGATAAATTCCCCAATATATATATCAAAACACTGAAAATTGTAAAGAAAATATATGTTTATTCCAGAATCCAGTAGAATTGCTGTGCAGTTTTCTCCGGCCCTTTAACATGTGATGATCTGTGACATGAAGAAGAGGAGGGTCCTTCTTCACACGTGGATATGGCAGCCAGTCCACCCTTACACAGCTCAGTCCTGGATCATAAGAGAGCATAAAACATTTTTTCCATTTTTTCACAGTTGTATCCTAGAAAATAAAAATAAATTCTGAATTAGCCCAAAAATTCACAAAACCTTCGCCACAAGGAGATGAAGACGGAGCAGAAGACGTAGACTTGCCAGATCTCGCTTCTGTTCTGCACGTCACTGGTTCTCAGCACTGGAGGAGTCTTCATGGCAATTTCAGATGGTTTAGGTGGTAAAGACCACCATGTTGGGGCGACAAAAGATGGTGAATGGGCCCCGAGCGACAGATGGAACTGAACAGGCCTCTTTCTCTCCCGGGGGTTCGGGGCCCTGATGGTAAATGGGCCCTGAGCGACAGATGGAACTGAACAGGCCTCTTTCTCTCCCGGGGGTTCGGGGCCCTGATGGTAAATGGGCCCCGAGTGGCAGATGGAATTAAAATGGCCACTTTCTCTTCTGGGGGTTTGAGGCCCTGGTGGTAACGGTAACCCCCGAAAGGTCCTCCATCTCCACATCCTCTGGAAGTTGGCGTCCGCGAACTTCCTTTTTGTCTTTTTCATCCTCCATATCCTCCATCTCTATATCATCAGGAAACTGGCGTCCGCCAACCTCCATTTTCTCGTCCTCCTCCACATCCTCCATCTCTACATCATCGGGAAATTGACGTCCGCCAACCTCCATTTTCTCTACAATCCTCATCTTGAAAAACGTCTTCACTATCCTCCTCTTCTTCAAAGACACCTTCATGATGAGAGCCAGCAAGAGAAACCGACACCGTGGTCAATGTGTGATCCGAATTTATAGACTTGATGATGTCATAAGATGTTTACACATCCAGATTAAGAAGTGTAGAGAAATAGAATCTGCCCACATTCTAGATGACATCACAAGAAGCTTATCTCAGTGAACCGGTGGCCATATAAAACGTAATATGGTACAAGAATACAGACAGTAAGGTCACACTACACCCTCTGGGGAAGTTTCTATCACCTCAAAGAATTCTCAAATCAATGTGGTCAATTCCACTGGCTTTCTTAAACGTAATCACACCCATAAAACGTACAACACGGGCATTTACATATACAGTAAAAATGAAACAAAACCATTTTTTTCATAAAAAGTGGGTTTTATTTTGTACAAGTGGGAAAAAAAATAAACATATATGGTATCGCCACGATCGTAACAACCAGAGCAATAAAGTTAACACAGTATTTAAACAGCATGGTGAAGACCGTAAAAAAAAAAAAAAAAACATGGCAAAAGAGTTTTTTTTTTACCCCCCACAGAAAATATAATAAAAGTTAATCAATATATCATATGTACCCAAAAATGGTGCCATTAAAGAAAATAACTCATCTGGCAAAAAAAAAAAGCCCTTATACAGCGATATTGACGGAACAATACAAAAATTACGGCTCTTGGAAAGCGGAGATGCAAAAACCAATTATTTTTGTTTAAAAATATTTTTAATGTGCAACTAAAATTTATATTCACCCAACCCGGTGAATTGCACAACAAGCAGAGCAGATGAGGCCTCTTTTAGCCTTTAAGATTAACGGGCAGGAGCGGCGGCGTGATACAGTGATTGTCATAGGTTTCAACTAGAACTGCCTCCTGATAGGCCGTATAACCCCTAAGTCGACAAAGTCAATAGCGAGTGCAGCATCTAAGTGGTTGACAGAAGGAGGGGGCATCTTCTGTACAATAGCAGGCGATCGCGGGGGTGCCAATGGTTGCTATTGCAACTGGAGGCCTAACAATGGCCTCCTGGCCTGCCATGTACAGAAGCCTATTAGGCCCTGCCAGAAGGCAGTGTATTATACCAGCTAAGAGGTGATCGGATCTTCAAGTCCCCTAGTGGGACAAAAAACTAAAAAAAATGCTTTAAAAAAAAGAAAAAACAAAAATTGCCACTCTCTCTTTATAAAGTCATTATTAAAAAAATATATAAACCTATACACAACTGGTATTGCCACACCCATAAATACACAAAAATTATCACATCATTTATCCTGCGCGGTAAACTTTGTAAGAAAAATCTTTTTAAAAAATACAGATATTCTGTTTTTTGGTCACATCTTCTCCAAAACATTGGAATATAAAGCTACCAAGAAAATGTACCCCAAGATGGTAGGTGCAGGCCACAAATTTTAGCTTAGGGGGGCAAGCACACAGCACTGGACCAAGAGTAGTGGCCCGTCCTTAACCTGTTTACCTCCACCTATGCTATAAAGGCGGCAGAGGTAACTGGGCTTTAAATTGTTAAAAGACGGCAGCTGGTTGTGTTTTCAGGTTGGGATTGTACACGCAAACTAATCCCGCTTCAGGCCTGTTCACACCTGCGTCAGTGTTTATGTTGAGGACTAGAACCACAAAATTACCGTCTGGTTTCCGTCATGGTGTCCGTGGTTATACCAAAAACAAAAGCGCAGCAGGCTGCACTATGGTTTCCGGTATTTTCGTCCAGATCTGTCACAGAGCCTCCAACGCAGATGTGAATAGGCTCTTACCTGCATAGTTACTCAATACTTCCGCCACACAATGACCACATAGTGACTGAATAATATTACCATACTGTTACTGAATGAAAACCACTGAACAAAAAACAATATCACCACCTTATAGTGACCACATAGTCATAGATGCCGATCCTAAACAGGGGCTCTACAGACCATATAAGTGATTACAGTACAGTGACATCAAGTGACCATATAGTTGTAGATACTGGTCCTACACAGGAACTTTACAGACCATATAAGTGATTACAGTACAATGACATCCAGTGACCATATAGTGGTAAATACCGGTCCTACACAGGAGGGTTGTAGACCATATACAGCACAGTGACATCCAGTGACTCACAGGTGGTGTCTTCTCAGATTAGATTTGATCACTTTCCCTTTTCTTCTCCATCCTGCCCAGAAACCTAAGATGACTTCTTCTACCCATGAATCCCCTCTGCAGAATTTAAAATACAGACAAGTTGGTTTCCTGCTTTTCTTGCATTTATCCCACCTATACCCCATCCTCTAAACAAACTCGTCATTCATAGTGCCCCAGATAGTAGTAATGCCACCCACTTGGTGCCCCACACAATAATAGTGCCCCCTTTGTGCACCCATACAGTAATAGTGCCCCCTTTATGCCCCCATATAGTAATGCTTCCATTAACAGGCCCCCTTCTCTTCCAGGCCCAGTTGTGATTGTAGTGGTTGCTACCTGACCCAGATGGGAGAGGGACCAACTGATAACAGTGGGCTGATATTTTTATTCTCAGACAGGAGACCCTGTAGGGAAGGTGGCCCTGGGCATTTGCCCAGTTTGACCCCCCTCCTAACACCAGCCCTGTAGAAAAGTGTTCTAACAGACGTCACAGGTAGAGCGCGGCCATGGGGGTGGTCATGAGAATGATGGTGTCACGTACTCTCTGCCTGCGGCTCCCTCGGTCTCCAGGACATCGAGAGTTACTCGCTCGGGCGTCGCCCGGACCGGTAGACTGAGGCAGTCTGCAGCCAATAGGAGCTCAGGAGCATCAGGCCAATCAAAGCCTGGCTTATGTTCCTGAGCTCCCGCCCTCTCCTTATTTAGTTCAGCCTGGGATAGTTGGCCTTTGTCTGTAATTAGTTGCCTTGCCTGGTGCTTTCCCTTGTTTTCAGACTCCCCTGAGAGACATGCTTTTTGACTTTTTGTGACCTGACCTCGGCTGGACTCCTGACTTTTCTTTGCCTTCTGACTTTTGTTTTTCCGTTCCTTCCCGGCAATTGCCCTGCCTCTCCCTCCGTGTACTTCCCAGGTTACCCTTTGTTAATTCGTACTGTCTCTGTCTTATCCTTTCGTCAGTTTCACTTTTACCAGTATAAGGAACGCCGCCCAGTCGTGCGCTGTCGTTTCGGTCAGGTCGTACAAGTGGGTCGGGACAGAGGTTTTGGAAGAACACGGACCTCACTGTTAACTGTGTATTTGTTCACGACAGAATTACAGACATTTTACCTGCTCTTCCCTGTTGTCTGGCTTTGTTTACCATGGACCCTTTGGTAGTGTTAACAGAGCAAATGCAGGGTTTCATCCAATTGGTGCAGGATCTGGTCCAGAGAGTCTACCAGCAGGAGCATTCCCCGCAGGTGGCCGCCCCTGTGTTACCCGTGGAAGTCTACCCTCCTGCACCAATGCTGAAACCCCAAATCCAGTTACTCAATCGTTTCTCTGGCGATATAATTTTTTTTGCAACTTTTTGTGAGAGCTGCATGCTTTATTTTCAGTTACGGCTCCATTCTTCTGGCTCTGAGTCTCAACGTGTGGGGATCAACATATCCTGTCTACTGGGGGACCCCCAGGATTGGGCAATTTCCTTATCTCCCACTAGTCCCCAACGCTCCTCTGTCAACGCCTTCTTTTCCACCCTGGGACATCTCTATGTCAAACCTGACAGGACAGCATTCGCTGAAACTCAGTTAGGGGGACTTTGTCACGGTATAAGGCCGGTAGAGGAGTACTGCTCTGAGTTTAGGAAGTGGTCTGTGGAATCTACTCGGGGTGACTCAGCCCTGAAGTACCACTTCGGGCTAGGACTGACTGATGCCCTGAAAGACCTGCTAGTAGGTTACCCCCCCCGACTCCCTCGATCAGCTCATGAATCTCGCTGTCCGTCTCGAACGACGCATACGGAAGCGTCGGCAGGAACGGTCCGGTCCTCCTACTCCAGTCGATCCTCCTAGGTCTCGAGCTGTCCCAGTCCCATCTTCTTCAGCTGACTACCAGGAGGAAAAGATTCAGATAGGGATCACAGGAGATCCAAAAGTTTGCAGGGAGTTCCGCCACAAAAATGCCTTATGCTTCTACTGTGGAGATGCGGACCATCTACTCAGGGCCTGTCCCAAATGCAAAAAAGAAGACTCCGGAAAACTACCGTGCCTAAGTGGTCATCAGGGAGGTCACTTGGGCGCCCAGGTATCTCCCATTCGTTTTAATAAGGTCTTGTTGGCAGCCCAGGTGTCATTTTTGGGCAAGACTGGCATAGGTTCTGCGTTTGTGGACTCCGGGTCCGTTGCCAATTTTATTTCCCACAGTTTTGCTTTGTCGATTGGTTTTCCCCTTATTGATTTGTCTGTTCCTATTCCCCTGGTAGGGGTAGACTCCTCCCCGTTAGCTTGCGGGCAAGTTTTCTAGTCTACCCCTGTGTTTTGTTTAAAGATTGGTTCAATTCACTTGGAGGAATGTACTATGTATGTCCTTAAGGGGCTATCCACCAAGATTTTATTATGTCTCCCCTGGTAGCGCAAGCATAACCCCATCTTAGATTGGGTGACGGGGGAACTTGTTACTTGGGGTAAGAAGTGTTTGTCATCTTGTATGTCCACCTTAACCCCTTAAGGACGCAGCCTAGTTTTGGCCTGAAGGTTTAGAGCCCATTTTTCAAATCTGACATATTTCACTTTATGTGGTAATAACGTCGGAATGCTTAAACCTATCCAAGCGATTCTGAGACTGTTTTCTCGTGACACATTGGGCTTCATGTTCGTGGTAAAATTTGGTCGATATATTCAGTGTTTATTGGTGAAAAATTGCAAAATTTAGAGAAAATTTTAAAAAAAATAGAATTTTTCAGAATTTAAATGCATCTTCTTGTAAAACAGACGGTTATACCACCCAAAATAGTTACTAGTTCACATTTCCCATATGTCTACTTTAGATTGGCATCATTTTTTGAACATTCTTTTATTTTTCTTGGACGTTACAAGGCTTAGAACATAAACAGCAATTTCTCATATTTTTAAGAAAATTTCAAAAGCCTTTTTTTTAAGGTACGTCTTGAGTTCTGAAGTGGCTTTGAGGGGCCTATGTATTAGAAACCCTGACAAAACACCCCTTTTTAAAAACTAGACCCCTCAAAGTATTCAAAACAGCATTTAGAAAGTTTTTTAACCCTTCAGGCATTTCACAGGAATTAAAGCAAAGTGGAGGTGAAATTTGCACATTTCATTTTTCTTGCTGAATTTAAATTTTATTGAATTTTTTTTACAGAAGGTTTTACGAGAGAAACACTACTAAATATGTATTGTCCAGATTCTGCAGTTTTTAGAAATGTCCCAGATGTGGCTCTACTGCGTTCGTGGAATAAAACACAAGCCCTAGAAGCAAAGAAGCACCTAGTGCATTTTGAGGTCTCTTTTTTATTAGAATATATTTTAGGCAGCATGCCAGGTTTGAAAAGGTGTTGAGGTGCCAAAACAGTAGGAATCCCCCAATAGTGACCCCATTTTGGAAACTACACCCATCAAGGAATTCATTTATGTTTGTTGAAACCATTTTGACTGCACAGTTTTTTCACAGCACGTATTTGAATTGGTCTGTGAAATGAAAAAAAATTCATTTTTTCAAATAAAATGTCATTTGTGAACAAAATTTCTTATTTTCACAGGGAACAAAATACCCCATTTTGTTGCCCAATTTGTCCTTAGTGCGGCAATACCCCATTTGTGGTGATAAACTGCCGTTTGGGCCCATGGGAGGGCTCAGAAGGAAAGGAGCGCTATGTGTTTGTTGGAGTCCAGATTTTGCAGGATTGGTTTTCGGGTGCCATGTCGCATTTGCAGAGCCTCAGAGGTATCAAAGCAATGGAAACCCACCAGAAGTGACCCCATTTTGGAAACTACACCCCTCAAGAAATTCAAATATGGTTGTTGTTACAATTTTGACAGCACAGTTTTTTCACAGCACCTATTTCAATTGGGCTGTGAAATGAAAACAATTTCATTTTTTCCAATAAGATGTAATTTTTTATCAAAATTTCTTATTTTCACAGGGAACAAAATACCCCATTTTGTTGCCCAATTTCTCCTGAGTGCAGCAATACCCCATTTGTTTAGCGATAAACTGCCGTTTGGGCCCATAGGAGGCCTCAGAAGGGAAGGAGCGCTGTGTGTTCTTTGGGGTGCAGATTTTGCTGGTTTGGTTTTCGGGTGCCGTGTCACATTTGCAGAGCCCCAGAGGTATCAAAGCAATGGAAACCCACCAGAAGTGACCCCATTTTGGAAACTACACCCCTCAAGGAATTCATTTATGGGTGTTGTGACCATTTTGACCCCATAGTTTTTTCACAGAACTTATTTGAATTGGGCTGGGAATTAAAACAAAATTATTTTTTTCAAATAATATGTAGTTTTGGCTGAATATGTCTTATTTTCACAAGAAACAAAATACCCCATTCTGTTGCGCAATTTGTTCTGAGTGCCGCAATACCCCATTTGTGGTGATAAACTGCCGTTTGGGCCCATGGGAGGGCTCAGAAGGAAAGGACCACCAAGTCATGTATGCAGAAGCCCCTGAGGTACCAGTACAGTTGAAACCCGCAAGAAGTGACCCCGTTTTAAAAACGACACCCTTAAGGCATTCATCTAGAGGTGTAGTGAGCGTTTTGACCGGAGACCTACACCCCATAAACTGAAATGTGGGTTCTCCCGGGTATGGCAATACCCTACATATGGCTGTAATCAGCTGCCTGGGCACACAGCAGGGCCCAGAGGGGAAAGATGAGGGGGGATAAGCTGTGCGGAGTGCATCAGGGTAAGTAAAATTGGGGTAAATATTAAACCAAGGGATGTATGATAAATTTTATAACACTCTTTCATACAGAGCTCTGGTTATTCGGGACACGTGTCACATTGATATATTGTGTCATCCATTATCCCCCTCTTATAGCAGACTTTGCACCTCTTTTGACTTTTTCCCTTCTTGCCAGTTTGGGGAACTTCTTCTGGAAAGTGTTGCCGCCCTGGTACGATGCGTGTGGCCTCGCTTCCAGAAGTACTGGGTGCCCCCCCCTTCTTGGTCCCTAAAGATTAGGTTCTTGATAACCACCTCTTGAAATTCCAGGAAAGTTCCCCTCTGGCCTGCACATCGATGTAGCACGTACGCATTGTACAATGCCATCTGTATGATGTGCCCGGCCAGCTTCTTATACCACACCGCATGGAGCTGTAGGGCTTCAGGAGTTGATCTGACAAGTCCATCCCTCCCATGTACCTATTGTAGTCCAGGATGCAGTCTGGTTTGTGGGTGGCCTTTCCTTCATATATCCTAAACCTGTAGGTATACCCTGATGCACTCTCGCACAGCTTATACATCTTCACGCCATACCTTACCCTCTTACCCGGCAGGTACTCGTGGAATTGAACCCTCCCTTTAAAATGTACCAGGGACTCATCAATAGAAATACACTTCTCGGGGGTGTATGCTTGGGAAAACCGGGCACTGAAACGGTCTAATAGGGGTCTCCGTTTATACAAACGGTCAAAACTGGGGTCATCTCGGGGTGGGCACGGCTCATTATCAGTATAATGTAAGAAGCAAAATATTGCCTAATTTATTTATTTTTTTAGGTTACAGTTCAGTTCTGAAGTTGCTTTGAGGGGCCCATATATTAGAAACCCCTATGAAACACCCCATTTTAGAAACTAGACCCCTCAAAGTGTTCACAACAGCATTTAGAAAGTTTATGAACCCTTTAGGTGTTTCACAGAAATTTAGAGCAAAGTAGAGGTGAAATTTAAAATGTTTATTTTGTCAGAAAATCCTCTTTATACCATTTTTTTTATAACACCAAAGGATTTATCAGAGAAACGCATCTTAATACGTATTGCCCAGATTCTGCAGTTTTGAGAAATATCCCACATGTGGCCCTAGTGCGGTAATGGACTGAAGCACCGGCCTCCGAAGCAAAGGAGGACCTAGTGGATTTTGAGGCCTCTTTTTTTATTAGGCACCATGTCCGGTTTGAAGAGGTCTTGTGGTGCCAAAACATTGGAAACCCCCCAAAAGTGACCAAAATTTGGAAACTAGACCCCTTGAGGAATCCATTGTAGTTTTCTTGGGGTGCATGCGGCTTTTTCATCAGTTTTTATTCTATTTTTAGGTGGCGTGGTGACTAAAAAACATCAATTCTACTATTGTTTTTTTATTCTATTTTTTTTACAGCGTTCACCGTGCGCTATAAATGACATTCACTTTATTCTGCGGGGCGATACTATTATGGCGATACCCTATGTTTATAGTTTTTTTTTTATGTCTTATGGCGTTTGCACAATAAAATACGTTTTGTAAAAAATCATTCACCTTTTGTGTTACCATATTCTAAGCACCAGAACTTTTTTATTTTTCAATCAATAAAGCCGTGCGAGGACTTATTTTTTGCGTAACGAACTGAAGTTTCGATCAGTACCACTTTTTGATCTCTTTTTATTAAATTTTTTGGGAGGTGAAGTGACCAAACAATTGTGATTGTGGTACGGTTTATTATTATTTTCTTTTACGGCGTTCACCGCGCGGGATAAATAACTAAATAATTTTGTAGTTCAGGCCGTTACGGACACAGCGATACCAATTATGTATAGTTTATTTGTTTGTTTATATATTTTTCTTAATAATAAATGACTGATAAGGTAAAAGGGGGGATTTTTACTTTTAATACTTTTAAAACTTTTATTTTCTTATTTTTACACATCTTTTTTTTACTTATTTTTTACTTTATTACCTTGTCCCACTAGGGGACTTGAGGGCAGGAGGCCCTGATCGCTATTCTAATACACTGCACTACATGCATAGTGCAGTGTATTAGAACTGTCAGCTACTCACTGACAGCAAGCATAGTGGGTCCTGACTTTCAGGACCCACTAGACTTCCGTTTATGGCATAGCCGGACGCCATTGTTTGGTGTCCGGTTGCCATAGTCACCATCGCCGGCCGCTATCATGTAGCAGGCCGGCGATGGCAGCTTAACCCCTAAAAAGCCGCGATCTCTATAGAACGCGGCTTTTAAGGGGTTAATCAGCGGGAACACAGCGATCGGTCCCCGCTGTAGGAGCTGTGACAGCTGCTGTACGAGACAGCAGCTGTCACAGCTCCTGTATGTGTCGGGAGGACGGCCGAAAAGGCCGTTACTCCCGAGACGTACTATTAGGTCATGGAGAGCGAACGAAACAGCTGCCATGACCTAATAGTACGTCCAGGAGCGGGAAGGGGTTAAGGGTCAATCTCATTGAGGGGGGAGCACTCTTCCTGAATTTATTCAGGACTTCAGTGACGTCTTTTCAAAAAAAGCCTCTGAAGAGTTACCTCCTCATCGAGTACACGATTGCGCAATCGACCTGGTACCTGGAGCCAAGCTCCCAAAGGTAGAATCTTTAATCTATCTTGCCCTGAGCATGAAGCGATGAGGGAGTATATCCAGGAGAACCTGGTCAAGGGGTACATCCGCCCCTCCTCATCACCAGTAGGTGCTGGTTTCTTCTTTGTGGGGAAGAAAGACGAGGGTCTCCCACTCTGTATCGACTACCGTCAGCTTAACAATATTACCATAAAGAACCAACACCAACTTACGCTCATCACCGGTTCTCTAAGTTTGACCTGCGGGGGGCCTATAACCTGATTAGAGTTCGTAAGGGGGATGAGTGGAAGACTGCCTTAAACACCCCCTGAAGGGCACTTTGAGTACCCAGTGATGCCCTTCGGTCTATGTAATGCGCTAGCTGTGTTCCAAACTTCCATAAATTATATTTTTAGAGACTATCTGGGGCTCTTCTTGGTGGTATACTTAGATGACATTTTGGTGTTTTCCAAAGACTGGGACTCGCACGTCAAACATGTCAGGACTGTCCTCCACATTCTCAGGGAGAATAATTTGTTCGCTAAATTTGAAAAATTTCGTTTTGGTATTCAAGAGATGCCTTTCTTGTGACACATCCTTACCCCTGAGGATTTCCGCATGGATCCTGTCAGGGTCCAGGCGGTATCTGACTGGGTTCGGCCTGCTTCCCTGAAAGCCCTCCAAAGGTTTTTAGGGTTCGCTAATTATTACAGACGTTTTAGCCAAAATTTTTCAGTTATCGCCAAACCCCTTGCTGACCTCACCCGTAAAAGTGCGGATCTCCTCCACTGGACTCTGGAGGCGGTCCGAGCCTTCGAGCTCCTTAAGGGGTGTTTTTCCTCCGCCCCGGTACTAATCCAACCGGATCAAACTCAACCCTTTATTGTGGAGGTTGATGCTTCCGAGGTGGGTGTGAGAGAAGTATTCTCTCAGGGTCTTACTTCTCACACTCACCATCGACCCTGTGCCTTCTTTTCCCATAAGTTCTCTCCCACTGAGCAAAATTACGATGTGGGTAATCGGAAACTGCTGGCCATCAAATGGGCTTTGGAGGAATGGCGTCATTTTCTTGAAGGGGCAAGACATCGGGTCACGGTCCTCACTGACCATAAAAATGTAGTCTTTCTAGATTCAGCTTAGAGACTCAACCCTAGACAGGCTAGATGAGCTCTAATTTTTTTTTACCAGGTTCAATTTTGTTGTTACCTACAGGCCTGGTTCAAAGAATATTAAAGCAGATGCTTTGTCCCGTAGTTTTCTGGCCACCCCTCCGCCTGAGACCAAACCCGTAGGAGTATTGCTTCCTGGTGCGGTAGTGGCAACTGTGGACTCTGACCTGACCACAGAGATCACGGCCAGCCAGGACTCTGCCCCTTTCAGAGGGAAAATTGTTTGTATCCCTACAACTCCGGCTGAGGCTCCTCCAGGAGTGTCATGATTCAATCCGTCAGGTCATCCAGGCATATCTGGTACCAGGGACCCTGTCACCCGTGGTTTCTGGTGGCCAGGGCTGCTACGGGATGTCCGATCCTACGTGGTCTGAGACCTGTGCCCGGTCTAAAACTCCCAGATCCCGACCTGCAGGCTTGCTGTGTCCTTTGCCGGTGCCCCAAGGACCCTGGACCCATCAAGCCATGGATTTTATCACCGATTTCCCCTCGTCCCAGGGCAGGTCGGTAATCTGGGTAGTGGTAGACTGGTTTAGTAAAATGGCCCACTTCATTCCCCTTAAGAAATTGCCAAATGCTAAAGAGCTAGTTAACCACTTTATTAAACATATTTTACGTTTTCACGGGGTACCTGTTAACATCGTCTCTGACAGCGGGAGGGTCCATTGTTTTGGAGGGCGTTCTGCAAGCAGTTTGGACTAGACTTGTCCTTTTCATCGGCCTTCCATCCAGAAACTAATGGCCAGACTGAGAGGACCAATCAGTCTCTGGAACAGTATCTCAGATGTTTCGTGGCCGACGCTCAGGATAAATGGTTCAGGTTTTTGGCGCTTGCGGAATTTGCCCTCAATAATCACATCAGCACATCGACAGGAGTTTCTCCATTCTTTGCTAATTATGGCTTTAATCCCCGGTTTTCTTCATTTTCCGCATGTGTATCAGATAACCCTGAAGTGGAGCTTCTCACTTGGAATTTGGGGGTCATCTGGGACCAGCTCCAGAGTAATCTCAGGGCAGCCCAGGACCACCAGCGGCTTCAAGCCTGTAGCGTCTACTGCACCTACTGTTGCTTGCCACGTCCAGTGTCGTTTGCCACGTCCAGAGTCGTTTGCCACGTCCAGTGTCTTCTGCCACGTCCAGTGTCTTCTGCCACATCTGGTGCTGCCTGCCGCACCGGCCTCCATCCATGCTGAAACCACAGCCACCGTCTGGACTAGTTCAGGTACCCAAGCGTTGCTATCTGCTATTGACTTTCGTGTAGACTGTGACCTAGTCAGCTGCCTCCCCGCTACGGCGGAGCGGCCTAGTGGGTCCACATACACTGTGACCGTGACAAAGCCAATAAAAGGTGTTTGACTAATCCTGATTTCTTGGTGGGAGATCGGGTTTGGTTATTTTCCAACAACCTCCACCTGAGGGTACCCTCCAGAAATTTCACCCCCAGGTACATCGGTCCTTATGAACTCATGGAGAGGATCAACCCGGTCTCCTTCCGCTTAAAATTACCCCCCTCCTTCCGTATCCACGATGTGTTTCATTTCTCCCTTCTGAAAAGATTTGTTCCCCCCATCCTTCCCATAGGGAAACCCCCTATCCCAGTATTGACACCCGAGGGACAGGAGTTCGAGGTGGCCAGGTTGCTGGACAGTAGAAAGGTTCAGGGGTCTATCCAGTAGCTGGTCCTTTGGAAAGAATATGGTCCAGAGGAGAGGACTTGGGTCCCAGTCCGAGATATCGACGCTCGGGCCCTTATAAAAAACTTTCATAAAAAGTTTCCGAATAAACCTGGTTCGGGGGTTGAGGGTCCAGTGGCCCCTCGTAAAAGGGGGAGTACTGTCACGTACTCTCTGCCTGCGGCTCCCTCTCCAGGTCATCGAGAGTTACCCGTTCGGGCGTTGCCTGGCCTGGCAGACTGAGGCAGTCTGCAGCCAATAGGAGCTCAGGAGCGTCAGACCAATCAAAGACTGGCTGATGTTCCTGAGCTCCCGCCCTCTCCTTATTTAGTTCAACCTGGGATAGTTGGCCTTTGTCTGTAATTAGAGTTTCCTTGCCTGGTGCTTTCCCTTGTTTTCAAACTCCCCTGAGCGACTTGCTTTTTGACTTCTTGTGACCTGACCTCGGCTGGACTCCTGACTTTTCTTTGCCTTCTGACTTTTGTTTTTCCACACTCTCCCGGTTTGACCCTGCCTGCCTGACTCCACCTTGTCCGCGGTGCAGTTGCCCTGCCTCTCCCTCCGTGTACTTCCCAGGTGACCCTTTGTTGTTTTGTACTGTCTCTGTCTTATCTGTTTGTCAGTTTCCCTTTTACCAGTATACGGAACGCCGCCCAGTTGTGCGCCATCGTTTTACTTTCGGTCGTACAAGTAGATCGGGACAGAGGTTTGGGAAGAACAGGGACCTCACTGTCTACTGTGTATTTGTTCATGACAGATGGGGTCAGAGGTTTGGGAAGAACAGAGACTTGTATTAGTTCATGACAGATGGGGTCCTAAAAATCTGCTGGGGGACCGACCCAGCCCAGCTCACCCCTGGCAGGCCAGAGGGGAACATTCCATTAGTTTCTTGAGGTGGTTATCAAGGTCCTAATATTTGGGAACCAGGTAGGGGAGGGCCCGACCATATCCGCCCATATTATACCAGAAGAATAATTTTCTAGCAAATTTTTCCAAACTGTAAAGAAGGAAAGGACCTAAAAAGGTGCAGAGCATGTCCCAACAGAGGGATAAGAAAGGACACCATCTATCAGTGAGACACCTGCCCGAAAATACCTAACCTGTCCATAAAGGATTCTGTCATAACGTACAACACATCTATGTATTATCCTGGTGCTGATAGCGTGCCACTGCCTTCTAAAATAGACATCATGAACCACTAGTTAAAAAGCCATTGCTTCTTCCGATTGTATCGTGTGTGTGTGTGTGTGTGTGTGTGTGTGTGTGTGTGTGTGTGTGTGTGTGTGTGTGTGTGTGTATAAACACCGTCCGGCATCGCCGCCAAAAAGGGATCATTTTTGGACGGTTTTATTTAAGTTTAAAAAGCATAAAATATATGACAGTACAGTGTTTTAAAACAGGCTGTTGTTGCCACCGGCTACCAGTCATTTACCCATAGCCATATACTGTGTGTTGCTGTCACATTGATGTCACTAATGCTGCCTTGGCATTGAACAGATCGATAGAGGTTGGATATGATCCTAATTGACCTTTCAGAGAAATCGTGGCACAATCGATTGGAGACAAATGTATTCTGATCTAATCGAATCTGACGGCCGGTTCGATACGGGAAATTCACTCAGTACCGCTCACAAGTTTTGACTAAATAACAACCCTCGTATGCAGACATGCAAAATATATATGAAAAGAAAATTATAGATTTTATAGCCGCCAAAATCAAAAAACATTTTGCAATTTAACAAAAAGAAAAAAAAAAAGTATTTTGCAATTTTGTTCTGGAAAAAAAATGTACTACTGATGCCAGTTATCACAAGGCTCATATCAGCAAATTTTTAATTGCTTAACCTTTTAGTCTCTTACACAAGGTGTGTTAACAATTCATTTCTGAAATTTACAGAATTTTATAAAATTTTACATAATCTAAATTTTTTGCAATGAGGAAAAGCAGACACTAGAAAGGAAATCTATATAAAAAGGCAAGAACATACAAACTCAGTGGGCATTTAATGGGTTGTCTCAAGATTTTACACCTCATTTGCAAATAACAGCGCGTAAAAAGACGCCCCCGTAAAAAGAAGTGTATGTCACTTCTTGAGCCGTTTTGTTTGTTTGTTTCTTTAGCATACCCATAGAAGCAGAACAGACAACATCATAGAGCAGTAATGAGCAGTGTATCTGTGAATGAAACAGGGGGAGGGTAAAAGTGGCTCATAAGTGGAGAAAGAGGCAGTTTTCCCTAATAAGACATATTACAAAGTCTCTAATATTCGCTTGTACTATTGATAAATGCAAACATTGTTCATACTACAGTGACCATCTAAATCATAATTTTACATTTTTGTAGATGAAAAAACAAGTAATTTCAACACTAAACACAATTTTTGGGAATTAAAGTGGTTTTCCTCGCATTTAATAAATAACCCCTTAATGACATGCCACGTACATGTACGTGATAGCCGTTAAAGGGAAGTATGGAGCGGGCTCACGGGCTGAAAGCGCTCTATACTTAGCAGGTAAAGGCTGTGTAATACAGCCGAAACCGCACTGCAACGGTCAAAAGAAGGCCTCACTGCAGCGATCAAAAGAAGGCAGGAGTCTTGCGGCGGTGTTCTCACTTGGATCGATGCCGGCACGGGAGTGGACCAGTCGAAAAGCGTGCTGCCGAAAAGCGTGAAATAGTGCAATACCTTGGACAAGGTATGAAAACATTGGATATTTCAAGAAAACTTAAGCGTGATCATCGTACTGTGAAAAGATTTGTGGCTGATACAGAGCACAGACGGGTTCGTTCAGATAAAGGCATAACGAGGAGGGTTTCTGCCAGACAAATTAACTGGTTCCTGACCGCTGTCTGTATTTTTACGGCGATCGGTCAGGGTCCTTAAAACCCGAGCCATAGACTTTTTACGGCTCGGGTTTTAACTTGCTGCCCGTGCGATCGGGCAGCTGAATGTTGGGTCTCCGGCTGCCAGTGACCCTGAGGAGAGGATAGAAGCAGCTTTAGCTGCTTCTGTCTTCTCCGATGTCTTTTTACACAGCGCTCAATGAACGCTGTGTATAGGAATAGAGCCAGCAGCAGCGGCGCTGTCTCTATTCCCCCCGGTGATCATGTGACTGGTCACATGATCGCCGGGTGCCGTTACTGACAGACTGCTGCTGGGTCTTACTAGACCCAGCACAGCCCAGTTAGTGACAATCGTCACTATGAGAGGGCTGATTTCCCCTGTAACTGGGGCTGCTGTGCAGCCCCAGTTACAGTGGAAAAACATGGTGTAAAAGAAAGAAAAAAAATATATAAAAGTTCCCCAAAGGTCTTTTTTTACCTTTGGGGGACAGACCATAGTAATAAAAAAAAGAATAACGTAAAGTGCAAAAAAAAATTAACTAATAAATACACATAAAATACCTACCCCAAAACCCTAACATAGACAAGTAATATATTAAAATTTACGGTAGACAATGACGATCACAAATAAAAGGTCTATTTTAGGGTAAAACTATGTTATTACCAAAAAAAAAAATAGCTGAAACGTAAAAAAGCTTATTTTTAAACTATTATTTTCAAACTTTATGAATAAAAATTCTAAAATAGCAAAAAAGGTGTGTATAAAAAATGAAACCTGCATTGTCTACGGAAAAAACGATGCAAAAATCACGTAGTTAGCCCAACAAATAAAAAAGTTATAGCCATTTAACTAACACGTGCTAAAAATGGCTAAACGGTGTCTGGTCCTGAAGGCGCAAAATAGCCCGGTCCTGAACTGGTTAATAGGATTAGGAGAGCAGCTGCTAAAATGCCATTGCAAAGCAGCAAACAGGTATTTGAAGCCGCTGGTGCCTCTGGAGTCCCGCGAACCTCAAGGTGTAGGATCCTCCAGAGGTTTGCAAGTGTGCATAAAGCTATTATTCGGCAACCCCTAAACAATGCTCACAAGCAGAAACGGTTGCAGTGGGCTCAGAAATACATGAAGACTAAATTTTCAAACCGCGTTGTTTACTGATGAGTGCCGTGCAACCCTGGATGGTCCAGATGGATGGAGTAGTGGATGGTTGGTGAATGGCCACCATGTCCCAACAAGGCTGCGACATCAGCAAGGAGGTGGAGGAGTCATGTTTTGGGCTGGAATCATGGGGAGAGCTGGCAGGCCCCTTTAGGGTCCACGACGGTGTGAAAATTACCTCTGAAAAGTACGTCGAATTTATGACTGACCACTTTCTTCCGTGGTACAAAAAGAAGAACCGTGCCTTCCGTAGCACAATTATCTTTATGCATGACAATGCACCATCTCATGCTGCAAAGAATGCCTTTGTGTCATTGGCTGCTATGGGCATAAAAGGAGAGAAACTCATGGTGTGGCCCCCATGTTCCCCTGACCTCAACCCTATTGAGAACCTTTGGAGCATCCTCAAGCAAAATATCTATGAGGGTGGGAGGCAGTTCACATCAAAACAGAAGCTCTGGGAGGTTATTCTGACATCCTGCAAAGATATTCAAGCAGAAACTGTCCAAATACTCACAAATTCAATGGATGCAAGAATTGTGAAGGTGATATCAAAGAAGGGGTCCTATGTTAACATGTAACTTGGCCTGCTAAGTTTTTTTTTGATTGAAAGAGCTTTTGATTTCAGTAAATATGACCTCCTGATGCTGCAAATTCAACAAATTACCATTTTAGTTCTCTTTACAACCTTTAAAAGGTTTTGATCTCTGTTGTGCATAATAATTTGAAACAGTGCATTTTGAGTTTTGTTACTTCTAAAAATAAATTTGTCAAAAGTAGAAATTTTGCTGATACCCTCACTTATTTATTATATACAAAGTGAGTTTTAGGGAACCACAGAGGTGTATACCACCAGTATATGCTATTTTATATTTTTGGAAATAGGAAGAAGGGAAAAGAGTTGTGGTTCCTATAGAGAACGAAAATATAAACTTTATTAATATATTTTGGTTAAAATAATTTTAAAATTGTTTTATATATTTTATCAATGTAGGTCAAAATTTATATAGCAGTGCAGAAAACCCCTTATCCTGCACTTGAAGAGCAGAATTTGTCTTTTGTATACTCTGTTATCAATTGCTACTTTATATAACAAGGTTGGACTCTATTGCTTGCTGAGGTAAGTAAAGATCTGATCACACTGGTATATTGTATGCACTGTGTGAATTAGTATTGCTGTCAGTCATTAAACATTGTATCTGTTTTTTGTATGCACTGACAGTTACAGTATTTTCTATTTGTAAATAGATATTGTAACAATTCTTGGTTCTGTGCTGTGCACTGATTGTGTCTCTATAAGCTTGCTAATCTAAAAGTTGTCAATTATTAAAGTTCTCTTAGGTTCACTGAATTTATTATAATTTTAAATTCTTGCAATTGTCCACATTGTTTTATTTTACCATGCTGGCTACTTCTGTCTGAAATAGCAACGGTGCGTTAATCTGTGTGAGTGGGCACCATAGAGAGTGCTCTAATTGTCATGTACTCATTGTTATTTCCCACCGTGGGTTTGTTAGAGACTGTGAATAGCAGCACTATACAGTATATATGCTAGATAGCTTGTGTGCCACCGATCCTTTGCAGATAGAATTGCACTGTTTTTGGGCTGCTTGCTGTCAGTTATCGCCGCTTTTCATAAGGGCAGCGAGCAGCAGCAGATTGTAATGTTCTGACAAAGCTGCCTGTATGTGTCAGCGAGCCCTGTGAGTACTATAAATTCAATTAAAGATGCACTTTATTTTGTGCTCTATTTGTGAGCTGCTTGCTGTTCACTATCTCTGCTGTCACAGAAAGGGTAGTGAATAGCAGCACGATTGGTAATCTGATCAACCAGCTTTTGTACATCAGCTTGTTTACTGGTTCTATGAGCGCTGCCAGGGATTTTACCCTGCAGCGTCTGTCTAGATACACGCACCGCTCTCCTTCAGGGAGCAGCGCT
This sequence comes from Rhinoderma darwinii, assembly GCF_050947455.1. Lineage (NCBI taxonomy): Eukaryota > Metazoa > Chordata > Amphibia > Anura > Rhinodermatidae > Rhinoderma > Rhinoderma darwinii. The sequence continues at coordinate 18,642,380 of NC_134698.1, forward strand.
TCCACATAGATTGTAATGTTCTGACAGAGCTGCCTGTGTGTGTCAGCGAGCCCTATGAGCGCTACAAATTCAATTAGAGATGCACTATATATTGTGCTCTATTTGTGAGCTGCTTGCTGTTCACTATCTCCGCAGTCACAGAAAGGGTAGTGAATAGCAGAACGATTAGGTAGTCTGATCAACCAACTTTTGTACATCAGCTGGCTAAGTGAGCTGGTTCAATGAGCGCTGCCAGGGATTTTGAACTGCAGCGTCTGTCAAGATACACACACCTCTCTCCTTCAGGGAGCAGTGCTTCTACATGTAAGTCATTGCCGACTTATAGTTAATGATTCAGGTAGCGTTTGATAAGGCTAGGACCTTATACATTGATTTCATAAATATGACTGGACAACCGACGCGCGTTTCGCCGGCATTCCGGCTTCCTCTTGGGGTGTAACCCGCCGGTTCTGACACCCTTAACCCCTTCCCGACATTTGCCGTACATGTACGTCATGGAAAGTACTGACTTCCCGCATCTTGCCGTACATGTACGCCAAATGTTTGGGACCGGCTCAGAAGCTGAGCCGGTCCCATCATCACCGGATCTCAGCTGTATCTTACAGCTGACATCCGGCTGTAACGGCGGGGACCGAAATTAGCTTCGATCCCCGCCATTAACCCCTTAAGTGCAGCGCTCAAACGCGATCGCTGCACTTAAGGTGTTTGCAGCTCATCGGAACCCCAGTAATGAAATTGCCGGGGTTCCGGTGGCTGCAATGGCAACCGGAGGCCTAATACTGGCCTCCCGGTCTGCCTAGCACCGAAGCCGGTCAAGATCCGCCCGGCGGCGGAGCCTGATCGGCTTCCGTAGCTGTCGGCAAGATGGCGCCGGGTCAGGAGCTGATCCGGCGTCATCAGCGGTGGAAGTCAGCTGTACTGTACAGCTGACATCCACCTGTAACGGCAGGAACCGGAGCTAGCTCCGATCCCTGCCATTAACCCCTTCGATGCAGCAATCAAAAGCGATTGCTGCATCGTAGCGGTTACTAGCAGATCGCCAGCCCTGACAGGCAATCGGGACTGGCGACTGCTGTTATGGCAACAGGAGACACAATGGTCTCCTGCTCTGCCATTACGGAAGCCGATTTAGGCCCCGCCGGGAGGCGAAGCCTAATCGGCTTGCTGTCAGTGAATGACTGACAGATCTAATACATTGCACTACATAGGTAGTGCAATGTATTAGAAAAAAAAAAATCTGACCGTTGGAACTTCAAGTCCCCTAGTGAGACTTGAGAAAAAGTGTAAAAAAAGTATAAAAAAGTGTAAAAAAAAGTGCACAAAATAAAAGTTTGAAAACAGTAAAAGTTTCAAGTAATCAAATAAAACACAATCCCCCTTTTACTCTTATCAAGTCCTTTATTATTGAAAAATAATAATAAACCATATGTATTTGGTATCGCCACGACCGTAACGACCGGAGGTATCAAAATATTATATTATTTATTGCACGCGGTGAACAGCGTAAAAAAAACCCGTAAAAAACGTTACCAGAGTTTCTGTTTTTTGGTCACTTTGCCCTACAAATATTAGAATAAAAAGTGATCAAAAAGGCGCACATATCCAAAAATGGTACCTATAAAAACTATAGCTCGTCCCGCAAAAAACAAGCCCTCATACAGCTCCGTCGACAAAAAAATGAAAAAGTTATGGTTCTCACAACTTGGCGACAGAAAAAATACATTCTTTTTACAAAAGTGATTTTATTGTGCAAAAAGTTGTAAAACATGAAAAAGTTCTATAAATTAGGTATCGCCGGAATCGTACGGACCTGCAGAATAAAGTTAACATGTAGTTTATAACGCATGGTGAACGCTGTATAAAAAAAAAAACGAAAAAAGCTGTGCCAGAATTGCGTTTTTTTGTTTACCTGGCATCCCAAAAAATAGGATAAAAGGTGATCAAAAAGTCGCATGTACCCCAAAATGGTACCAATAATAACTACAGCTCGTCCCGCAACAAACCAGCCCTCATACCGCTACGTCTATGAAAAATAAAATTAGTTATGGCTCCAATAAGTCAGGAAATAAAAAAATATGCAGTTGTGCCCGAGGGGAACATTTCTTCTGTTTGAAGAGGCGATTTATCAAGGACCTAAAATTAGGGAACCAGGAAAGGGAGGGCCCAAACATGTCCGCTGGAAGCGACGGTGCCCGTATTACACCAGGACAACACTTTCCTAGCAAAATTCCCCAAACTACAAAGGCGCGGAGTGTGGACCAAAGGGGGATAATAAAAGGACGCCATTTATCAGTGCGACACCGGCCTGTGCGGAAAGGATCGATCACAGCGTAACACACATCTATGGATTATTTTATTGTTTTTTTTTACCCCATTATACCACCTGACTATGCCCCTGATATACTCCGCCCGGCTTACATATGCCCTACATTATAAACGGAAACACCAGTAAGACTCCAAACAAAACTACTACCAAGCAAAATCCACGCTCCAAAAGCCAAATGGCGTTTCCTCCCATCTGAACCCTACAGCGTGCCCAAACAGCAGTTTCCTTCCACATATATGGCACCGTCATACCCGGGAGAACCCTTTTAGCAATTTTTGGGGTGTGTGTCTCCAGTGGCATAAGCTGGGCACGACATATTTGCCACTGAATGGCATATCTAGGGAAAAATATAAATTTTTAATTTGCACCATCCACAGCGCATTCATTTATGGAAAAGATCTGTGGGGTGAAAATGCTCACTACACCCCTTAATAAATGCCTTGAGGGGTGCAGTTTCCATAATGGGGTCACTTCCCAGGGGTTTATTTTTATTATTTCACATCTGAGCCTCTGCAGTTGTGAACCAATACTTTGTAAATCGCCAAATTAGGCCTCAATTTTACATGGTACCCTTTCACTCCTGAGCCTGGTCGACTGTCCAGGCAAGAGATTAGGGCCACATGTAGGGTGTTTCTAAAACCAGGAAACCCAGCATAATAATTAGAGAGCTGTCTTGTTATGGTGGCACAAGCTGGGCACCACATATTGTCCACATATCTGTGGAAAAAATCCCATTTTCACTCTGCAACATCGAGTTCACACTAATTTCTACAAAACACCTGCAGGGTTAACATGCTCACTACACCCGTAGGTAAAAGCATTGAGGGGTGTAGTTTCCAAAATGGGGTCACTTCTGGGGGGTTTCCACTGTTTTGGGCCCACAGGCGCCCAGAAACCAATCCAGAAACATCTGCACTCCAAATGGCGGTCCTTCCCTTCTGAGCCCTGCCGTGTGCCCAAACAGCAGTTTATGACCACATATGGGGTATTGCCGTACTCGGTAGAAATTGCTTTACAAATGTTGGGTTCTTTTTTTCCTTTATTTGTTGCGAAAATGAAAAAATTTGCGCTAAAGCTACGTCTTATTGAAGAAAAAGGATTGTTTTTATTTTCACTGCCCAATTCTAATAAATTCTATGAAACATCTGTGGGGTCAAAATGCTCACTACGCCCCTAGATGAATTCCTCAAGAGGTGTAGTTTCCTAAATGGTGTCACTTTTTGGGCGTTTTCATTGTTTTTTCCCCTCAGGGGCTTTGCAAATGTGACATGGCCGCCGCAAACCATTCCTGCTCAATGTGATCTCCAAAAGCCAAATAGCGCTCTTTCCCTTCTAAGCCAAGCCGTGTCTCCAAACAGCCGTTTATTACCACATGTGGGGCATTGTTTTACTCGGGAGAAATTGCTTTACAAATTTTGTGGTGCTTTTTCTCCTTCAGTCCTTGTGGAAATGAGTAAAAATAAGCTAAACCTACATTTTCTTTGAAAAAATGTTGATTTTTATTTTCAGGGCCTACTTCCAATAATTTCTGCAAAAAACCTGTGGGGTCAAAGAGCTCACTATACCCCTAAATAATTTCCTCAATGGGTGTAGTCTCCAAAATGGGGTCACTTGTGGGGGGTTTCCACTGTTTTGTCTCCTCAGGGACTTCGTAAATGTGACCTGGCCTCCGCAAACCATTCCTGCTAAACTTGAGCTCCAAAAGCCAAATAGCGCTCTTTCCCTTCTCAGCCCTGCCGTGTCTCCAAACAACCGTTTATTACCACATATGGGGCATTGTTTTACTCGGGAGAGATTGGTTTACAAATTTTACGGTGCTTTTTCTCCTTCAGTCCTTGTGGAAATGAGAAAAAATTAGCTAAACCTACATTTTCTTTGAAAAAATTTAGATTGTCATTTTCAGGGCCTATTTCCAATAATTTATGCAAAAAACCTGTTGGGTCAAAACGCTCACTATACCCCTAGATAATTTCCTCAATGGGCGTAGTTTCCGAAATGGGGTCACTTGTGGGGGGTTTCCACTGTTTTGTCCCCTCAGGGGCTTTGTAAATGTGACATGGCCTCTCAAACCATTCCTGCTAAACTTGAGCTCCAAAAGCCAAATAGCGCTCTTTCCCTTCTCAGCCTCGCCGTGTCTCCAAACAACCGGTTATTACCACATGTGGGGTATTGTTTTACTCGGGAGAAATTGCTTTACAAATTTTACGGTGCTTTTTCTCCTTTAGTCTTTGTGAAAATGAGAAAAAAAATCGCTAAACCTACATTTTCTTTGAAGAAATGTTGATTTTAATTTTCACGACCTACTTCCAATAATTTCTGTAAAAAAGCTGTGCGGTCAAAATGCTCACTGTACCCCTAGATAATTTCCTTGAGGTGTGTAGTTTCCCAGATGGGGTCACTTTTGGGGGATTTTGACTGTTTTAGCACCGCAAGAGCCCTTCAAACCGGACATGGTGCCTAAAATTTATTCTAACAAAAATAAGGCCCCAAAATCCACTAGGTGCTCCTTTGCTTCTGAGGCCGGTGCTTCATTCCAGTAGCACGCTACGGCCACATGTGGGATATTTCCTAAAACTGCAGAAACTGGGCAACAAATATTGAGTTGCATTTCTCTGGTAAAACCTTCTGTGTTATAAAAAAAATTGTACTAAAAATTTATTTCTGCAAAAAAATATGAAATTTGTAAAATTCACCTCTACATTGCTTTAATTCCTGTGACATGTGTAAAGGGTTAAGACATTTTCTAAATGCTGTTTTGAATACTTTGAGGGGTGAAGTTTTTAAAATGGGGTGACTTTTTGGGGGTTTCTAATATATAAGGCCCTCAAAGCCACTTCACAACTGAACTGGCCCCTGTAAAAATGGCCTTTTGAAATTTTCTTGAAAATGTGAGAAATTGCTGCTAAAGTTCTAAGCCTTGTGAGGTCATAGAAAAATAAAAGGATGTTCAAAAAACGATGCCAATCTAAAGTAGACATATGGGGGATGTTAATTAGAAACAATTTTGGGTGGTATAACTGCCTGTCTTACAAGCAGATACATTTAAATTGAGAAAAATGCTAATTTTTGCAATTTTTCGCTAAATTTTGGTGTTTTTCACAATTAAATACTGAACATATCGAGCAAATTTTGCCAGTAACATAAAGTCCAATGTGTCACGAGAAAACAATCTCAGAATCGCTTGGATAGGTGAAAGCATTCCGGAGTTATTACCACATAAAGTGACACATGTCAGATTTGAAAAATGAGGCTCGGTCAGGAAGGTCAAAAGTGGCTAAAGAGGGAAGGGGTTAAATATCGTGAGTGCTGAGTGACAGCCAAGGGGGCCAATAGGATTGTTTTGATTATAGCAGTGTGTAGATGACAGTTCGAACAATTCCAAATATCTGTCCTAGGGTTCAATATTATTTCTTAAAAGAAAAATCTATTTTAAATGGTGTTTTATTATGATATTAAATTTTTACTCTTAGTTTCCTATGTCTTTTTAAATTGTCAGTTTCTAATGTACATATGGATATTAATTCCATATATATATATACATATAGTTCAGACAGATATGATGAGAAAGATTTTGTTGATATAATATGTGAAGTTTGTAGAAAGTTGTTGTACTCGATTTATTGATGTTTATTTTAATGTCCAGAGTACATAATTATTTATGTGTATACTTATCTTCCATTCCATCATCTTTTTGGAATGGAAGATAAGTATACACATACGTGAGCAACAAGCGATGTGAACGAGCAGAGTCAAACCAGGAGATGAGCGAGGTACAAAAACGCAGAGCAGAAGAGTGGTCAGTAAAGCCAAGGTCAATAACAAGCAGAGGGTCAGTAGTTCAAGAAGCTGCAGCAGGGCCAGGAAACCAGCAGAGAAGAATCACAAGCAAAGGAGGAACAGGAAAGGCAGGTATAAATAGACAGAGGGCGGGAGCTAGCTCCGTCTGGCCAGGCTGTGATAGGCTCTCCCACTCCTAAGCCTGCCATCCTGGGTGGTGGAAGATGGAGTCAGTCTCACAGACATAGAAGCAGGTGCAGACTGATTACCTATGGGCGTTGACACAGAAGCAGTGTCTGGCAGATCCTTTACAGTACCCCCCCTTTTATGAGGGGCCACCGGACCCTTTCTAGGTGGACCTGGTTTATTGGGGAACCGAAGATGGAACCTCCTGAGCAATATCCCAGCGTGAACATCCCGGGCGGGTACCCAAGTCCTCTCTTCAGGCCCGTATCCTCTCCAATGGACCAGGTACTGGAGGGAGCCTTGGACCATCCTGCGGTCCACAATCTTGGCCACCTCGAATTCTACCCCCTCAGGGGTGAGAACAGGGACCGGAGGTTTCCTCGAGGGAGCCAAGGATGGGGAGCAGCGTTTAAGGAGGGAGGCATGAAACACGTCGTGTACTCGAAAAGACGGGGGCAACTCCAGTCGGAAGAAGACAGGGTTGAGGACTTCAATGACCTTGTACGGCCCTATAAACCGGGGAGCAAACTTCTTGGACGGAACTTTAAGGCGCAAATTTTTTGACGATAGCCACACCAGATCCCCGACCACAAACAAGGGGTTAGCAGAACGTCTTCTATCTGCCTGAGTCTTTTGTATGCTCTGGGACGCCTCTAGGTTCTTCTGAACCTGGGCCCAGACTGTGCACATTTCCCGATGAACGACCTCTACCTCGGGATTGTTGGAACTACCAGGTGAAACGGAAGAGAACCGTGGATTAAACCCAAAATTACAGAAAAAGGGGGAGACCCCTGACGAGTTACTGACCCGGTTATTAAGGGAAAATTCGGCGAGGGGAATGAATGAGACCCAATCATATTGACAGTCAGAGATAAAACACCTTAAATATTGTTCTAGAGACTGATTAGTCCTCTCAGTTTGGCCATTAGTTTCAGGATGGAAGGCAGAGGAGAAGGACAGATCAATCTCCAACTTTATACAGAAGGCTCTCCAAAACAATGAAACAAATTGTACCCCTCTGTCAGAAAGAATATTGACAGGGACCCCATGGAGACGTAGGATGTGTTTGACAAACAAGGTAGCTAACGTCTTAGAATTGGGTAAAGAGCACATCTTACTGAAGCGGTCTACTACAACCCACACCACCGACTTGCCTTGAGATGGAGGCAAATCGGTGATAAAATCCATGGAGATATGGGTCCAAGGTCTCTGGGGAATGGGCAAAGAATGTAGTAAGCCCGCTGGTCGGGACCTGGGAGTCTTGGACCTAGCACAAACTTCACAAGCGGCGACGTAGGCCTTAACGTCTTTAGGCAACCCAGGCCACCAATAGTTTCTGCCAATGAGGTGCTTGGAACCCAGGATGCCTGGATGGCCAGATAGTGCGGAGTCATGATTTTCCCTAAGTACCCTTAGCCGGAATTGCAGGGGAACAAACAGCTTGTTCTCAGGAAGGTTCCCGGGAGCTGAACCTTGATCAGCCGCAATTTCAGAGACTAAATCAGAATCAATAGAGGAAATGATTATACCTGGAGGCAAAACACAAGCAGGATCTTCCTCCGAAGGAGGGCTGGCCATGAAGCTACGTGACAGTGCATCAGCCTTAATAGTTTTAGACCCAGCCCTATAGGTGACCAAAAAGTTGAATCTGGTAAAAAAAATAACGCCCATCGAGCTTGTCTCATGTTTAGCCTCCGGGCAGATTCTAGGAAACCAGATTCTTGTGGTCGGTAAGGACAGTTACCTGGTGCATAGCCCCCTCCAGGAAGTGGCCCCAATCCCTACACTCAATAGGTGCACGACAGACAAACAGACAAGGGTACAACGAAGCCGGGGGAATGTGGAAGTTGCCCACGGGAACACCGTGAGCAACAAGCGATGTGAACGAGCCGAGTCAAACCAGGAGATGAGCGAGGTACAAAAACGCAGAGCAGAAGTGTGGTCAGTAAAGCCAAGGTCAATAACAAGCAGAAAGTCAGTAGTTCAAGAAGCTGCAGCAGGGCCAGGAAACCAGCAGAGAAGAATCACAAGCAAAGGAGGAACAGGAAAGGCAGGTATAAATAGACAGAGGGCGGGAGCTAGCTCCGTCTGGCCAGGCTGTGATAGGCTCTCCCACTCCTAAGCCTGCCATCCTGGGTGGTGGAAAATGGAGTCAGTCTCACAGACATAGAAGCAGGTGCAGATTGATTACCTATGGGCGTTGACACAGAAGCTGTGTCTGGCAGATCCTTTACAAGTTCAGCCTGGGATAGTTGGCCTTTGTCTGTAATTAGAGTTCAGGAGACTTTTCTTTGCCCTCTGACTTTTGTTTTTCCGTACTTTTCCGGTTTGTCCCTGCATGCCTGACTCCGCCTTTTGCGGCCGGACTTGTCCGAGGCGCAATTGCCCTGCCTCTCCCTCCGTGTACTTCCCAGGTGACCCTTTGTTATTTCGTACTGTCTCTGTCTTATCTGTTTGTCAGTTTCACTTTTACCAGTATAGGGAACGCTGCCCAGTTGTGTGCCGTCGTTTAGGTCGGGTCGTACAAGTAGGTAGGGAAAGAGGTTTGGGAACAACAGAGACCTCACTGTTTACTGTGTATTTGTTCATGACAGAATTACAGACCTTTTACCTGCTCTTCCCTGTTGTCTGGCTTTGTTTACCATGGACCCTTTGGTAGTGTTAACAGAGTAAATGCAGGGTTTCACCCAATTGGTGCAGGATCTGGCCCAGAGAGTCTACCAGCAGGAGCATTCCCCGCAGGTGGCCGCCCCTGTGTTACCCGTGGCAGCCTACCCTCCTGCACCAGTGCTGGAACCCCAAATCCAGTTACCCAATCGTCTCTCTGGCGCTAAAAAATGTTTTGCATCTTTTCGTGAGAGTTGCATGCTTTATTTTCAGTTATGGCCCCATTCTTGTGGCTCTGAGACTCAACGTGTGGGAATCATCATATCCTGTCTACTGAAGGACCCCCAGGATTGGGCATTTTCCTTATCTCCCACTAGTCCCCAGCGCTTCTCTGTCGGCGCCTTCTTTTCCACCCTGGGACATCTCTATGACGAACCTGACAGGACAGCATTTGCTGAAACTCAGTTAGGGGGACTTCATCACGGTAAGATGCCGGTAGAGGAGTACTGTTCTGAGTTTAGGAAGTAGTCTGTGGAATCTACCTGGGGTGACTCAGCCCTGAAGTACCACTTCGGGCTAGGACTGACTGACGCCCTGAAAGACCTGCTAGTATGTTACCCCCCGACTCCCTTGATAAGCGCATGAATCTGGCTGTCCGTCTCGACCAACGCATCCGGGAGCATCGGCAGGAACGGTCCGGTCCTCCTACTCCAGTCGATCCTCCTAGGTCTCGAGCTGTCCCAGTGCCATCTTCTTCAGCTGACTACCAGGAGGAAAAGATGCAGATAGGGATCACAGGAGATCCGAAAGTTTGAAGGGAGTTCCGCCGCAAAAATGCCTTATGCTTCCGGTGTGGAGAAGCGGACCATCTACTCAGGGCCTGTCTCAAATGCAAAAAAAGAAGACTCCGGAAAACTACCGCGCCTAAATGGTCATCAGGGAGGTCACTTAGGCGCACAGGTATCTCCCATTCGTTTTAATAAGGTCTTGTTGCCAGCCCAGGTGTCATTTTTGGGCAAGACAGGGATAGGTTTTGCGTTTGTGGACTCAGGGTCCGTTGCCAATTTTATTTCCCACAGTTTTGCTTTGTCGAAAGGCTTACCCCTTATTGATTTGTCTGTTCCTATTCCCCTGGTAGGGGTAGACGCCTCCCATGTTAGCTTGCGGGCACGTTTTCCAGTCCACCCCTGTGTTTTATTTAAAGATGGGTTCAATTCACTTGGAGGAATGTACTATGTTTGTCCTTAAGGGGCTATCCACCAAGATTTTATTAGGTCTCCCCTGGTTGCGCAAGCATAACCCCATTTTAGATTGGGTGACGGGGGAGCTTGTTACTTGGGGTAAGAAGTGTTTGTCATCTTGTATGTCCACCTTATGGGTCAATCTCATTGAGGGGGGGAACACTTTTCCTGAATTTATTCAGGACTTCAGTGACGTCTTTTAAAAAAAAAAGCCTCTGAAGAGTTACCTCCTCATCGAGTACACGATTGCGCAATCGACGTGGTACCTGGAGCCAAGCTCCCCAAAGGTAAAATCTTTAATCTATCTTGCCCTGAGCATGAAGCGATGAGGGAGTATATCCAGGAGAACCTGGTCAAGGGGTACATCCGCCCCTCCTCATCACCTGTAGGTGCTGGTTTCTTCTTTGTGGGGAAGAAAGACTAGGGGCTCCGACCCTGTATCGACTACCGTCAGCTTAACAATATTACCATAAAGAACCAACACCCACTTCCGCTCATCCCCGACCTCTTTAATCAGGTTCAGGGGGCTCAATGGTTCTCTTGGTTTGACCTGCGGGGAGCCTATAACCTGATTAGAGTTCGTAAGGGGGATGAGTGGAAGGCTGCCTTTAACACCCCCAAAGGGCACTTTGAGTACCTGGTGATGCCCTTCGGTCTATGTAATGCGCCAGCTGTGTTCCAGACTTTCGTAAATGATATTTTTAGAGACTATCTGGGGCTCTTCTTGGTGGTATACTTAGATGACATTTTGGTGTTTTCCAAAGACTGGGACTCGCACGTCAAACATGTCAGGACTGTCCTCCACATTCTCAGGGAGAATAATTTGTTGGCTAAATTTGAAAAATTTAGTTTTGGTATTCAAGAGATGCCTTTCTTGGGACACATCCTTACCCCTGAGGATTTCCGCATGGATCCTGCCAGGGTCCAGGCGGTATCTGACTGGGTTCGGCCTGCTTCCCTGAGAGCCCTCCAAGGTTTTTAGGGTTCGCTAATTATTACAGACGTTTTATCAAAAAATTTTCAGTAATCGCCAAACCCCTTACTGACCTCACCCGTAAAAGTGCGGATATCCTCCACTGGTCTCTGGAGGCGGTCCGAGCCTTCAAGCTCCTTAAGGGGTGCTTTTCCTCCACCCCGGTACTAATCCAACCGGATCAAACTCAACCCTTTATTGTGGAGGTGGATGCTTCCGAAGTGGGTGTGGGAGCAGTATTGTTTCAGGGTCCTACTTCTCACACTCACCACCGACCCTGTGCCTTCTTTTCCCATAAGTTCTCTCCCACTGAGCAAAATTACGATGTGGGTAATCGGGAACTGCTGACCATCAAATGGGCTTTGGAGAAATGGCGCCATTTTCTTGAAGGGGCAAGACATCGGGTCACGGTCCTCACTGACCATAAAAATTTAGTCTTTCTAGATTCAGCCAAGAGACTCAACCCTAGACAGGCTAGATGGGCTCTATTTTTTTTACCAGGTTCAATTTTGTTGTTACCTATAGGCCTGGTTCAAAGAATATTAAAGCAGATGCTTTGTCCAGTAGTTTTCTGGCCACCCCTCCGCCTGAGACCAAACCCGTAGGAGTATTGCTTCCTGGTGCGGTAGTGGCAACTGTGGACTCTGACCTGACCACAAAGATCACGGCCAGCCAGGACTCTGCTCCTTCCAGAGGGCAAATTGTTTGTACCCCTACACCTCCGGCTGAGGCTCCTCCAGGAGTATGACTCAGTACTGTCAGGTCATCCAGGCATATCTGGTACCAGGGACCTTGTCACCCATGGTTTCCGGTGGCCAGGGCTGCTACGGGATGTCCGAGCCTATGTGGTCTGAAAACTCCTAGATCCTGACATGCAGGCTTGCTGTGCCCTTTGCCGGTGCCCCAAGGACCCTGGACCCATCTAGCCATGGATTTTATCACCGATCTCCCTTTGTCCCAGGGCAGGTCGGTGATCTGGGTAGCGGTAGACCGATTTTAGTAAAATGGTCCACTTCATTCCCCTGAAGAAATTGCCCTATGCTAAAGAGCTAGTTAACCTCTTTATTAAACATATTTTACGTTTGCACGGGGTACCTGTTAACATTGTCTCTGACAGGGGGTCCAATTTGTATCATTGTTTTGAAGGGCGTTCTGCAAGCAGTTAGGACTAGACTTGTCCATTTCATCGACCTTCCATCCAGAAACTAATGGCCAGACTGAGAGGACCAATCAGTTTCTGGAACAGTATCTCAGCTGTTTCGTGTCCGACGCTCAGGATAAATGGTTCATGTTTTGCGATTGCGGAATTTGCCCTTAATAATCACATCAGCACATCGTCAGGAGTTTCTCCATTCTTTGCTAATTATGGTTTTAATCCCCGGTTTTCTTCATTTTCCCCATGTGTATCAGATAACCCTGAAGTGGAGCTTCTCACTTGGAATTTGAGGGTCATCTGGGACCAGGTCCAGAGTAATCTCAGGGCAGCCCAGGACCACCAGCGGCTTCAACCAATAAAAGGTCGTTCGGCTAATCCTAATTTCTTGGTGGGAGATCGGGTTCGGTTATCTTCCAAGAAACTCCACCTGAGGGTATCCTCCAGAAAATTCGCCCCCAGGTACATCGGTCCTTATGAAGTCATGGAGAGGATCAACCTGGTCTTCTTCCGCTTAAAATTACCCCCCTCCTTCTGCATCCACGATGTGTTTCATTCCTCCCTTCTGAAAAGATTTGTTCCCCCCATCCTTCCCATAGTGAAACCCCCCGTCCCAGTATTGACACCCGAGGGACAGGAGTTCGAGGTGGCCAGTAGAAATGTTCAGGGGTCTATCCAGTACCTGGTCCATTGGAAAGGATATGGTCCAGAGGAGAGGACTTGGGTCTCAGTCCAAGATATCCACGCTCGGACCCTTATAAAAAACTTTCATAAAAAGTTTCCGAATAAATCTGGTTCAGGTGTTGAGGGTCCATTGGCCCCTCGTAAAAGGGGGGGTACTGTCATGTACTCCCTGCCTGCGGCTCCCTCGGTCTCCAGGACATCGAGAGTTACTCGCTCGGGCGTCGCCCGGCCTGGCAGACTGAGGCAGTCTGCAGCCAATAGGAGCTCAGGAGCGTCAGGCCAATCAAAGCCTGGCTGATGTTCCTGAGCTCCCGCCCTCTCCTTATTTAGTTCAGCCTGGGATAGTTGGCCTTTGTCTGTAATTAGAGTTTTCTTGCCTGGTGCTTTCCCTCGTTTTCAGACTCCCCTGAGCAACTTGCTTTTTGACTTCTTGTGACCTGACCTCGGCTGGACTCCTGACTTTTCTATCCCTTCTGACTTTTGTTTCTCCGCACTTTCCCGGTTTGACCCTGCCTGCCTGACTCCGCCTTTTGCGCCCGGACTTGTCCACGGCGCAATTGCCCTGCATCTCCCTATGTGTACTTCCCAGGTGACCCTTTGTTATTACGTACTTTCTCTGTTATCTGTTTGTCAGTTTCACTTTTACCAGTATAGGGAACGCCGCCCAGTTGTGTGCCGTCGTTTAGTTCGGGTCATACAAGTAGGTGGGGACAGAGGTTTGGGAAGAACAGGGACTTGTATTTGTTCATGACAGATGGGGTCCTAAAAATCTGCTGGGAGACCGGCCCAGCCCAGCTCACCCCTGGCAGGCCAGAGGGGAACATTCCATTAGTTTCTTGAGGTGGTTATCAAGGTCCTAATATTTGGGAACCAGGTAGGGGAGGGCCCGACCACATCCGCCCATATTATACCAGAATAATAATTTTCTAGCAAAGTTTTCCAAACTGTAAAGAAGGAAAGGACCTAAAAAGGTGCAGAACGTATCCCAAAAGAGGGATAAGAAACGACACCATCTATCAGTGAGACACCTGCCCGAAAATACCTAACCTGTCCATAAAGGATTCCATCATAGCGTACCACACATCTATGTATTATCCTGGTGCTGATAGCGTGCCACTGCCTTCTAAAATAGACATCATGGACCGCTTGTTAAAAAGCTTTTGCTTCTTCCGATTGTATCGTGTGTGTGTGTGTATAAACACCGTCCGGCATTGCCGCCAAAAAGGGATCATTTTTGGACCGTTTTATTTAAGTTTAAAAAGCATAAAATATATGACAGTACAGTGTTGTAAAACAGGCTGTTGTTGCCACCGGCTACCAGTCATTTACCCATAGCCATATACTGTATGTTGCTGTCACATTGATGTCACTAATGCTGTCTTGGCATTGAACAGCTCGAAAGGGGTTGGATATGATCCTAATTGACCTTTCAGAGAAATCATGGCACAATTGATTGGAGACAAATTTATTCCGATCTAATCGAATCGGATGGCCGGTTCGATACGGGAAATTCACTCAGTACCGCTCACAAGTTTTGACTAAATAACAGCCCTCATATGCAGACATGCAAAATATATATAAATAGAAAATTATAGATTTTATAGCAGCCAAAATCCAAAAATGTTACTTTGATGTAAGACAATTTTTTAATTTCGCAATTTAACAAAGAAAAAAAAAGTATTTTGCAATATTATTCTGGGAAAGAAAATGGACTACTGATGCCAGTTATCACAAGGCTCATATCAGCAAATTTTTAATTGCTTAACCTTTTAGTCTCTTACACAAGGTGTGTTAACAATTCATTTCTGAAATTTACAGAATTTCATAAAATTTTACATAATCTAAATTTTTTGCAATGAGGAAAGGGAGAAACTAGAAAGGCAATCTATATAAAAAGGGAAGAACATACAAACTCAGAGGGGGTTTAATGGGTTGTCTCAGGATTTTACACCTCATTTGCAAATAACAGCGCGTAAAAAGACGCCCCCGTAAAAAGAAGTGTATGTCACTTCTTGAGCCGTTTTGTTTGTTTGTTTCTTTAGCATACCCACAGAAGCAGCACAGACAACATCATACAGCAGTAATGAGCAGTGTAGCTGTGAATGAAAAAGGGGGAGGGTAAAAGTGGCTCATAAGTGGAGAAAGAGGCAGTTTTCCCTAATAAGACATATTACAAAGTCTCTAATATTCGCTTGTACTATTGATTTATGCAAACACTGTTCTTACTACAATGACCATCTAAATAATAATTTTACATTTTTGTAGATGAAAAAACAAGTAATTTCAACACTAAACACAATTTTTTGGAATTAAAGTGGTTTTCCTTGCATTTAAATAAATAACCCCTTAATGACATGCCACATACATGTACGTGACAGCCGTTAAAGGGAAGTATGGAGCGGGCTCACGGACCGAGAGCGGTCTATACTTAGCAGGTGATGGCTTTGTAATACAGCCGAAACTTCACTGCCATGGGCGGAGTCAAAGATCACTATTTTGCCCGTTTAACACCTTAAATGCCACGCTCAATCGCGACCGCAGTATCTAAATAGATAGCTTCACGGGGGTGGCTCCCTCCAAGATGCCATTCCCCCCCCCCCCCCCCCCCCGCATGATGCATGTTATGGCAGCCTGGAAGCCTAATAAAGGCCCCCTGCTCTGCCATCTTTTTACTCCTTTGAAGCCCTGCCTCTTGCAGGGCTTTAAAGGTGACTGTCAGTAAAGCGATATACTGCAATACATTAGTATTGCAGTATATCATGCAAGCGGTCCAATAATCACTGATTCAAGTCCTCTAGGGGGACTAATAAAAAAAGAAAAGTTAAAGTTTTTCTTAATGTTCCAAAAAAAAAACGTTTAAAGTTCCCCCTTTTTCCCATTTTTTTCCATAAAGCAATGTTAAAAAAAGTTAACATAACTAGTGTTGCCATGTCCATAAAAGTCCGAACTATCATAATATATCGTTATTTAATTCGCTTGGTGAAAGCCGTAGAAATAAATATATATATATATATACAGTGAAGGAAATAAGTATTTGATCCCTTGCTGATTTTGTAAGTTTGCCCACTGTCAAAGACATGAACAGTCTAGAATTTTTAGGCTAGGTTGATTTTACCAGTGAGAGATAGATTATATAAAAAAAAAAAACTGAAAATCACATTGTCAAAATTATATATATTTATTTGCATTGTGCACAGAGAAATAAGTATTTGATCCCTTTGGCAAATAAGACTTAATACTTGGTGGCAAAACCCTTGTTGGCAAGCACAGCAGTCAGACGTTTTTTGTAGTTGATGATGAGGTTTGCACACATGTTAGATGGAATTTTGGCCCACTCCTCTTTGCAGATCATCTGTAAATCATTAAGATTTCGAGGCTGTCGCTTGGCAACTCGGATCTTCAGCTCCCTCCATAAGTTTTCGATGGGATTAAGGTCTGGAACTGGCTAGGCCACTCCATGACCTTAATGTGCTTCTTTTTGAGCCACTCCTTTGTTGCCTTGGCTGTATGTTTCTGGTAATTGTCGTGCTGGAAGACCCAGCCACAAGCCATTTTTAATGTCATGGTGGAGGGAAGGAGGTTGTCACTCAGGATTTGACGGTACATGGCTCCATCCATTCTCCCATTGATGCGGTGTAGTAGTCCTGTGCCCTTAGCAGAAAAACACCCCCAAAACATAATGTTTCCACCTCCATGCTTGACAGTGGGGATGGTGTTGTTTGGGTCATAGGCAGCATTTCTCTTCCTCCAAAAACGGCGAGTTGAGTTAATGCCAAAGAGCTCAATTTTAATCTCATCTGACCACAGCCCCTTCTCCCAATCACTCTCAGAATCATCCAGATGTTCATTTGCAAACTTCAGACGGGCTGTACATGTGCCTTCTTGAGCAGGGGGATCTTGCGGGCACTGCAGGATTTTAATCCATTACGGCGTAATGTGTTACCAATGGTTTTCTTGGTGACTGTGGTCCCAGCTGCCTTGAGATCATTAACAAGTTCCCCCCATGTAGTTTTCGGCTGAGCTCTCACCTTCCTCAGGATCAAGCATACCCCACGAGGTGAGATTTTGCATGGAGCCCCAGATCGATGTCGATTGACAGTCATTTTGTATGTCTTCCATTTTCTTACTATTGCACCAACAGTTGTCTCCTTCTCACCCAGCGTCTTACTTATGGTTTTGTAGCCCATTCCAGCCTTGTGCAGGTCTATGAGCTTGTCCCTGACATCCTTAGAAAGCTCTTTGGTCTTGCCCATGTTGTAGAGGTTAGAGTCAGACTGATTAATTGAGTCTGTGGACAGGAGTCTTTTATACAGGTGACCATGTAAGACAGCTGTCTTTAATGCAGGCACCAAGTTGATTTGGAGCGTGTACTGGTCTGGAGGAGGCTGAACTCTTAATGGTTGGTAGGGGATCAAATACTTATTTCTCTGTGCACAATGCAACTAAATATATATCATTTTGACTATGTGATTTTCCTTTTATTTATTTTTTTATATAATCTATCTCTCACTGGTAAAATTAACCTAGCCTAAAAATTCTAGACTGTTCATGACTTTGACAGTGGGCAAACTTACAAAATCAGCAAGGGATCAAATACTTATTTCCTCCACTGTATATATATAAAAAATTAGGACGATTTGCAAAGTTGCTTCATTTTTTATTTTAGATGCATTGAAACAATTAAAGCTAGTTGGTTGCTAAGATAGACACAGGCTTTGATAATTTAGTTAACATTACTCTTCAAGAGGAGAGTATTTATACACATTACTAAACAAACCAAAAAGGGTTATCACATAATTCTGACATTATAGACTCACCTGAACCTTGCTCATATACTCCAGACATCTGGGATACAAGATCAAGTTTCTCTTGGATTATTAGTGTCTTGGAGGTCAACAAGCTAGAAGAACCAGCAGACATGGAGGATACAGAAGACCCTGAGGAGCGGGTGTCCTCCTGACTGGCTTCTAAAATGGGGCTGTTAAAAGGAAATAAACAAATATTCACATTGGCAATATAAATGTAGAAATATCTTAAATATGGAAAGGAATAACGAATATCATTCTGTACCTCAGCTTTTTGGGACTCACGACTTCTCTGTAGGACTCTTCACACACAGGAGTCTTCTCTCCAGGCCGGAGGTACCACTTTGCTCCATTTCATTCTTGGTCTGCTGGAAGGGAGTGGATGCCAACTGTGCAGCTCTGATAAAGTCACATGTGTCCTCTGGGTCCGCAGATAAAGTTTTGTTTCTGTCTGAAGCAGTCACAATGGCATCTTCACTTAGGGGTTCAATATCATTAAGGGTGTCCTTTAAGAGAGAATTATACTGAAAAACTAATCAACCTTTATAATTCAGGAGTTTTGAGTGCCATTCCATTGAGCTATTATTTACAGATCTGATTTCTTAAAGGAACAGTGTCATCACAAATAATTTTTTTATATGTTAAAGATGTTAGTGCTTTAATAAAAACGTTTATTTTCATTTGTGTGTTTGTGTTTTACTGTTTCTTATTTTTACACTTTTTTCTTCCCTATGGGGGCTGCCATTTTTTGTTCCATTTCTGTGTGTGTCGATTAACGACACACACAGACATGGAGTACGGCAGCCACAGTCCCATAGGGACTGCGAACAGCTCCCGTCCCATTGACTGCCGTGTACGGCGTCTGTGTGGGAACTGCGCATGCGCCGCTCCCACACAGTCCTATTCGAAATTGGCGCCGTCCGGCGCCATTTTCCTGTGGACCGGAAGTCGCGGCCGGACAGTAATATTACTACTTCCGGTCGCGGCTTCCGGACTTGTGCACATGGAACAGCGGCAGCAAAGGGAGCGGACGGGCCGGAGGGAGCCGCGGCGGCAGGAGCAGGTAAGAGATTTCAATGTATGTTAGTGTTTGTGTGTGTTTACTACTGTATGTAAACCTACTACACTGTGGGTTACCTCAAAAAATGGCGACACACAGTGTAGGAGGTTAAACCTTTCAAACCCCTCGTTTATCCCGGCACTAGCCAGGATAAAGGAGGGGGGGATGCTGAGAGCTCACTAGAGCGAGGGCTTTTAACCCAATGTTGCAATGCTGCAATTTTGGGAACTAGCTCCATCTAGTGACCAAAAATGGGTAGTATTATAAATTAGAATTAATTTATAATATTTCCTGACTATTTCCTGACTCGTGAAAAAAATAAAAAAAATTTGAACCATGTTTAATCACCCACACACTAAATGTTTAATTTTTAAAAAAAAAACATGTTTTTCTGGCAACACATTCCCTTTAAGCCTTTCCCGTCACTGATCTGTAGATCTACATTGGGAAAGGGTCTTTAAAGAGGCTCTGTCACCACATTATAAGTGCCCTGTCTCCTACATAAGGAGATCAGCGCTATAATGTAGGTGACAGTAATGCTTTTTATTTAGAAAAACGATCTATTTGAAAACACTTTATGAGCGATTTTCATCTTTATGCTAATGAGTTTCTTAATGCCCAAGTGGGCATGTTTTGCTTTAGACCAAGTGGGCGTTGTACAGAGGAGTGTATGACGCTGACCAATCAGCGTTCGGCACTTCTCTCCATTCATTTACACTGCACTAGCGATATAGTTATATAGTTATGTGCAGCTTCATACACAAACACTAACATTACTGCAGTGTCCTGATAATGAATATACATCACTACCAGCCTGGACGTGATGTTTATTCAGAATCCTGACACTTCTGAATCTTTTCTGTGAGATTCCAGCAAGTCAAGCGTAATATCGTTTGAAATGACCGGTTACATCATAATCTCGCGAGATTACACTTGCCTTGCTGGAATCTCCTACTGAGACCTGCCTGTGAGCAATACACTAACTTTGCCATAGACTGCAATATTGTGATATTGCAGTCTATGGCATAAGAGATCTAATGGTACTATCTTGAGCCCGCAGCACTCAGTGTTTCAAGGGTGCGTGAGTAGGCTTCCACGCCAACGTATAAAAAATGGGAACTCGGCACTCCAAGGTATTATGCAATAAGTGATATTTTATTCCCGCAGTTCAATGTAAACCACATTAATATCACATTGTGCGGAGTTGCGCTAAATTCCGCTATGCCACATCTGTAAGTATCATCTACAATTGTGAATTAACATTGTCACAACTCGAATATATAAGAAAAACATACACGGACGTGTACTATATGTAATAATCACCAAGGAAAAATAAAAAATACTTACAGTAAGCGGGGTAACAAGGGCTCTGGAAATAGGTGCCAGTGCGCAACGTTTGGGAGGAGGCATGATATTCTGAGGGTCCCTATAAGGCACAAACAACGTATTCCAATACTTAGAGGAACGTGGTCTTTATGGAATTCAATTACATCTTCAAACTGAAAACTTGCTTCTACATTGTAACATTTGTCCGGTTACTTTCTATCGCAGCACATTTAGAAGTAGACATTACAAAACTACCAAACGGTCTTGAACACTTTACCTATGCAATGTAAATATGTATAGAAATAAAAATAAAAAATTATATTTTTTGTATAGCAGATGCAGCTATAATATAGAAACGGGTGTAACATATTTCCATGACATTTAAGTAACCTGTGCCAGTATAATTCACAGGTTAGCAGACTGTAAGGGTGTGTTCACATGCTGTCTTTTCAGCAGTTTCTCGGGGCGTAAACACCTCGAAAAACGCCTGAAAAAATGGAAGCTGAACGCCTCCTAACATCTGCCCATTGATTTCAATGGGAAAACCGGCGTTTCGTTCAGAAAGGGTGTTTTTTATGCAGCGGTATGAAAAAAAGGCGCGCAAAAAAATGCAGTGAAAAGAAGTGCATGTCACTTGGAGCCCTTTTTCATTGCGTCAATAGAAAAGCAGTTATAAAAACGGCCGAAAATCAGAGGCTGTTTTCCCCTGCTCCGTATTTTACATCCGTTTTTCGTTTAGCGTAAAAACATACCCTTAAAATGATTCTTCCATTAGGACAACCCCTGACAATATGTCCCATTATGACATATAGAGGTCAGTGGGTGGCTACTAAAGGTGGCTATACACTAGAGCTAGCGGTTAGCCAAATGCTGGTTTAGATGACAGCTATTACTCCAGCTCATGCGGAACGCACATGTTTTTTCAGTGAGGAGCATACGCCGCTGTCAACCCCCTCTGGAAGCGGCTTAACTCCTGCGGGAACAAAGGATCGGGCAGGGTGAAATCAAACATGACTAATCCTTCTCTGCCCCGACATCTGCCATAGAGGGTGAGTCAGGAGACTTCTATTCATATTAGTCAGCCAATCTGGCACTTCTCTAATGTGTACAGCCGCCTGAATAGTGGCTCCTGCTCTGTTCCACTTGGCACAACCATGTCTTACATGGGTGCACATTCAACTGAACATTTCCCATGACGGTTACAGATACCAGACCCATGGTGATCATCTGACCCTCACGAGTCCTCATTTATGTACAGACCGTAAAATTATTATTATAAATCACTTCTCACTAATTTAGGGAAAGTGGAAAATCATATTAACTACGGTCACATTCCAAGTCAAAATAAAACAATATGAATATTGACATTCTTGGTGATTATTATATCGCAAATATGATGACGAGTCTACTCACATTCGAGGCGCTGCTTCACAGGTCTCATCAAATATAGAAAACGGAACATTAGACGACTGCGCTGGAGAGGAACCTGTGGTAGAATTGAGAGATTATACAATAGAATTATTGCAATTCTTCTAAAGGACGCTTAAAAGCTTTAACATTTTAAATGGCAAATTAAATAAGCGGGCGCATACAACAACTAATGCGGTGCGGCTTGTACTGGTGAAACGTGTTAAAACTACCGATCCGGCACCTCCAATTTCATATGGATTCCCTATAAATGCACCAGGAAAGACAATCGTGCCATGCACCATCAGATGCCGAATATACGAAGGTATTCTTCCCTAGAAGATTTCCTTATATTTAGATGGTGGCTGTATCTAGATTGTGACTATACTTCTTAAACAAAAACCATTGAAATTAGTCTGACAGGTGATTCGGTTTCTAGTAAACCCTCCATGGCCGCACCACAGGAAGGACGGACCCCACCTCTAATATGGACAAGAAAAAGCACAAGAGGTCAAATAACCCCTCCCCACCATCACTCATCATAAATGTGTGTAAATAATGTTTAAACATAAATAATGGGTGGGGATAAATAGGTGCCATCATGGAGGGTCTACTATAAATCGAATTACCGGTAAGCCCAACCCTATTTTCTCACGGCACCCTCCGTGTCAGCACCACAGGAGAATCCCCAAATACAAAGATAATAGGTTTTAGGGGGGGGGGGTGGACACTGCAGCTTGGAGAACTTTCCTACTTAAGGAAAGATCCTTGCTGGAAAATAGATTTAATCTGTAATGTTTTGTAAAAGTGTGAATGTTTGCGGCTTTGCAGATCTGTTCAATGGATGCATCTGCTCTTTCTGCCCAGGATGTCGCATGCAGAGTGGGGCCTTCAGATGATCTGGGGAGACATGGAGGTTTTCATAGGATACACAGATCGCCTTTTTTTTATCCATTTTGCCAATGTATATTTTGCCACCTTCTTCCCCTTATTAGGGCCATTAAATTGAATGAAAAGATTAAGAGCTTTCCTCTAGGAATTTGTGGACTCAATATACTGTAGAATAATCCTGCGGACATCTAGTGCGTGAAACTTCTTCCTTTTTGTTTGTTGGATTTTGACAAAATGAAGGAACTATTACACCTTGGGACATGTGGAAGCTTGACATGACCTTGGGAAAGAAGGTGGGATCTGGGTGGAAAATAAGCCTATCTTCTAGGATTCTAAGAAAAGGCTCCCCAATAGAGAGGGCCTGTTTCTGCCACCCGTCTAGCTGTGGTTACAGCTACCAAAAAGGCTGCCTTCCAAAAGAGATGATGTTACAGGCAGATATAGGTTCAAAGAGGGAACACATCAAACCTCTCAATACTACATTTAAATCCCAAGGAGGAAAAAACATCAAAAGGTCTAGGGAGATAATCTAGATGTTGCCACAAAAAATCTTTTCATCCATCTACGAGAGGCCAGATCGTAATCAAATTTTTTTTTACGAGGGGCAGATTCTTGGACTTCTAAGATGCTAGGTTTTAGCCCCTTCAAGGCCTGATTGCAGAAAGTCCAATATTAGGATGATTAACATCAGGAAAGGAATCGCCACAACAGGATAAGAATTTCTTCTGGACCTTCCCATAAATGGAATTAGTGACATTTTTCCATTTTGTAGGATTTTTACGACTGCATCGTATAACCCTTTGGCTTTTAGTATCAGTCCCTCAGAAGCCAGGCTGCTAAATGGAATTTTTGCGGTTCTGATAGGATTGGTTCCTGATCGAGAAGATGTGGGAGTGATTATAAAATCCAAGGATCTGTTATCTTCAGGTTGTTTAGGAGACCAAACCAGGCCTTTTTTGGCGATCGGAATGAGATGGGTTTTCTCTAGCCTCAGTTTCTGTAAAACTCATGGAATCAAGGGGATGGGAGGGAAGGAGTATGGTAGACTGAACATCCATTTGTGAGCTAGTGCATCTACCCCTATGTATTTTTCTTTGGGGTTTAAGAGAAAATAACTTCTGAGCCTTGCTGTTTCCCTGGTTGGCAAATAGATCTACTTATGGGACTCTACATCTGCTGGTGATCTGAAGGAAGATTATTTGGTTCAGACACCATTCTCTGGAATTTCATGCTTTCCTGCTCAAAGTCTGCCTGTGTATTTAGAGTCCCTTTTAGATGGAGGGCTGATATGGCCCTGAGCCTCTGTTCTGCCCAGTAGATTTTGCGAGGCCAAGAGTTGGAGATTTCTCCGTTTTGTGCCTCCCTGGTGTCTTAGATATGCCACCGTAGTTATGTTGTGCAAATAGATTCTTATGTGAACCTCTGACTAGATGTTCTGCTGATCTTCGGGCCTCCAGCACGGCTCTAAATTCCAGGAAATTTGAGGAGTGAAGGCTTAGCCTCTGAGACCATATACCTTAAAATGTTCTTCCGGATATCACTGCACGCCATCCTAGTTTGCTTGCTGCGGTCACTGATATTATGGGAGGGGGATGCCAAACTACCCCTTTGTCTAGCTTCCTGGGATTCAGCCACCAGATAAGGGAACTTATTACGGAACTAGTGAGGAGTATTTTCTTGTCCAGCGTTAGGGAAGATTTGAACCACCTGAATGCGTGAGGTCATTGATCTCAATACTGACATTGCCTTTGTTATAGAGACTTGCCTTCGACCCCTGAAGTTGGAAATTCTTACCCTCAGGAACAATTTTTGGTCTTTGTCAGAAAAGACATTTGTCTGTGAAAGTCCAACCGGATTCTCAATACCACCTTCTGTCTCTCTGGGGTCATGTTGGACTTTTCCTGGTTGATGATCCAGCCGAAGTACTAGAGTGTTTGACAGGCGAGAGGTATGTGACCTATATGTATTTAAGAAGCTACTAGATTAAGGTCACCCAGATATGAGAAGATGTTGATCTCTAAATTTCTTAGAGAGGCCCCCACTTCTTACAGTATCTTGGTAAAAATTATTGGTGCATAGGAGATTCCGAATGGGAGTACATTGAAGTGGTAATGGTAAATTATTTGGCCCTGTTGCACTGCAAACCTCAGGAACTTCCTGTATACCGGATTTATTGGAATGTGGTAATATGCATCCTGAAGATCTATGGTTGCCATGATGAAGTCTTTCCCTACCAGAGGAATTGTCGACTTTATTGACTCCTTCTTGAACTTGTGGTATACCGGAAACTCGTTCACCGGTTTTAGTTTTAGAATTATCCGGTCTGTTCCGTTAGGTTTTCGGACCAAGAAAAGGCACGAGTAGTGGCCGAGACCTTTCCCTCATGGGTACTGGAGATATCACATTCATGTATAGTAATTTTTGTAGACCCTCTGACAGATGTTTCTAGAGTAAGGGATGGAAGATGGGTTATGACCATTTTGTTTAGGGGGTAGGAGGAAAACTATTTTCAATCCTTCTAATATAGTATTCGGAATCCATTAGTTGGAAGAGAGGTTTTCCCATTGGGGAAACATTTTTTAAATTCGGCCACCTACTTCCCTGGTGTTATGTTCTATCCGGATAATGTCTGTTTTGGTTCAGAAAGCGGTTACTTCCTCTCCCCCTTTTGGGTAGCTCCACATGCCTTATTTACCCTTGCCCCTATAGGTTTGTTGTGGATTACAAAAGGGTTTCTTTTTTTGGAACCCAAGGTTCAGGAAGGGTTTTCTTTTTGTATGATGCTTTTTCTAAAATGGTATCTAGAACACATTCTCCCTGAAAAGGTATGGCACATAGGTTATTTTTACATAGCGGATCCCCAGACTACATTTTTAGCCACAGGGCTCTTCTTGTGGTGTTGAGGAGTACACTCACTCCAGAAAATTTTCATGGATTCTGCTAAGGCATCTGCCAAAAAACCTATGCCTTTGGAAAGAAGGGCGATTGGCGCAATGATGTCTTGCCTTGGAGTGCCCTCTCTAAGGTGAGCCTCAAGTTGGTCCAGCCATCTAAACATAGATCTGGCTACACAGGTGGCACCAACATCCATCTGTACTAGGGCTGAGGTAGCTTCCTAGGGTTTTTTTTTTGTGTATTTTAAGGAGACCGTCAGCCTTCCTGTCTAACGGTTCTTTTAACTGAGACATCTCAAATGGGAGAATAGTCCTTTTCACCACCTTAGCTACCTGGATATCAATTTTTGATATTTTAGACCAGGATTTAATTTCTTCCTCGTACAGGGAAAATCCCTCTAATTTCGTAAGGTATAGAGACCTGTTTTTCTGGAAATTTCCAATCATCCTCAATAAGTCCTTTGGGGTTTTTATGTATAGGGAATACTTTTTTTTGTCTGCGTTCTTAGGCCCGCAAACATTTCATCCTGCACAGAACATGATTCCAGGACTTCTTCAACCCCCATTGTACTTCTAACTGCCCTTAGCAGTTAGACCATAAATTCAGATGATATTTCTCTTTTTGTGGTGTGGAGACAGATGCAACCTCTCCGTCCTCTAGTACACCTGATACTGAGGGAATATAACTGCCACCTTCTGAACCTGAATCCTCCTTTTTAATATTTTAGGTGTGGGAGGGGGTCAGCTGGGAGGTACGCTTGAGAAAAGTATGTCAGAGAGGATTGTATCTCCTGTTTGACCATCCCTTTAATTTCCTCCAGTAAAAATGGCTGCTCTTCCCGGATAGTTTTTTCTGTACACATTTGACAAAATCTTATTTGAAGATTACTTTTTAGTGCAAATTGCACATCTACGAATCTGGGCTTCTTTTTTAGGTTTTGAAGGGGGCTCCTTTTCCGCCTATACACAAAAGAACATACAATGATAACAAAATTAAGCCAGCATAGTGTAAGAAAAAGGTTAGAACCGGATTTAAGGGTCGGATTATCCATCCAAAAAGGAAAAAAAAAAAAGACTCTTGACAATCCCACAACAGTTGTCAGTAGAAGAGATTCTACCTGAGAATGTACAAAGGAGGTGGTTGCCTGCAAACAACCAAGCCCAATTTCCCAACTACCAACTAATAGTAGAACAAACTTTATTAAGCTACGTATAGCAAGACAGACCACATAGAGTTATATTAAAATTGTCACTACCTAAGGACCGGACATAGAGATAAATTACCTGTGTAATTACAGGCATATATATAGTGATAGAATTAGGAGCGCAAATTCCTTTCCTTAGCCAGTTAAATTGTTAGATTAACTAATAGGTAAACAGTAAGTCCAGTCAGCGGTAGGTATTAAAATCCTACCCCGTGTACCCCTGAGGATGCTACTCCGTAGCGAAACATGTCGGGGGGCTGTTAAGATTTTAATACCTACCGCTGACCGGACTTACTGTTTACCTATTAGATAATCTAACAATTTAACT